>NC_050583.1:18607182-18948432 GCF_013368585.1 Megalops cyprinoides | reverse complement strand
TGTAGTGGATATACTCAGGGTCTGTAAGCCAGTTTGAATGGGATGTTAAATTGTAAGCTTTCTAAACAAATGTGGAACAAGAATACATTTCTTCCTAATGATTAGATGCAGTAGATTGGAGGTGCCAATGGATCATCGCAAGGGGGACGCATAAGTGGATAACCACATTGTCTAAGTGTAAGATGATAGGCCGTACGCTCTACAAATGAAACAAATACGTTTACCCTTTAAGGAGTTCGTTTCAAACATGAAAAAGAAAGATTTCTACAGGGGGCTTTCTCCTGTCCTTGAAGATGCGTCACACCAGCAAAGCCAGCACAGAGAAAGCTCTTAATTCCTCGCTCCAGACCACATGGGAAAAAGTGAACAGTGCGCAAGGCCTTAAACAGAGCAAATGGATCTAGGACTGAGGCATAATTCTGTTATTGCGTCTAAAGCAAGTCCCATTAGAAAAACAAACTGCTGGGCAAATACTCTTCTTTGGGGAGTTCTTTTTATCAAGCCAACCTCTCCTCTTTTTGTTTGAAAGCAATAGATTTTTTTTCCCTCATTCTTCTGCTATGTGCTCTCTCTCTCTCTCTTATACACACCCATTTAGACTGGGAGAATGCTGTATTTCTAAAACATCAGGCCTTACCGCTGTGACTTGGAAACAAGAGATTCTGTGAACCTTTAAGGCTCATAATCCATGGAGACAAAACAAGATACAACACCGAGAGAAGGAATTAAACTAATACCCAGCGTCACCTTGCTTGATATCAATGCCACCAGCCCATTCATCCCGAGGAGAGATTCCCTTATCTTCCCTCAGAATAAATATGCTTACCCAGAACAAAGAATGGATTCTAATGTCTGCACTGTAGGGATAATAATATCAATGGATTATAGGTTATAGAGGCTTGCTTAATGCATTCCCTGTGTAATTTCCCAGTCCTTTCCAACACCAAACTGTCCAAAAAAGTATAAAAAAACAACATCCAAACAAGAGTGCATAGCAGGCTAGAAGCTCCGGCATGTAAACAGACAACAAACAATACATTTCAAAATCTGTAAGAGCGTGAGAACTTTGGATTATGATTACCCCACTAAACCAATGTAGAGAAATGATGAGGATGACTTGTTGCACCTTGCATCGACCAACAAATAAATAATAAAGAAGACAGAAAGTAGGTATGCAGCTGATCTGGTAATATGAAACCCAAAGGAGCACCTAAAGATAAGCAGCTTTACACAACCGATGTCTTCTTTGATGGCAGTCATCATTACTTTTGTGGCATTGTATGGCTAATACGTTATTCGAAGCATGTTTTAAAAAGCTAATTAAGTAAGTAAAGTAAAGTACATTTCCAGGCTTATGGAAGGTACAAAACACCAACATTAGTCTTCAAAATTGAAACTTTGTTCAGCTCCTTCATGAAGCTCAGTCTGCACCACTGTATATTATGCCCCAAATTCAAGTCTGCTTTTCAAGGACTGTGAAAGTTCAATGGAAAAAGAGGCTTGCGCATAATATTGGCTTTAGTAAATTCAGCGGAATACTTAATGGACTCAATTTGCAAAATCCCCTCCCAGTTTTAGAGCTTTCATCCAATTTATACATATGCATATGAAGAACTGCATATGTAACAATGGCAAAAGCACACTGTACCGGTGTCCCAGGGAAACGGTTGCTAATTCTGAATTTCGCTTGCATTCCCGCTTAGTAAATCCCACGCACATGTTTGCAGGCTTTTACCGCCCGCAATGTACAGCCGATCCTTCAGAGCCGCTCCTCTCTGGCTGCCCTCCTCCATTAAATCCATTTCCATATGATGAACTGTACTCGGATCATCAAACAAGCAATTCAGGTCACTTAATTTAATCAATTCAATCAATGCAATAATCAATTCAGGTTTGCAGTGGCAAATTAGTCATCTAAACGTTCTGATACAGTATTGGCTTATTTCAGAATTTTAGTTCAATACATGGTGTACGCGCTGTGCATGTCATGACTATATTGTACATTCAGGTAGAATATCTAAAGATATGAGGTTTGTGTTAAGCATGTTAAACAAATTTCCAATACATTCTGCTTACCAGCAGATTAATAAATCAGTACGTATAAATATACATTTATACATACATATTTATGTGTCTATATGTGTATATGTAACAAAATATTTTTAAAAATGCAAGCATAAAGCATTCTAAAGGCTCCTGCCAACATCATAATAGTTTACTTTGATAATGTAATGATTACACTAAGAGCTGCTTATATAGCATATTCTGAACTTCAGCAGTAACTGCTGAGCTGTTTGGGGACCTAAAAAGATTGTGTTTAGCTGAACCTATGAAGTCCCAGGAGAAAGCATGTTGCCATTACACAAGGTGCCTCTGCACACTAGCTATGGAGCAAATTCACCTTTCAAGCTGCCACCTCCACGTTCCTGACCTCATGCTTTCTCCTCTAACCGAATCAGAACTCTGTGTACGTGTGTGTGTGTGTGTGTGTGTGTGCACTTGTGTGTGTGTTTCTGTGCATATGTACGCATTTGCATGCATGTTTGTACACGTACATGAGTGTGTCTGCGTGGCAAAAACCAAAAAGAGCCACTTGTTCTAAAAGCTGATTACAGTGTCAAACAGATGGAGTTGGATCCCTGTCAGTGCGACATTGGGGTTGGAAGTGCCTATCTCGTCCCAGGTCCTGGTGCCACTCCATTAAACCTCCAATTCCTGCCAATTCATCACACACATACGAAAAGTTTACCCTGCAGGACCCTCAGAGGACAGGCACCATGCAGTGCTTAATGAGCTCGGCCCAGATGCCTCCCCAGACTGCAGCGCATGATTGGTTAATTAATCAAGCATTCCTCCCCCACTTTCTCTCTTCTCCCGGTGCTGGGGCTGGTAGGCAGCGACATGGATTACATTACAAGGAGATTATCCTTCATTTATGGATTTAGTCCACAGTTAGAGGACGGACCATCCTGTTTTTTGGACTGGGTAGCAAGACACAGACACAGCCGCTCGCCAGGGATTTCCATGCTTTCACACCATTCAGAGAGAGATGAGACACGCTTGCTTGCTCTGTGGAAGGCTTAGACCCACGACACCTCCACTGCCCAATGTAATAATGAGCTTTCTCCTGTGATCAAATGACCCTCAAAAGCCGAACGAAATCCAAGGCACGGAACCACAACACAGGGCACCTGAATGCACTATGATCCACAGGGAAGATGGTGAACAGTACAAAACCAAACCGTGACGAGGGCAAAGGGAGTTTCATCAATGTAAATACTGTCACGGGTGCACAGTGTCAGATAGCCAAACGTGACATTAATAAGGTTCAATAAGCTCTTAGGACCAACTATTACTTCAAATGGTCAGTTATGTGATACAGTAGGTGGACATACACTAAAGCAAGGCTGGTCGCACTCTTCAGGTAGAAAGGCTCTGCGACTTTCCCCAGCAACAGCATGGAGAACCCACACAGTCCCACTAATATAAATTCTCCGCTACCCATGACACGGACTATATTTTCACATCACTCAGCTGGGGGGAGGAGCAGCACTTTACCCCTTGGTTCCAGGGCCGGGGCGCACAGCATGACGGGATCCACAATTACTCTCCTTTCATTCGCTGGCTGCTCGTAATGAAAAGCGAGGGGCGCGCCGGGCAGTCTCACCCTCTGCCCGTGGCGAACCCAGAGCACAGAGCCACTACCTTCTGTTCTGATGGTGAAGGGAGAGTCCCCCAGTCGCTTGGCTGAGAACTGGCCCCCCAGGGACGTCATTAGAAAGCACAGGCTGAAGAAACCGATCCCCACCACGAAAATCCTGGAGGGAGGAGGCAGCGCAGGAACAGAGAGGGAAGGGCAGGGAAAAGAGGAGGAGGGAAAAAAGAGAGTCAGAGACAGAGAAGCAAAGTACCGGACACAAAGAGAGGCAATCAGAAATGTAAAGCAAAGGAAAGCATGGAGTGCAATTCTAAAGATCTTACTTCCCATCTGGCACCTCTCATACAGATGAGAGCAATACAAGCTCCTAAATTAAGGACAAAAGGCCTGAGCGCAAAAAAAAAACAAAAAAACAACTTGCATCTCAAACCACTGTGTATCGTTCCACACACTGGAAGAGAGAGGAATTTAATGTGCCAACTAACGGAGCTCCTGCAAGTTTGTTTCTCACCCAGACGGTGGCATATCCCCACAGGACATAGAGGAATGAAGGGACTGCACAAGCAAGGGTACAGGCACCCCCACCCCGCCATTCTATTCTTATCAGGTATTCCACTTCAATGCTTTTACCAAAGCCTCCACATAGCAGCGGAACAGTTTGCATGCGCAAACATATGTAAATGACTGTTTCCCCTCTATTTTTTGTGCATCTCATTGTGCAATAATGGCCTGTTTATCACAGTACCAGCTAATGCCTGCGTTTCTGCTTTACAGAGCTATGGAAGCAGAAAACCGAAGCCCACAATGGACAAAAAAACGCATCTGAATTATTCATGTGTTTCTGCCCTTAAATGAGTTGGACCAGACATTGCTGGCATGTTGAGTTCCTCATGGATCTGAAGGATCCCCAGCAATCCTGACCTTTCCCCTGAGGCCAACATGCAAAGACTTCACAGGGAGCTTAATTACTCCCCACTCCTGTGTCACCACGCTGGAAGTGCTATATCATTAATTATGGGGGATGGTTCAGGAACAATGAAACTGAAGCTCTGTTGAAATGGCTAGAAAACATAAGAAAGGTTCTGTTGGTAGATGGTTTCACAGATGGACAGCAGGGAGTGAGAGGCAAGGCTCTAGGCATGGGGTGGCTCTGCTGGACGTGGCACCCCATAGCAAGGGGCAAGGTTATACTTAAATCTGACTACCCTTGGAATAACTACACTGGCTTTGTGAGTTGCTGAGAGAAACATGTCCACTAAATGAAAAGATAAAGATAAAAAACACACTATCTACCATATTGAAGCAAGCACAAACGACTGCTTAAGCTGTTTTTCATTTGTTTCGAAACAAAATAATATCATTTAAAACTTAAGTTTGGCATCCATCTGTTCACCTTTTACTGCAGATTGTCTTTAATGTTCAACCTCTACAACCTATTTCAATATCTGGATTATTGTTCTATTAATCTAGGTTCAAGGACGTATCTAGGATTACCACCTACAACCATCTGGTCACAAGATCAGAGGAGTAATCAGGTCCCTGCAATACTGCCGAGTATGTGGGCAATGATTATAACCCACCCATTCAGACCTCACATGGGTTCCTAGAACATGGGCATGCACAATGCCTACAGTAACACCTGACCAGTCTAAACCCTCTGAAACCATCAGACAGCATAATGTTGCCTGTAGAGCTCATTGTTTGGCAGCACAGAAAGCCTATGAAAGCAAAGATGCTCATATAGAGCTTCATTAATGTGCATGCGGGGATGTAGTGATGTGGCTCATAAGAATAAATGCTATGCACTTTGTGTACAATAAAGCAATTAATGTTGGACGCTCATATTTTAGTATAGGCTTTCATCTTAATGTTCAAGCTATATTTCT
Organism: Megalops cyprinoides; assembly: GCF_013368585.1. Lineage (NCBI taxonomy): Eukaryota > Metazoa > Chordata > Actinopteri > Elopiformes > Megalopidae > Megalops > Megalops cyprinoides. The sequence goes on along the minus strand of NC_050583.1, from coordinate 18,942,888 downwards.
GGCTGTCCTGGACATATGTTCTTGTTGTTCTGCTTGCTGCTGTGATTTTCACTTAATACACTGTACCTTAAAATAAGGCCAGTGTAAGCTGCCTTAGAGGAGAGAGTTTGCTAATTACATACATGAATAAATAATAAAAGCAGGAGATCAACTGTAAGCACGAAAGTGAAAGCAACACATTAAGGCTCACCTACTCCATCTGACAAATGACCCCTTAATTCAATACCACACTAAATACTAAATGCTATTCATAACTCTCTCAAGGTAAAAAGGGCCGATGTTGCATCGTGGCAATTCAGCCTGTACATTCCAAGACAAGACGGTTTGAACCCTTTTCCTTTTCCTTCTTTGTTTAGTTGTTCTCAAAGCCATGTAGGCATGAGACGGGATTACTCCAGCTGCCCGGCTCGTCTGTAATTAAAAGGCTTAAGGTAAATGCTTTTGTATTGTTATTGGATCAGAGAGAAAGATCTGATATCTTCTAATTGGCTTCCAAGGTACGCATTATCAGATTTTGCCTTGGGTCGATGGCGGAGTATTGGTGCCACATGGTGGTGTGTTCCCCAAGAACTCTGCGGCAGTTTCACTATGTTCGGTCCAGTCTATCCCCTTAGGGAAGAAGCGCACAGTAAGAGAGGTATATTTGGAAGGGTTTTTTAATTGCACCTCTCTTCACAGCACCACTGTGAGAAATTAAGTCACCTGCAACTGGACATTTCTCCCCACCACAGTCTTCCCTATTGTTGCCTGGACTCTCATCCACGCAAAAGGGAGTCGCTACGGTGATGCGGTCGCCTGCTCTTTCCTCTGTGGTCTTACACATCGCAGAGCTGGGTTTGGCGTGCACCCCGGAGAAGGTTGCGGTTGCTGGACTGTAATGAGACCGCGCTACCGCCGAAGAACATCTGTCAACTCTGGTCCCAACGCGCGGGACGCTCCTCACATGAAGTGGGGTATTAAACTTGATGATGAAGAATGATGAATGCCGAGACATATGCCGGGGACAGTTCTGCCTCAGTGCCCTCAGTGTCTCCGCGGTGTAACGGGAGACGCTGGCGGTGCACGCCAGCTGAGCAGCTCGAAAGCAGCTGACGGTTGAATGACTGATGGGCGAGCTCGCGTTCAGCGGTCCAGCAGCAATTCACCACTGAAACGTCACCGCAGAGCCAGCTGTAACTGCACGTCTGCGAAATACTGCCTTTTGATGTCTCACCGTCTTCTGCTTCATCTGAGAACCTACCACACACAGTGAACACTGCATTTGTTATCAGCAGCTTCACACTTTAATGCTCACAGTTTTTCAACTAGTGGATAATATCTGTGTTATAAAAACTCCAAGCAAATAAGGCATTCTCTGTCTCCTCCTTGGTGTGTTTTCTAATGAGAGATCACTTGGTGCAGCTTGCAGTGCTGTGTGCAACACTAATTTAGTGTCTGTGAACTACCCTAATCCAACAAAATGACATCAGAATTTTGTGAATCTGGCTACACAGAGTAGCTCATGCCAAATCTTTAGATAGATTTAAAATCAAACCCAGCTTTATATCACTTGATGGCTCAGCAGCAACCACGTCAAGGCACACAGTACAGATGGCAATAAATCAGTATACGTGTATTTCTGCCAGCAATGATGCAATCCCTTCAATGAGGAATTACTGTTTACATTTTACATTTTTGTCATTTGGTTGTTGCTCTTACCAATACTAACTTACAAAGAGTGAGTGAAAGGTGTATCTAATAATGAATGAAAAATAATGAATTATTATAGCATTACATGTTGACAAGCTAAAATAAGTAGATGAAATGTCAATACTAGTATTATACCTAACTACTTATATTGGTTAGACCTTGTTCACTTGATTTTACACAATGTGTCACTTATTTATATTTTCATTTTGACTGGTTAATTCAGGTAAAGCAACAAAGTTCCACCTGACATAGGGTCAGCAACCCAGAAGTCCGCTCTGCTCTTCAACTATTACATTAGGCAACAGAGAGCACAAAAGTCGTTGAAATTGGAGTGTGGATTTCCTTTGGCCAGTTAATCTCTACACCCGCACATCTCAAATAAATCTAATCCCTCTCCTGACATGTTAATCATTTGTGCATATGCTTACATCTCCTAAAGGTCATGAATAATCAGTGCTCCGCTGCAGTGTCTTTGTGTGTAACGAACAATCGTTTTGTCACCAAGAGGGAGTGTTTTGCTCTTCAATTTAGGAAAATTGATTTATGAAATTCAGTGGCATCACCAGTGAAGCTGAGTTCAGGCAGTGTGTTGCAGAACGTTAATTGTGCCCATACTGAGTTCAGCCGCCAGCACCTTGCTGAATCGGTGAATAGACAGAAACCACATCCCTTTTAGTATTTATTTTGTCATATCCTCAACTGATATGTCGGCATTTGTCATGTTACTGTTGTTGAATTGAAATAGTTACCTGAATATCCAAACGCTTAACCAGAACGTAGGCTATAGTATGACAAATCTTGCCGATGTACGATATACAGAAAAGTATAATCACTCATCATAATGAGCAACGTTCAAGAAAATATCTTACTATACATAACCTTCATATATACGCAACACTATTCGTCACAACCTTTATATTTGACCTTACCCTACCATCCTTACATGTCAAAGTAACTTACAACACAGCATTAATGGACTGTATTTCGTATAGGCAGAACGTAAGGGAGAAAAGGAAGGTGAACCAAAAAAATGTCTCTTCGTCTTACCTGAACGGTTTGAACGTCACAAGGCATCTTCTCACCATTATTTTACCGTCTGTGTTCAGAGCAATCATTTTCCAGAACAGGCGACCAAACCGTCGACCCCCGACATCGTGAATGTTAGATCCTCGTGCGCGCCGGGGTGCTAAAAGGCAGCATATCGCTCTCCTGGTTGTTTTAACGTTTTTTAACAGTTGTCAGCGCATTCGAAATAACCAGACTCCGCGTAAAAATCGCGGAGGAAATCACATCCATAAGTTGTATTTCGCCACCAATCCTCATCTGTCGCTTAGTTTTACTGACTAGTCACTTCATGAGGTTAGTAAGGCTTGACATTCATTCGAGATCGGAGACGTCCATCCGACTCTTTCCCTGTTTCTTCCCGCTTTGAATATCAAGTCTACGGGGAACATAGGTGGTAGGTAGGTTATTCTTTCTAACTGAAGCGATCATTGAAACCACAAATTAAGGCTTGCTTTTGAGAAGAAAAAGAAAATTGCCATAAAATAAAGTATAAAACAAAAAACGAACCGTCACCTCTGTTGTTCTGTTCTCCCTTATCCTCTACTTTTTCCAATCTTAGTTAGCCTAGCTCGGCAATAGAAAGCAAGCAAAGGCTTGTTATTCCCTTGCCTGAAAAGAGCACAGAGATGTCGAGCTTTCCTGCAGGAACTGATCGAGAAAGCTTCAACCCCTTCTCTAAAATATATGTGCGTTGGTTTCTTACGGGTGGTTTGAGAAATTGCATTGAATTTTCAGTTTCTCCAAGCAAACATTTAATCATCTGCGCAGCGCCATCTACCGCTTCACAACAAGCTGTAGCCCATTAAGCGGTTTTCCCAACGAAATAAAATTCAGTTTTTTATTTCCAGATATGTTACAGATGAATGGAGATAAACGAGCTTCCTCCTTCATATGCACACTGCAATTTACAAGAATGTCACAGTGTACCAGAATTAGACTTTTCCAGCTAAAATTAATATCTTTCTTCCAACGCAGTCTTTTACTCTATTCTCCTACCTTGTATAGTGTATAATGACATCAGTATTCAGGCCTACAAATACTGTTCTAAATGTATTTAATGTTTTGGGTAATACATGGCTTTCAACAGCACATTACAAAATAGTAATTACTGTTATGATCGATACAGCACACCGACCGTACACACAGCTGTGCCCGTACTGTTAGTTTAGTTAATGACTTTCTCCACACAGGTAAGAGGCGCCTTCAGCACCATGGCCAGATCCCGCCGCACACTGTCTACGGGGAAGCATGAGCGGCACTCAGTGGACACTGCAGGAACTTTCGATATTATTTTCACGCGGTAGTTCAGAAATTATAGATCTGCATACAAAATGGATGACATTTCTATTAAAGATACGCACTTATATTCATGAATTTTGATCACTTGGGCATTCGTATTTATTATTTTTTTTTTACCCCAGTAGCTAAGACTTATTTCTTGTGAAATGTTTGAAGAACAAGCACGACGTGCAGTAGTCTTTCGAAGTAATTTGAGGAATATGATTGACCGTGCAGCGAAAAAAAATAGCTGTTTTTCTGCTGTACTGTGTAAACTACGGAGGCCCCGAAATTACTCAAATAAAAAGTGGGCTGTCTAAAAACAAACACCTGACGTGCATGATGTCATCTGTTTTATTTTATTTTATTTATTTATTTTTTTGCATGTTATCATTTTTAAAGTTAATGAGACATTTGTAGGTGGGGCATGTTGTTTGTCCAGGTTTATTCAGCTGGATGTTAAAAAAAAAAAAAAGTTGCAGTAAATTTAAACTGCCCTTCAAATTCTTCGACTTAGCAGACTCTTCAACGTATCTTTACATCCACAGCTCTTGAGAAAGGAAAAAAGGATAGTGATATTTTTAGAATGCTCGAGGTCTGTAACAGAGCGACAGCACAGAATGCCTGCTGCGCTGTTCATGGCAATTCTTGATGCCGCTTCCTCTTAATCGGGTTCTTATTTGTCTGGTGTGCCATGCCTCATCTTGGCAATGCTTCCCATTATTGTGTGAAGATTTTAATTTTTTTTAAGAGTAATTTTAGGAAGAGTATTTGCACTAATCCTCACAAATAAGCATTTTCAGATTCCAATCAGTTTGCAATGCTCAGTCCTCTGTGAGTTCACTTGATTTCATGATGTTCTCAAATTAGGTGAGCATGCAGGAGCCATAAGTATGCGTGTATTTTAATTGCATTTGATATATAATCCACAAAAGAGATCATGCTGGCAAAAAAACTTGAAGAATTTGTCCTAACCGCTGTGTGACCTGAGAGTGAGGACTGAGTGAGTGGCAGGGTATTTGCATCTCACATTAGGCATGGGTCTGCCACTGGTATGGGAGTCTGGAGGGAGGTGAAATACTGTTACAGTTACATTCCTTTGCTCAGTATTCCACCCCCATTGGAGAATATCTTCTTTGCTCCACTGTGAATCTTAGACAGGGATAAGAAGGCAGTTATCAGGCTCTACCACAATAAATGTCTGTATGTGTGTTTGTGTGTGTCTGTGTGTGTGCATGCATACTCACATGTTTGTTACATAAAATGACAGTACAGTATGGAATTCTATTAAATTGTGTTGCTTGTTCCCCTAGCTAACTAAGGTAAAGACCAAGGTCCTTAACCAAGAGAACCAATAATACTCTTTTGCCTGACACCAGGGGGTGATGTCACTTTAGAGGATTCACATGTACTTCTGAGCTCTGCAACACTCTCCTTCTTCCATGCACCCACAGCTCCTAGGTATTTCATTGGAATCAGCCTGCAGTATTCAGGTCACCGCACCAATGCAACTGTGGCAGCAACTTCAGACTGGAGCTTTCAAACCATAACTCCCACAGCACAACAAGAGGTTTTGATTCACATTTGCTCACTGAGTGAAGGTCCCCAATAATTCTCCACCGATGGAACCAGTCACATTCTAATCCCAATCTGTAGGGGGACTACACATAACCCACATATATTGCATCACGGGATTGTGCCATGGTGATGAGTTTGATTATCTGCAGGTGGCAAGTGTGTGATTGATCAATCCTCAAGTGAAAATACAGAAGGCCAATTTCACTGTGTGAGTTCTCTGCTGCAAACAAATCATGCCTCCTGTCACTGTGACAGCTAGTTTCATGCTGAATTCTGAAGCATAACCATGCATTTTTGCCTCTCCTGCAAGCTTTAAGCGAACCCAATCTTGCTGAACTATGGAGAATGACAAGAAATTGAACACCTGGCCTCAGACCCATTGCCAGTCAGATCACATTCAGAAGAGATGACAAACTTCCAAATGATTCATTTAGGAAAAAAAAAAATCTCAAGTGCAACAGAGCAAAAATCAATTGAATGCAAGATCTAGAGTGTTGAAGATGACACTGTGGCTTTGACACAAAATTCGAATCTGTCATCTGCGAAGCACTGACGTGTCATCTTAACTGACAAAGTTGCCGTGGGTGCCTTATGACCTGGCAATTTCCCCTTTTTGCACGAGTCCTGTGCGTGCAAGGTGTCTTTGGGGAGCTGAAATCCCTCTTGGCCCGCTGCCGAAAGCACACACAGTATAAAAGTAAACATTCCGAGTTTAATGCTCGGCTCTGAGGCTGAACGCCGCCTGTGGGTCTGGGAATGAGATTCTTCACACCTCACGTTCAGGCTGCGGCAATCACACACACACACACACACACACACACACACACACACACACACCATGAATTTATTCAGTCACTCGGCTGCAGAGCGGCTTTGTCTCCCACTGTCAACAAAATGGTCCCGCAAGCTGTCAAATAGCAGGTGTGTCCCTCACCTCTGCGCACAGCTCGGCAGAAGAGAATTTCACCGCGTTATGGGACACTCCTGATTCTCTTTCTCTCGCTCAACTGTGTGACCACACTGAAAACATTTTTTTTTTTCCTATTGGCATCCACTGCATTTATGATGCCAGCCAGGACTGGAGTGGACCCAATGGCACCCCACCCTTTGAACATGACTCTACCATTGTGAGGAGATTGATGCCATCACAACACAAGTGAAACTAGCAGCGTCCTGTGTAGAGCAGTGAATAGGAAGAGAGGGAGAAACATGACTTCATGGAGGCTGTGTTTCAATCCCTCGTGTTTTCAAAGATTATAATTCGATTCTGGACCGTAAAGAATCATCTGTCACGAGTGCAGGTCCTTTTAAAGAAAACAAAGCCGGCAGGCCGGCTCACGGCTAATCTCACAGTAGATTTCATAGTGTTGTCCTTTGTGTGAAATCATTATGAACTCGTGAGCTGTGCTACTGAATTAGCAGTCAGGAGATAAGGCACCTGGACAAGGGTGATAAACTGGCTTTGAAAAAAGATGGTTGTTTGTGTGGTGAAGATGAAAACAAATTGATTTGTGCATTGTTGGAGTGTCAGTCTTCTTTTCATTTAATTTTTTATTTAAACAAAGGGCACGAACATGACCACATCAAAATTTAATTTAAAGCCTGGTCTTTTGTAATCTATGCATATAACCTCAAAGCTGCCAAACCGAGAAAACAGAAAACAGTCTAAGCACAGTGACGACCACATCAGCCATCACTATTCTGCTACAAGGACCACTGCTACAAATATCATTAATTCAACGGAATTTTCTTATCCGTATGCTTGTATGTTATGACTGTAATTTTAACCTATGATTATAAGACAGTCTGGGTGGTTGCTCAGAGCATTGAGTCTAAAATGCAGCAGCCCCTGGTCTGTGGTCTGAGGAAATAGAGAACAGACTCTGAGAGGGACAGAGAAGCTGTCTCCATACAAAACCCTGCTCACCCTCACTGACAAGTTAAAAAAGGTCCTTGTAAAAAAGAAAACAGATCCAATTTAAATTTCACCAGCACCAACTTTGTATTTTTTCAGACTATCAATTTAGCATGCTTTCTTTTTTCTTTTCTTATTTGAATGGGTGATAATTGGATTCCTCTGTTTGATTAAAAAAACAGAGCAAACACACAAAAACAATTCATTAATGCAAAATTGTAATTGGAAAGCCAACTGTAAATTACTCATCATTAAGCTTTCCAAATGACATTAATCCCTGCTACCTGTCCAATAGCACAACTGTTGAGTCTTATTGTATCGACTCCTGTGCATACTGATGAGGCACAAAGCAATTAGTGTTCTTTATGCATAAGATGGACTTTGCAGTAATTCATTTTGATTATATGACAGCTTCAGAACACTTCCGTTTCTGGTTCTTGCCATCAGATTTTATTCAATGTTGCATCATAATCAGAATAATAATGCTCATTACAACAGCATCTCTCTTCCACTGAAACATTAGACTTTCCTCACTGATGCAAAAGAGAGAGTCAGTATGGATTTTCATCACATCTGTGAAAAATCTCAGATTCTCTTCGTCTTTTTCCCCTCAGACACAGATCAGAGCTCTGTACAACTCTCGCCTGCATGTACCGCTAAATATTGTAGCTTCAGTGGCAGCAGCAGAAATGCTGTCTTAAGTTTCACAGTGCTTCTTGCAATATTCACAAGTGTTTGGAGATACTTTAATCCTCCACAGCCTCCTTAAATACCTGAACATTAGTGTGTTTCTGCTGAGAGAGCACAAAAGTACATATGTAAAATGTAAGTTATAGCGTAGCATAACATAATGTTATATCATACAAAATGTACAAATTTTGAGTGTGGGTTGAATATTTTTCTTTGTGCTTCTCCTCGTGGTTTCTCTGTCTTTCTCCATTCTTTTTCTCAATCTCTGTCTCTATCTCTCTTTCGCTCTCTCTCTCTATCTCTCTTTCGCTCTCTCTATCTCTCTCTCTCTCTCTCTCTCTCTCTCTCTCTCTCTCCCTCTCTCTGTCTCTCTCCACCTCCTACCCTGTGACATGCTGCTCTGGCGTGTCACAGTGGTACATCCACACACTGCTGATGTGATGGCTGACAGCTCTATGTTAGAGTGGGGTTGCGGTGGAAAGTGTCCCTGCTGGGAGGGAGAGGAGCTCAGAGTGTGAGTGGCAGGCCCACAGGCCACAGCCTGACAGAGGGGCTGGAGCAGGCGGAGAGAGGGCTTAGTCCCTTGGGGAATACTAGAGGAAGTGAAGCTGGGGCGTTGCGCTGCTGTCAGGAATCCGGACGTGACCTCCTTGCACTACTCCCCCATACAAATATCATTCTATCTCCCTCCAGCCCGCAACCTGCAGACTCCCTGCTGAAATGATCAACTCTGCGAGATCGGACAGCTCTCAGTGAAGCGACAGGCACAGGTGGACGGCTCTTAATCTTTGCTTCTGTCTTCATCTGAATTCGTTCACACTCACAGTTCAAAGACATGATTAGCGGCCCCCCGCTAGATGTGAAATGTTAATAGCTCTACATGCACTTACCTTTGAGGGTCAATGCATTTGCCTAACAATGCACATTTTTGCTTTAGGAGCCTATAACCTCCTTCCAGCAAATGATGGATCTTTTGGTTTCCATTAAATTCACATAGGATAACAAGACATTATTGAATATGTTCTCCAATTATCCACAGATTTCAATTGGCTACACATCTGGTAATTAATGAGCTTCATAGTTGTGTGACGTCATCATAGATCCCTGGCCACAGTACTGTCAGGCACTTTGAAGATGAAAAGGAAATGTTCTGTTCTTTTTAATTATTTCCACATTTCTGCTGAGCATCTCCAAAGCCCCAGGCTGGGGGTAGCAGTGTCCAGCCTGAACATGAGAACCAGCATATCCCTATTCTCTGGAGTTGGGAGCAGATAGGAACATCTGGACACCTTGGTAAAAAAAAAATCAAACCCCTAATCTGATTGAATCATCTAATTGCTGCGCCATCGTGTGGAATTTTGTACAGTCTCTCTGTAGACGAGAGACGGGCTCCTGAGATTTCAGAGTGAGCGGAATCAGAGCTGAAAATGAGCTTCTTATCTCAGTCAGATGAGGTCTCATCTCTCACGCTGGGCAAACACCCGCCTGCTTCAGAGACAGAGCCCTCACACTGCTCCACTACTACTGTGCTGACATTCTTTCCTCAGTCTCTATTCCTTTTGCATCCCTATGGGAAGGTGCAGGAATATCTGCTATATGCAGTGGTTTTCTTAAGCTATTATTTTAAGTTATTTTTACCTTGTTTCTCCAGGGAATAGCTGTTGCAGAGGAGCAAAAAAGCAATCGAACACAAATTGATCTCCCATCTCTTTCACTTCACAGGTGGTTAACGAAGGCAATGAGAAATCACTACAACAGTCTATAAGATGCTGCTGTGCTGTGGGCCATACCCAAACAAAGTATGGGGCCACCAGCCAAAACTACTAAAATCTCCTCTAATGAAGGGCATCTGGGGTTGAGGAGAGAGGTTATCTGGGGTTTAGGAGGGAGGTTATCATAAATGCTCAACAGAAAAAAGTGCTCAGTTAAATGAGCAACAGTATAGTAATATTTTCATGTGACAAACATTAGCCATAAGAAGCTTGTACCCCTGCTGCTGAATTAATATACAGATATTTCCATTTCTGACAAGTGAGTACACTAGTCATCCTTCATGGCGCCAAAAGTGAACCTTGCTGAGGCACGTCCATGCTGACTAATTCCTCTCTCCAGACCTTTCTCTGGTAACCAGGTACACACAATGCACTAAGATTCTCTGTGTTAGTCTGCAGTGCACTGTGCTTTTGTACTGTACCTGGCAGCTTTTACCCTGCGGTCTTTCCAGCAAGTTCAGTACCCCATATGAGAAAACGCTGTTAACCGCACCTCTGCTGGTAATCCCCTGCAGTGGGGCCGTGTGTCTCTAAACAGGACCAGCGGTGCTGATGCTGGAGCAAGAACCAGTGTGTGGGGCCTGGAGGGGCTCACATGATTAAAGCCATGAATCATCTGGGGAAAGTGGCCTCTGGCATCACCTTGGTATGGCTGCAAAGGTAGGAGAGCTGACAGACCCAATACCAGTTCCTTGCATTGATTGGGCAGAAAAGGTGTAGATGTAAATGCTTCCTTTACATTTCAGACACACAGTGAAGGACACATTCCATAGTGAGACTGAATCTCACTGATGAGTCACAGGAGAATAGGCATTTACGCAGTTACTGTGCTTGCCGTTTTAAGATTTTAATTCAGGTTAAACCAGTAGCCACAGTTTGCTTCAGTTGCTTTATTTAAACAGGTAGTCACTGGTTTAACTGAAGCAATTTTTGTGTGCATATATCACAGTGTGGAGAAAGTGGTGAAAAATTCTTTCACACATACACATGCACTGTCACGCACTTATACCACACACAAATGCATGCCCACACATATATGCGCACACAGTTCTCACATGCAGACATACAGAGCCCAGTGCCATGGTGATTAACCTGCTTTTATATCATCCCAGTGGGACAAGGGAGCATGTGGAGCATTTATAAAGTGACAGAAATAGGGCCTATACATTGTGGGTCACTCCACTCCACTTCATCATTTATTTAGTCATGGGCAGATTTCATCAGCCATTTGTCACACTGAACATTATTGCATGTGACACTCAGTGGTGGCTAATGTCTGGCAGAATGGTCCCAGAATACTTATGGTAGCTGTAATTGCCTGTTACAATGAAGTCATCCATTGGGGATGGAGGATAACATTAACCCGTGGAAGGATGATCTGGATGGGGCAACCCATACTGAAAAATATGCAAGCCACACATCCATGGATCACATGCAAACTAGTGCAGCAGGCCACCAAATCAGAGTCTGGCATTATTCTGACAGATTTCATCATGGACCCAGTATGCACAATAAGTTAAACTGAAAAAAAAATGGTTTTCAGCTGTTGACTATTGACAGGGGTATAAGGCATATTGCTTCTGTTTATCCCATCCAATGCGAAAAAGCTGTGAGGATAATAGCAAGGACATTCAGCATCCTTCCAACATCTAAATGGACTTGTCATTCAATTTGAGAGCATTATTATTATTGGGCAACAAATACCCTTGAAAAAGGTAGGCACTCAGTGACACTGCTCCCGGACCTTCACAGCTCATGGTAAACCAATCCATGTGGAGCAGGCACACCCTAATGATCAGGCGTACTGATATGGTGTGCCATGGCTGGCATCACTGTCGGCCGTGCCAGCTCATTCACACTGTGCCAATGTGCCTTTCACACATGACTGCCAGCAGAGAGTCCTTTCCATTAGTGTCCATCAGTTGTCAAGATAGGGCTGGAAAAAAATGCACCTAGTACACTTTAAAGTTTAGTAGCACTCACTTCTTACCTTTGCAATGCCCTCTGAAGCTTAACATTTTTGGTATAAATAATTTCTCTGTGTTTGTCCTTTTGGCTCTCCTTGTTGTACAAATGCTGTACCATACACAGCCATTTTAATACTCACACAGGCCCCTCTTCAACAGGGTGTTTACTGATATTCAGTTTTGTCTTCTCACCAGTTTTAATCCTGTGTATAACCAGAGACTGCAAGCACTGGCCATCTCTGGAGGTCCTTTGTGAATCACACAGATTCTAAGCCTGGCAACGGTATCCTCACAGCTGTATACTGCCCATTATAATGCGATCTAGGATCACCAAGGATGTTTTTTACATTGCTGAGCACATTGGTCTGTATGTCTGTTTAGCTCTTTATTTGAAATTCTGACAGGATAGTTCCCTCCTCTCAGTACCGCACAACAACCTCTGTCAATGGCTGCTACCATGTGAAATCCTACACTGAGAGATAACCACTAGCACAGACAAGGACACTGAAATACTAGGGTTTCATACTGAAGTGTTATCCTTGAGGCTATACCAAGGAACCATTGATTCCTAAGGATCATGTGGAGAGCAGAGATGCACCCTGCCTATCTCTATCTCCACCTGCATTTAAAGACCCATTAAACATTCTGACTTAATGGCTCTGGCATTTTAGACAATTTGAGACCCTCTCCAAGAAAGGACAGTGCAACAGACCATAGCAGTGAACTAATTGAAGTCCACTGACACCATTAGCAACTGCCATTTGTGTGATAGCATGTAATATAACAAGAGCAGGGAGGAGAGCAGGTTCGAATGCAAATGACTTGCAGCAGAGGAACATTTCATTTCTCATCAAGAGCACTTGCACACACCAGGCAGGGGGCATGTCTAAATGATTTTACCCATAGTCTCTTGACATGATAAATATTATCTTGTGGTATACCATGCCATCTCCTTTAATAATGAAAGAGCAAATATTTTGTGCAAATATAAACAAAAGCTAATTATATATGCATAAAATACATATTAAACATCTTTTATTTATACAGGGAGTAGACAAAATAATGGAAATACAGAGTATATATATATATATATATATATATCACCTAATAAGGAATTGGACTGCTCTTTGCCTTCAGAACACCTTCAGCCATTCTTAGAATTCTGATGTGAAGGTTTGAACTGATTCTAATGGGATATTGTGCCATTCCTCAAGAAGGAACCCCTCCAGTTCCTTGAGAGATGAAGGAGGTGGAAATCTACTCCACAATCTGTGTTCCATAAAGGTTCAATGATGTCTATATCTGGTGACTGGGGAGACCATGGATGGTGTTTGACTTCAACTTGGTGCTCATGAAACCAATCTCGAATCGATTTTGTAGTGTGCATAGGGGGATTTATCATCTTGGATAAAGGAGCATCTTAAGAAAAAAATGTTTGCATGTGTATTCCTTGGCTGTAATTCTATTATGCAGAATAATAGTTAGACCCAATAACTCCTGTTAGATGGTTGTCCATACCAACCACTATGTTTAACAGCTGGGAACAGGCAACGTGGGTTGAAGACTTCCTTTAGCTTTCTCAAAATATAAATCCACCCAGATGAAGGAAAAAGAAAATATAACTCATCAGACCATATCACCTTCTCTCACTGCTCAGAGGTCCAGGTTAGTGATCATTACACCACGTTATGCATTGTTTCGCCTTAGTCTTGGTTACAAGCAGTTTCTGAATGGCAGCTCTATCATAAATATCAGCTTCGTTAAGTACACAATGTACACATATGGTTGAGGGTGGGTCACAGTGATGTAGATTCAGTAATTTTGGTCATTTTTGAGGCTGTTTTGTGGTATTTAGTGACTATCCTGTTTAGTCCATCTCTCCCCGTCAGTGAACTTTGAGTTGTGACCACTGCTCCTGTTTCATGATGCAGTTCTTCATAGAGTATGCTGTTGTGATTATTAGTATTGTTCCATTGCCACATTAAATAATTTTGACGTTTCTGTGACTGGCACACCTGCAATTCAGGCACCAACCATTTGACCTTTCAAAATATAATAGGTTTAGCATTTTGCTTTAGAAACTCACATATTAAAGTGTTGATTTTAAAATGTATTTTAGATAGGTAATTATTACTGACAGTAAGATGAAACACATGTATAGAATCTTATATCGTATATATCTTTTAATAATTTACTCTAAATTGCAGGTCCTTTTTCATTTGGTGTTTCACATATTTGTCTGCCTCATGCTTGTCTATCTATGTATGTAAGATTAACAAGAATAAAATATAACATGCAACATTCTGGCCTAAAATTTAAATTACAAAATTGTGATACGGTGATGCATTGTACTTATTTTCTGAGATCCTGTTGCAGTCCCCTCAGCTGTCAATAGTGAGACGAGCAGGTCCAATAATGGGCTGCCATTTCACCGGGCCCAGCTGATGTGATGGTGCAAAACCTGCCAGTTAGAGGAAAGCTTCCTCCAGCAATCCTGCCTGCTAATTTATCATTTATTAGCAATCAATACCGCATCACGCTGAGAACCACTGCAAAGACTCCGCACTGCTGCTGAGGTTGAGCAGAATAATTACACCCCCTGCTGAAAAGTGCTGCCATGCCCTGGACGGTACGAAATTATTTTACAGAATAAAGTGCTGAAGACACCCTCTTTCTGGAAAGCAACCTTTTCAGTCCTCTTTGGAAAAACAGAAGCGATCAGAGATGATCATATATAAATGACTGGTGTTGGAAATTAGCTTCAGTTATAAACACATGTACACTATGTACACATGTATTTCATAGTCATGACTATACACATATATATATATATATATATATATATATATATATATATATATATATATATATATATATATATATATATATATATATATATATATATATTTATACATGAATGCTTCTTGTCACTGGTAACTCAACAGGGGTTTTGGCCCTGCAGCTGATGGGTTGAGCACTAACAGAAACTGCTTGTAGCATAATAGGAGATGTGGACAGATAATGAAAGAGGTAATTACTCCAGCTCACAACTCGGACTGTTTAAGAATTACATTATTGATTGTTTGGCCTTCAAACAAGGGAAGAGCAATGGATTGGAAAACTAGGAGGGAAAATAAACTCTTGCCCTTTTTACCTCATATGTGCGAACACAAATCAAGGCCCTTGCATATGCTCATGTGCAACAGTGTGCCAAGCAAAGCATTTCAAGTGACACTACAAAGGTTAGAGGTGGAATGTGGCTTTATTCAAACCCAATAATCCATGCCAACTGGGATCTGATTAATCCTGGGGTCTAATCAACTCCTCATGGAAGACGGTTGGTTCATGCCCCGATGAGGACTGGTAAACTCTATGCTTTCTAGCAGGTATTCAGTTATTGGGCAGATTGATTCTGGTCTTATTTGATGAGGGGAAGTTCACAGATAAAAATGGTGGAGAATCTCAAGGGACAGGAAGAGCAGATGGATTAGAAAGGGTCCCACATTGTCAAATCCCAGCACAGCATTGTGCAAACTGCACATCTTGGGCTTTCACTGCTGGTGATTAAGTGGCTTCTGCTAACGACCCGGTCCCTGCAACATCGTTCTCTAACATCGATCCCGTCTCAAACAATAGCTTGTAGAAATTAGGATTTCTTTTGTTTTCTCATTTCTTTTTTCCCTTGTCAGTGTCTACACTTGTAGATATCCAATACAAACCCCAAGTCAGGCCATCAGAGAGGGCTACTGCACACAGTACCTGAGTCTCCAAGATAAATCTCACATTGTGCTGTAATAGGTAGCCCCCGCTGCCTAAACAACAGGGGGACTCCTCTACAGAACAGGTAATTATTTCTCCCGTCTTTACTTCTAGCTGTGTGCAGGCTTTGTTACTATATATGTGAAAAGAAAGGCATCACAACGGTCCCGATTCTTCCAAACTTCCCCTGTGAGATGAATATCACCTTTCCCTCCCAACACCCACACACACACACAGCCACAGCGATCAACGGACCGATCGGGAATTAAACATATGAGCAGCCCAACATATCAAACAGATTGAGAACACAACCTCGGGAGCGAGGTTCCTCCATGTGGGGCCGGCCGAACCCAGACAGGAGCAGCACGAAGCAGGAAGTAGCCCTAGATAAAGAGCAATCAGTCCCCCCCTTCTCATTTGGCCTCCCTCCTCCATCTGACACAGCATGGGGTTCACGCTCCTGCTTCAGCTGGTGTAAATGATCACATTCTTTACCTTGAATGAAAATACACAAGGGTGTCAGATAATCACTTCAGCACTAATTATAATCCAGTGCACAATAATTGTGTATAGATCACTCCTCCGAAATTGATTGCCAAGCCTTTTTTTTCCAGAATACACAGGGATTGTTTTCTTTCTCTGTTCTGCAATCACTATTCACGTCCGTAGCACCATTAGAAAGTTCTCATTGCATTAAAACAAAGGAGGAGAAGGCAAGAAAGTACCGTAAGTGAGTCAGATCGATGCGCAGTCAAGTAAATGTTTAGATGCCACTTTTCAGTGCTCCATTATGTTCTTGGCACTGATAACAGCACTCTGGGATGAGCCGCAAAGCTAACGGTAAATGTTTTGAGGTTACTGTGCAGAGATGACCGCGGTCTTCAGGAAACATTGATGCTGTGGGAATGTTTCTAAAAGCCTGATGCACTGTGATTTGGGTGATGCTTTAGAGGGCATGCCCAGAAAACAAAAGCCCTCATTTTTTTCAGCTGAGAGCAGCTCTTATGAACTGGAAATAATGCCAGGAGGTCGACAGACTCATGCCCTTTGCATCTGAATATCTTCAGAGGCTGTGCTATATGGTATTCTAACCGCTCATTTTAACAAAAAGGGAACACCCTCTTTGGCAGTATATGCATCAGCGGTAGATCCCCTGAACCCTAGGAATACAAGACAGGAGAATTAAAAGCATTTTTTGAACACAAAGAGGTGAGACCAAAAAAAAAAAAAAAACAACAGCAGCACAGACAGGGAGTGCAGAGGGAGGAGAGGTAAGAACCTGTTACCTTTACATGTCTTTTGAAGGAAGCATTGATGATGATTATGATGATGGTGGTAGATGGTAGTATAGTGGTAGAGATTGTAAAAATGTTTCTTGATTTAAAGTAATCTGCCTGCTTCCACCAATGAAATGGTGTGTTTCAGTCCAAAAAGGAAAAGAAGAATAGAGCAGCACAACAATGACCTGTTGTTGTGGTTGTTTATCACACTGTATGGCATCTGATTTGTACTTGAGATTCCTGTTGGAAACCTTGCTCGCACTCACGCAAGGCTCCTAGCTGCGTTCTAGATAAACAAGTTCCCTTAAACACCCGGTAAACAGGAATTTCAAAAGGGGGGGACAGGGACCACTGGGGACTTCAGGATTGACCACACTTGAAAGATTCCCTATCCAGCAGTATAGGTGCAGTTCAGTCGTGCTGACACACACAGTGTATGAGTCTTTGTTTGCTGTGCAGTGATGTTTACTGTACTGTAGCTTCAGGCGAAAATATGAAGAGGAGCAGACACAGAGAGAGGGAGGGAGAGACAAAGAGTGAGAGAGAGATGGAGTTCTTACCCTTTTATATATCCTGGCAAAGTTAATCTACAGGGGCAATGCCAGACTTCAAAAACCTGAATGCAACACAACAATTCTAACTCGAGGCAATGCAAGTTAAATCCCAGAGAACTATAAAACTGTATTAAGATGATATTTTGGACAGTTTTATTATTAACATTACTTCTTTTTTCTTTTGCCCAGTCTACTGTGGTAGACTGTCTATGGAATGTTTTTTTTCCCTGAAATCACATGTTGTCAACCTCAGTATTCCTGTTAATGTGGGTCCAAAGAACAAACTGAATTAAATCCACCTCAAAAGAGTGTAAAACCGAAACCAGCCAAGGTTGTCTGAACTGTCAGTCACTGGACAATGCCAGGTGGGCGGGAGCTTGTTCAATCCTCTGCCTCGCCTATATTGTACTGATCACATTGGCCACATATGAAAAAACTGTTATAAAAACTCATGAGGGGTATCATGAGGGTTTTTCCCCCCCTCCTCTTTTTGTGCAGTGCAGAGTCTTCCTCTGAGGCGCTTGAAAGGTACAGGCTGCTTTGTGTCATATAAGGGCAGCTGCATCCTCTAATGGAAGCTGCCCGCTGCAGGAAACAGGAAAGAAAGCACAAAAGACACTCACGCTGCTCGAGGGTATATTATTTGGCTCTGATCTTCTAGTCAGGATTTTGTTTTCCATTTTTTTGAGTGCATTGTGAGACCTGAGTGTCCTTTGCCTGCCCTGAGGTGAGCTGAGCAGCACATACCAAACTGAAAACGTAATGTCCATAAATTCATGGTTCTCAAGTCCCCAACGCGGACGGTGTGTAAACGGTAAGTCTGAGCTTTTATCAGCTTTAGCTTTATCAGTGCCTGTTTGCCTTTAATCTGAAGCTTGCGTTTTACCAGTTAGAACTGGATTCTTACCTTTCCTTGGGCTGTCTGACGTTCTGTGGCCAACTCGTGGTGAGAGTCTACTAGCTTGACCTGGCTGAAGTCCAGGCAGGGATGTTGATGCATATTCTTCCTTGCTTGGCTTCTTTGGCAGAACTGAGGACCGGGTCCATGGCACTCTGACAGACAGCCAATCCAAACAGGATGCTTTCAACAATTGAGTCCAGTTGGCTATTAAAAAGGAAAAAATCAACGATTTATTACTACCCTTATCTTTGACTAACAAAAGTATACCATATCCCCGTTTGACTGAGAGGTTAATTTCGTTGGCGTTCTTGATTCTTGCCAATCTATTCATAGTCATGCATTCCAGAGAATGTCATTTTGAAATATCTCATTATGGAGCATGCATGGACTTAACACACGCAACTGGGCCCATCGTGGCAAAAGACCAACTCATCCCCACAATCACGCTGCAGAACAGGAATGAATTGTGTTACTAATAGAAGATGGTGTGCCTTCAGACTTTCATTGAGAATATGTTGCAGCGCTTGAATCCTAAAACGAAACCTGTCTAATGTCGAATCCGCTGTTCTGTTTAGACACACTGTGCCAGACACAGTCCTCCTCATGGGGTAACGCTGTTACTAGTGCCATGCCACCCCGCTCCTGGCACTCCCCAGCCGAGCGCATGAGGGTGAGGGCAGCGAGCCCGTGCGCCTCCGTCAGAACATTCACAGAGACCTCGGCTGCACCGGCTTCATCGCCAGCCGTGAATCAGGCCATTTGTCCCCCCCCCCGCACACTGTCAATAAGCAGCCTGTCCCTCCAGGCGGAGGGTTATACAGACGGCATATTAATCTGACCCCGCTGCCTGGCTGCCGGCTGGCCGCAGTAGAGAGTGTGTTTTGAGTACTGTCTAGCCCCGATCCAGCATGTGGAGGCTCTGGAAGGGGAAACCTGTGCCGGAGAGCAACATGATCCAACTTCTGCCTTTTCCCCACCATGATCCTCCACCATTACTGAGGACTGGGAGTGTGTCAGGCCTATGATCTTCCTGTGTCAGTATGTAACGGATGCTTCTTAGTGGTTTTTTGCCTTTATGGCCTACAGGGACGATAATCAATGGTGCTTCTGGACACCCTGTTCCCAGGAGATCCTTACATACTCATTCTGAATGGTTATGAATACCGTTGAAGCCGGCCTTTTTCTCATTACCACCCAGGATATAACAGGTCGTTACGATGAAAAGTCCTAATGGACAGAGCCATCCATTTTAAGCTGTTATGCTTTTATTACCCATCAAAGAGGCTAATGACCTGGCGGATGCTTTGTTGAATGTAGTGCCATGTGCATGGTGACATTTTGTCTTTACAAAAACGAGCTACTTTTAATGTTACAATTATTAAAACAATGTACTGTAGCGGTGAAAGTCAATCTCTCTGCTGGAAGCTTTACTTTGCTTCTCCTCTGCAGAGGCTTTTTGGCATGCTCCGACCTGCATTTCCTTTTCGCCCTCAGACACACACTGTCGGTTAGAGTCTATGAACACATTTCACAGACTGTGGAACAAGTACCTGCAGGAGTTTTTGAGATGCATCCAGAGTTACTTAGAATAAATTGTGCAATGGGGGATTTTACACAAAGCTATCAGTTAAATTGCTAGGTTTTTTTTTATTCGGTGCACTGTTGAGCATGTAACTAGGGGTACATTTAGAATGTAACCACTTCAAATCACACAAAAAAGCAGCAACTTATTCATAAGTCATTCACATGTAATGCTGTAGATTGCACCTTGAAACATTCACATTAATTGGGCATGCTACAGCCTGAAAAATGTGTGCTGGTAAGTTTTTGCAAAAAATTGGTTAAACTCAACAGTGATGCAGGTCTACGGTGAACCAATATACGCAGAGATAATGCATTGCCGTTACTGTAGGTGAAAGTCCTCACCAGTAGCCCCGGATAAGTAGCCAAATGCATAATCAATTAATCACAGCTATTGTGACATGTCTCTCATGTACCATTTTCATGCGGATCATACATTATTCAAAAAGAAACCTAAGATGCTTTTGCCTGCGAAACTATAGAGTCTTGGCTCCCATTATGAGCTTCTGTGACCTTGAGAAGGTCACCCCACTGTGGCTGTCTTACAGTGGCTGCGGACTCCCGTTGCCCTATCAGGAGCCACGCAGCCACTCTACCCATGTGTCAAGATTAAGACACGGGTATAAACCGCCATTCCTTACACCCCCACCCCCACCCCTCACCCCCTCCAGCACCAGTAAATAAAGGAACAGATCAGCGCAGACCGGCTGGATGTTTGAGTGATTTCATGGTGCCAGGTTTCAGTAAATCAATGTGGATGAGGGGATGGGGAGGCAGCTAATGCCCAGGCTATGAAACCCCACTGCACGATGGGGACAAAATGTCTAATAATCAACGAGGGAAGACGGATGTGTCCTGGAGCTGTTGCTATAGCAGCGATAGAATTTCCAACGCTTAAGGCAAATGTTGGTGTCCTCATCTCTGCCTTTCCGATTCCCTGTTGCCAGGGGGCTGCCGGTCACCTTGGACACAACTGGGGGATTGGGGGGGGAGTGGTCAAAAAGATGCCTGTTGAGAACAAACCTACATTGAATTGTTAAAGACTGGGTGATGAGAAGATCGAAAACGTTAAATCTAGATCCCACTCTGGACTGGTTTCACTGGAGGAGCTCCAGCCCTGACTGATGGCCATGTGCTGCTCATGGATTCGTTTGTTCACAGAGCAAATGGGCCTCCACTGTTTTCAAGTGCTCTTCCAACTCATTAAAAGATAGACAGAGAGAGCCATTCTTAGACGGCAGGGTCGGTGCCAGGGGCAGAGCTCTTGGACCTAGTACACTGAATCTCCCCTCATAGTGGAGAGGAACACTAGTTTCCCAGACTCCAGAGTCAAGAGCCAAGGGTGGCACCAGTCTTACTTTACCAGATGTTCCCTTCACTTGTTCAGACAGTTATTGTCTCCTTGTTGCCAAGGCTTCACAGAGTACGTGGATTACGGTAACACAAACTTTCGTTTAGCCTGTCCGTGCATGTTTCTCTCTCGCACGCAAAGTCAGTGCTGTGTCAAGAGACTGCTTCCTGCAGGTGAAATGTTATTCTTAAAACTTGACTCACCTCTGTCATTACAAATCCAAGTGCTTAAGGGTCTGTGTCAGGGGTAAAATTTCTCATCTGGATTGTTCAAACTGGCCATCTAATGATCCTGCAGTCTCATTACCTTATTACATCCTTAGCTCTCCTTTTGGTTGCACCACATTGGCGATGGACTTTCAGATGAAATATGACACATTATAATTGTTATAACACCATTGAAAAGGAAACAGCGGGTGTTTAATGCTAGCTATGTGGATACCTCTCCTCCTGTTGGCCGGTGATAATTTCTCTTTTAATTTTGCAGTTATCCCTCTACATTATGCTTTTATGCCAAGTGGGCATTTAGTCCTGTTAATAGAAATAGACTATGCATGAAAAAGATCAGAGTTCAGACAGAAATAAGTGACTGAATTATCTATTTAAACGATTCCACTTACAACTCAACAGCAATTCATCCAGCAATGACCCCGGGATGAAAGCTTTCACATGAGGCAGAGAACAGATGTAAATCAAAGGGAAATGGGCAAAAGATAAACACACAATTTGAGCAAATACTAACAGGTAATCCTTTCCAAAAGCAAACACTTCCCAGATCAGGCTGACTCATCTGGCTGTGCATATATTTACCTGGAAGATTTTTTAGCTTGATCAGTGTCCTAATTGGCAGGACGTTTCCCTATCTCCTCCAAACCCATTTCAGAGGGACAACTCCACATTAAACAGTACAGTTTAAGCTCGCATCCAACATCAAAGTCACAAACTTCAGGAGAGATTACAGGCTATCTCCGCAAACAGCAACATCATTTACATTGGGTTAAAGGACAAAATAAACCAGAATATGAGACATCAGTTTCCCCGGAGATTAATGGGGATTACAAGAGGGAGTACTTATGTGATTCCAAAGAATTTTACTCATGGATTTAGTGAGAAATTTGAGCACTCATGTACAGCAAGTTTTGGTGAGTGCCTTCCTGAGGCTAAATGTGTCTGCAGTATATTACAGATATAGCTGAGATGTATGCATGGGGTATATGCCACCTGTCAACATCTTGTGCTAAAGAGAAGGGAATACCTGCAGTGTGATGCTCCTCTTGCCCTGCCCCTTTCTTGTGGCACACTTACCTGTCTTGTTGAAGGATCTTTAGACCAAATGTAAGAGGTCAGTTTCATTGATGAGCACGTTTACATATTCATTTTACATATATGTGACAGATATCTATAAGACAACATATTCCATATTTTTCAAAAAAATTGATTGCTGTCTTGGTAGTTACATAAGTCATGTGTTTGCAATAGTTTAGTACTGTAAATTGTAAAGGTATTATGATGTAAAAAGTAAAAAGTATTAAGATATGAAATATTGGGATAGTGGTGGACACTTTAGTGTCTTGAGAGATCTCTACAAGGTTATGAATAAGCTGTAATGTTGCAGTGAGAATAATATAAATTGGTAAGACAGCACTGATATTCATCTATTTGGTTTGGTTTTGTCATTGATTGGACATTGTGTAAGATCTGTTGTTGCCCTCAGTTGATTAAAATACAATGAATGATCAATGACTCAGATTCTATAGTAGGTAGTTATATAGAACACACCCCACATCCATTTTCATTCATGTAGTTTAGCTAAACAATTGCTTATCGGTGAATGTGTTTTTACAGTAAATGCATAACATTTCAAAACACATGATTAAATGACCTCTGTGAAGTGATTTCCTATCTGCTGTCAGTGCCTCAAATAGACAATAGAGTATTTCAGCAACACCATGTGAACACATATGCAAAGGCTTGAGATCCCGCTAACTTAGTCACAACTTGCATTTTGAGTCAAACCATTTATTAGAGCCCAACAGTCAAGACAAATCCTTCTAAATGCATACTGAGCCAAATAAGTAGGACAGGAGGAGCTACAATGACAGGACATGTGACAGGAAGCAGGATACAGTGTGAAGATGCTCAGCACACAGAACTTGTAACTGAGCAGTGGTTGCTGGATTTTTCAAGAGATTTGATAACACAATGATGAATTGTTCATGGACGGATGAGCAAACCATAGGCCGTATACCTTTATCCAGCTTTGCTCTGTATCATTTCAGCTGGCTTTTTCTCACAATCCTTGCCCTTCATATGATCATCATTCTCTCTGTAAACTATAGATGAATTTACCATTTCATAGCTGCCTTCTGTGTGCTTTCTGACCCCTGCCATCAACATCTGCCCAGGGTTGTCATTTCACTGTCCTGTCAAATTTATATTTCTCAGCACCTTCAACCCCCGCTCCCTCCATTTAAAAAATGGCTAGGCTACATCTCCTGGAATATATATATATTTATATATATATATTTATATATATATATATATATATATATATATATATATATATATATATATATATATATATATATATATATATATATGTTATACTGTATGTTTGACTGGGTATAAATAGGCAAAGGTTAGCCATATTGTATTGACAGAATTACTCACTGACAAATGAATTGTACAAATTAGAAACTGTAACAAAAAAAAAAATAAACAGAAATGTCAAATGTGGTACATATAGACGTCTATAATACTTAAGGTACAGTTTTCAGCTCTCTGCTAAACTGAAATGGTTCTCAGATGACTACTTCTTTCTTTTTTTTACTAGAAATGACATTTTCCCAGGTCCCAGGTCTTTAGCACATTCTGCCTAGTTTCGATCATTTCTTTTATCAGTATCGGGGCGCTTCATATGAATGGTGAATGACCGAAAGGGGCCGTGAAGGAATTTCAGGACTCAGTACAGCAGCACAGGTGGTAGAGGTTTATTGCCAGTGCTTTACGGCAGCAGTGATTTGTGAGACCAAAGCTCTAAAATACTATGAATGATGTCAAGTTAAAATACAGTTGATTTTCTTCCTCCCAACTGCCAGCGCATTATATATCCTATCCCATCCTATCGTATTGGCAGAGCCTTTTGCGGTCTCTTTCTTTATGAACTGTGCTGGGAAGGTTTGTGCTTTTATGATGAGTGCAATGAAGTGGCAGATCAGTCCTAAATCTTTTTCACTGCTGCTTGGGACAAGAGTGTCCTCTTTCAGGTTCAGCAGACTGTATAGTGGCAAGGAAGCCACAGCACTCCAGATAAACTCAATTTCAGAACGATCAGTCCCCCAATTACAAAACTGAGCTACTGCCAGGTGTGAAGGAGAACCTTCACCTGTCCCCCACAAAAAACATTAATTGTTAATTGTTTATATCTGTGTTAAGGATCTGTGTCTTTCATTGTCTGTGTATGTAGGTGTGGTTAATTGGATGAGGCCAGCCATTAGTTAATGAGTGCCACCTGTGTGATTAGCCTGTGATTAAATACAGGTGTGTGGCTGCTGAGGAGGAGGTGCTGTTGCAGCTGCCTGTGGCTGTGCTTAAGGCTGATTTTGTTTGTGGTTGTTTTTGGGATAAATTGTGTTTTTGGTAAATTGTACCATTTCAGTTCATGTTTGTGAGAAGTGTTGTACAGCTTCTTCACAACTGGCCATATTGAGTTTTGATAACTTTGTTTTATGTCATAGATTGCTGGGACATGTATTTGTAACTGTGACCTTTAACCTTAACAATCATTACATGAAAGAATTAGTTAACTCTTAACACAATTCCTCTGATGGTGAATTCAAATGATGCCATTTCATTTGGATGTCTTCTTTTAATTAACCACATTCTCTAATGAGATCAGAGTGACAATATAAAGGATATCATTTGTTGGCCTGTCTTCCGCGAGCAAGGGTTTCATGATGTTCCTTTTATGGGTACAAAGAGATACTGTACAAATCATGTTGAAATATGTCTCCTTTTATTATTTCAGGGACTTTGGTGTTAGCCCTTTCAATAATTGAGACACTTAAACTTTAATTGAGCCCAAAGGCCTCATCGAAGAGTGAGTTTGTAATGGTATCGGAGCAGAGAGATGAAAGCGTACGACCAGCTCTCATTCAGTCCCAAGACAGTCCAGACCCATTCGCAGATCAGGCATGGGGAGGGGAGATGCAAAAGGAAGCTGGCACATCATTTAATCTCCTGAAATATGAAGGGTGCGCTCGCCACGGCACCTTGTGGAACTGAATGTTCAATGTGGTGGAATTTCCAGCACATTTAACGCTCAGCTCCGCGAGGTACCGTGGTGAGCACCCGGAACTGACAGCCTCCGCCGGTGACTGTTTGTGGAAGGAGGGAGCCACGCAGCAAACATGGAGGTTGTCAGTTCTGGCGGTCTGAGGTAACAACAGGAGCAAACCGCTCTCCTTTGGTGATCCGATCACATAAGATAGCTGTGACACAATCGTTCCAAATTGATGATTAAAGGCATCAGATCATTTGTTGACACCCCAACGCACAATAAGCACAATGTGTGCTGGCGTATTGGAATGAATGCTGCTCCTGTGAAAGCAGGGATAGTCTTCTTGTTCATCCAGGGTGCAGACCTCTTTTCAGACAGCAGAGCATGCAGTTTACACCATTAACAGGAAAAGAGCTTTGCCTGAACAGGTCATTAGCAGTCCTTTTTTTGGCTGTTGGAACTCACAGAAACTAGAGCTAATGGCCTACCTACTGTCCACTGTTTCGTTTAGGGCTACATAGGGCCATGAGTTAGCTTTAAAGCTTCACCCTTAGCTTCAATCATGCCCCTGAGCCAAGAGAGAAAGACAGGGATAAAGGGGCAGGGATATCAGTTACATAATGCTACATTTTCTTCTTTTCTGAACAAAACTCTAAAGCTGTCAATTCATTTTTCAGTTTGAGGTCTGTACAACTTAAAGACTAATGTCTGCAACAAAATGTGTTATTGACTAGTTTAACACAAGTGAGGTCATAAGCATTATGGTGGAACACTGAAATATTTCACCTCTTGGCTTCAAGGTTACATGTATTAGTTATATTTCACCCACCGTGGTCATGTTTTCATTAAAGCAAGCCTCTATATTCTACATCTGCTTAGGCAGGATTATGTGTGCTATCAGGGAGTTTTTTTTTCAGACAGTGGAGAAGCACCAGGGCTTACAGGTCTTGGGCTACAGTTGGATGGTAACCTTTGTCCCTCTAAACTCCAGTTCTGGTAATAGAAGAGGCACCCTGGTAGTTTCAACAATGAGGCAGTGGGCCCCTCGGAGTGATGGCAGGGCCTGACACTCAAGAGCACTCGGAGCACTGGGAAGGTCTCAGTGGGGTCCAGGGGTGCTCCACCAGTATGTCAGGGACAAACAGGGCATCCTGAATTCCCTTAACCTTTGGCCCCAGCTGGCAGCTCGGATTCTCTGTTTAAAGTCCCCACCTTTGGCTGAATGCATCTTTCCTTTCCACATAATGAGAGAGGCAGCTTGGCTCCAACCGGAGCTTTTCTGCTGCAATCACACAGCCCAGCACATCCATTATCAGGGCCTCTATAAGTGAGTGCAGCTCTGCAGAATAGCACTCTGTCTCACTTTGATAAGGAGATTACATCACTGTCTCTGGCTCATTATTATTACATTGCCAGCCCAGTTACACCGGTTTTGTTCAAAGATCGTGCGCTATATACTGTAGCAAGCCGGCATAAATGTCAGCTCTCCAAGGCAAAGGCACTGTGCAGAACGAGATTTACATAATTTACAGGTAAACCACTGCATTTATGCACCCACTGGGTAACTGGAGGGCCTGTGTGCCTATGTGTGCGGTGTAATTATAAGGAACGCGCTGTTCCTCGTGACTCTGGAGGGACAGAGTTCACTTCATCAGACAGTGGCCAATCAAACCGGGTCACCTCTCCGTTCGGGGGGAGGAGCAGGAGGGGGACGCAGAGTGCTCCTCTCCCGTTCTTCCATGGAGCCAAAAAACGGCTCCTTTCTGGCTGCAAAGCCCTTCTCCCGCACCTGCCGAGACATCTGCAGCATCACGAAGAGCCACTCCAGCCACATCCCATTGCGAAAAGAGCCAACGACAGTGCTGGATATGGGCACAAAGCGCTGTTAAAAGCACAGGGGAGAAGCTGATTGCCTGATTGCCCTTTAGTTAATGGACGCAGTCAAACCGCCTCTCAACCTCTCGGTCTGAGTAAAAGGCAGCAGCTTTCAAACTGCCACGTAACTAATCACCTTGCGGTCATCCCCCCCCCCCCCCCCCCCCCCCACCTCTCTTTCTCTCTCTCCCAGGACAAGATGAACCTGACAAAAAAAGAACCCAACGATAGATAATGTGACTGGGGATCATCTGAAAAAAAAGCGTCACGTGTCAGCTGATATGCTCACACTCCTGCAGGCACACAGGGGCCCAGAAGTGCCGCAGGGGGGCTGGTGTTAATCAGCACGGTCTCTGAGGAGCCTGGGCTCCACAGCGGGTCCTTTCTCCAGAGGCTAATTGGAGGGGCCCTCCACAGGCTCCCTCCTGGTGCAGCTCATCAATATCCCCCTGCAAAGCGTTGTCAAAAACAAAAAAAAAAGGGAGAAGAGAGATCCATGAGTCTGGTGTGGAGTCATTTCCCTCTGGGCTGGGATTACTGCAGACTGCAGCAGTAATAACTACAGCTAACTAATCCCCCCCTTCATGACAGGGTCTTGGCTGATTTCAAAGCTAGCAGCTCATTTTGCCCACCTCAGAAGGGAATTACTTTAAAGTTTTTTTCGAATGTAAAGTTTTTAATTCCTCAACAAATTTATGAGTCACAGTATCAAAGCCAGGCTATTTTAGACACCATTGTATATCAGACCCTGCCCTAAGTAATCTGAAACTATGGCTAATCAGATTTTTTTCAGTGTGTATGTTAAGGATCGTTTTTAAGTAACAGCACGATCTGTGTTTCATTTGCATGAAATGAAAACTTCTCTCTGATGTGAAGGGGTCTGTGCTTGTTCTCGGCTTCCTATTCTCCATTTCATTTCCCTTTTCCATCTAGGAGATGATGATGTTCAACTTCCACTCATTTAGTAATGTGCCACCATGGTGATTGACAGTATTTAGTCAATGTGATCCATTACTGTTTACATTCCTTTGATATTTGTGATACCCAGGTCCATCATATTTTGTCCTGCATTTGCAGAATTTTACCCAAACCTGTCTGCCCAATTTTTGGCATCTTCTACCCTTTTCCATCAAGAAAGGCCATTCTGTGAAATTCATATATGTCTCCATTTTTGGGGAAACGCAATTTCTGGCCCCATAACTTATCTGGTATTATTTCACCAGGAGGTAACTGTGCAGAGTAGGTGAAGGGTATACTCCACAGCTTTTTGGCTTTATGTAACCGTTTTTGGAACTGCCAAATATAAATGAGATTCGCCTCACCATGACAACCCCTGCAGTTGTAGAGAAATGCTAAAGCGAGACAAATGCAAGCCGCTGAAATACTCACACACAGCTAATAGCTATTTTTGCACTACAAGTTACACGATGCACTATGGTGAGGTGGGCAACAACTGGAGATTAGGCACTCCACCTCTAACATCATCTGAGCAACTCACGGGAACCTGTTGAATTGCAGGGTGCCTGAGAGCAGCGAAATGAGGAAATAACACAGAGAAATAACACACCCACCCCTATCCCCAGCGGTACAAGGCCAATTTGCTCTGCTGCCGTGGGATCACAGACACAGTTAGCTAGTGACGTGGCTAGGATCAAATCCTCACCACAGGACTCAGCCTGCACTCGAGACAAGTTTCTCAACAGCTACTGGGAGCCCATATGCTCTACCTAATTACATCACAATCAGCAAGTGCACATTGTGGTTGTTGTAAATTTTCCCTGCTATAAAAAAAGATAAGTAGCCACATAAAAGAAACCAAATCCTGTCAGCTTCCACACCTGGATGCCTACATTGTCTGGAATAGGAGGGTTCATGTCTCTGCTTTAACTGAGATCAAATTGAGATATTGATCCTTGGTCCAAGACAACCTCAGAAATAAGATGTCTGACCTGTTGAATTGAATTGAGATTGATGCTCTATTATACTATAAAATCTTGTGACAAAACATCTCATCTCTATTATCCTAGGTCTGACATTCAACACTTATGTAAAGAAAATCTCCAGAGCAGCATTCTTTAGTTTGAGTCATTGCTAAAATCAGACGTTTTATGTTATTACAGGATGCTGAGAAAATAATCCATGCATTTGTACCCTTGACACCACGCTACTGCAAATGTCATGTTGTCTGGCTGTTCCAGCATCTCCACAAAGAGCCTGCAGTCAGTACATAACACAGCTGCTCAGATTTTAAGCAAAACAAGGAGATATGAGCACATCAGTCCCATTCTCTGTTCTCTTCATTGGCTTACTGTGAAATACCAGACTGACTATAAAGTACTTCTTTTTTCTGTATTTGATGTAAGTATTCTGTATTCTGTATCTGTATTTGTAAGTGATTACACTTTTTGTCTATATCTATTATTTCATCTGTTTTCATTGGTGTTTGCAGTGCATTTCATATTTGAATTTTATATTTTTGATTCACTTTATTTCTTTTATTGTTACACGGTACCTGCTTATTTAGTGTTTGCTTTGATTGTGCTTTTACACGTTTATTATGTGAAACCTATTGACATTTCATGTAAAAATCAGAATTTGATAAATCTGACATTTGACAGTAGTTTGTTACAGCAAATGGTTACACATTGTTTATACACCAATTCAACAACCTCAATCACCAGATTGACTAAATTTAAGATTTTTTTCTCTTACTGCATTTAGCCTTGAAACTCTTTGAAGACTTTTTTTCTAACTCTGCCCAATGGTGGAGGACCTTTTCTGAAGGGGCCTGCTATGTCCTAAACAAAATGGTTCCCAACTATTCCCAAACTATTAAACCATTATCCAGCCCACCTGTGTTAAGTTCATAGCTACTGTTTTCAACCCAAACCTGCCCAGCCTTGTATTTAGGGGTCACTAACAGATTTGCAAATTGTTATCATTACCAATGTGTTTACCATTGTGCTCTCCATCAACCAGGAGCCATGACTCAGTTCATACTGTGGTTGAACTCCTTAACTTTATTAAGTGAAAGGCAATGTGATCATTTAAAATGTGCTACATTGCCATGTAAGGAAGCAAAAACACATTTGAGTAACCCATAGCCTAGAAATTAGCCTATCATAGATTAAAAAAAGAAAACGCAATTTAAAATAATGAGTCTCAGATCTTCAGAGATAAGAGACCTGAGACCTCAATGGATAGCAAACAGATCTGTCCACAAAATCTTTCACAGCTGCGCTGAAGTCATTAAGGCAATTATACACCAAAGGAGATTAATTTACTTTCTATTTTCACTCATACATGCCCAACTGATTGTGTGTTGTAATGCCAAACCTATGGGTTGAGAGGGAATTAAATTAGGCATTTCTGAATGGCAATATTACAATTGCAGTCTCCAAGGTCTTTAACCAGCATGTTGAGAGACCTTCACCTAAGAAAGTGTGTAAACCAGAAGCACCGTGATGCTTTTTATAGCGGCATTTTTAGCAGCAGGTTTTTTTATGAGTTGCTTTCAAGGCTCAGCACTCTGCTTCATCCTCTCTGTTCTAGCTGTAGACCAAAGTGTTCCTCATCTAGGTATGTGTGCCTGCAAACCTATTAGTCTTTGTGCATAAAAACGGGACACTTCAGCACTAACAGTGGTCCCATTATACTGGGGGTGATGCACGGTGACTAGCACACTTGTGTGATGTACAACACACCCTCACACACAAAAGCGGAGGGGTAGCGCTGATTTCCAGCTCTCCATTTATGAAATTTCCTGATATTTCAGCGGTAGCCCATAATAAAGACGATGGCTTAACAACATGCAACATTCAACCTCCGCACCTTTGTTTCCTGTGCAGGGGAAGAGTTGAGTTTTACAAATGTGCAAGCAAAATTCGCCATGTGCACATGAACACACTCCTGCGATATCATGTATCACTGGAGGCAGTACTGGGGTCTGTATAGTGTGCGGAGGAGCTCATACAGTGCCTGAAAGCCACAGTGCCCACAGAGTTACCTCAATCGCCCACACAAAGTGTAACACCAGTACATCAGGTCAAATCGACGGACCGCAAAGCTTATCAATTGATGAGACACTGTCTCCAAAGTAGAAAAGCTAAGGTTTAAAATGAGCACTAGGTAAGTGTTGCACCAGGGTGTGCGGTCAGGGTCTTCTGGTGGTGATTAATGCTGGGATATTTTCCCATTAAAAGGGTTTAGCTTAAGCCAAATAGAGTAACAACAGAGCGACAATCTTCATTTTTTGCTGCCACACAAAATGGAGGAATTTACTTGGGTGCAGCTTGTGGCTATTATGTTGGCTCTAAGGCTTTGTGTTCTTCCTGGAAGGGGAGTCTCAAAGGCTCAAAAATATGGGAGGGATAACATTTGCATAATCTTCCTCCAATTCCAAATGGTGGAAAAATGTCAGTAAGAATAATATGAGAGAAAACAGAAGTCAAATGACAAAAAATGTTCTCATGAAAAATGCAAGAAGTTCATGAGGTTCAAGTGTGTGGGTGTTCCATTTCAGCACTCTCAGAAAAAAAAACATACGCTGTATTTGATACATAAAATCAACAAGTATAAACTACTTTATCTCAGACAAGGTACAACAAAATAAACTAGAAATAAATGTATGGGTTTCCACAACATTAATTAGTTGAATGTTAATCTGAACTAACAACCTAATGCAAAAGGTATACTAAGTCAATGTACTCTAATAAAGGATCTCCCACTCCCTATTGCACTGTGCCCCCAGCTAAGCTAAACTGTGCTATGGATTGTAAACGTCTCACTCCCAGCAGATATACCCACAGCCTTGGGCACTAAAAAAATTCTGTAACATTACAAGCTTGTGCAATTTGTAATGTTGAATACATATTTCAGGGTTTATTAACAATAGATCAGCAGCAAGAACAACACAACGAACAGGTATACACATCAATTTAACACACCTTAAAAGAACTCCAAGAATCTGTGCAGGATCCAAAGGCATGCATCTGCATGTCCTTGTGAAATCTGTTTCTACTAAGAAGCAGAAACTTCCTTGTCTTGTCCCAGACTACTAGTTCAGAGATGTGGCGCACCTTTATTGAATGTAAGTAAGCCTCTGCCCTCGCAAGCACCACCCAGAAGTAATCATTAATTTATAGTATCTTGTAAAGCTGCAGAGAGGTTGAATATTCTACAACCTTTCTTGGGAAAGACTCAAAAGAATAAACTGACAAGCTGTCAGAGGGACGTTTCAGACCATATCAGAGTTCAGCTCAGCGCACATGTGCTGTGGTAAGTAATTTTGTCTGTACCTGTATAACATTTTGATACAGAACTGTACTTTTAACACTAACGGCAGACAAACATCCTCCTGTGCAGATGAGATCCTGTACAATATCTCTGGGTACTTTCATGTTTGCTATTTAATTGTTAGCCTGTTGCCTTCTGGTGTATCAGGTATAATTCAAGGTGTGAGAATTTTATTTGGTTTCATTTGGTTCACATCTGGTTTCAGCACCAACTTTCTGGACGTTCCATAGAGTGCCTGCTGGCTTATTTTACCTGCCTCAGTCAGTGTGGTCTGTGGTGAATTCAGCAGTCAGGAAAGTTTCCTGACATTACCCTGGACAGTTTTACTGACCGTTTCACCTACTGTGTTTCAGTGCAGCTCAGGAAACCCCCCTGGGGTTTTTGGTTTCATTTCCAGTGATTTGGGACTATTTGCTACACAGTTTTTTTTTAGTTGTTTGCTTCGAAAAACCACTTCAACACTGCAGAAAAGCAGAAATTCCACAGGGTAATTGCAGCGACCCTGCTCTTTGTTGTAGCTCAGAACAGGATCACCAACAACTTGATGTCTGTTTACGTTCAAAGACATCTTTTAGGTTTCCTTTCAAAGCAAGGAATCGTAGCATTATGCAACACCACCTCAGGCTACAAATATCAGCCCTGAAAGTGCAAGCGAACTGTTTTCTAGCTTGCAGGCTCAGAGGATTTGAAGTGCAAAAGATGGCACATATGGTAGAAAATCAGTGACAGTCTTTGCCAAGTCACCCAGCTTTTTCTTTCATACTGGGCTTCCGTTTTAGTAGCATTGTCTCTGCGGACAGATAAAATAAACAGTCTTGTTCTCGCCAAAGCTCAGCAAACCCCTTTTCATGTGTATGTAGGCTGCAGGACACTCCCAGTGCAACATCCAAGGTGGATCTTGTTTCTCCATTTAAAAGGAGGAGGGAGACAAAGCATGTTTTCTTGTTTTCCTTAGCTAGCTGCACAGCCCACAATTTTTTTATAACCTCATATGCTCATCAATTGTGTGAAAACTATTTATATAAGTAGTAGCATCCATGAGCCTTGTTCCAACAGTTACTTTTTAAGACTTTTGTATCCCTTCTCTCACACTTTAAATGTATTTAAATTTACAATGCAGTTCACAGTAGGAGATATCAGATGCAATTAAGGTCAATCCAACCCTAGCATTGCTTGTTTCAGAAAGCAACAAGCAAATGTAATATTGCTTGTCAATGAAGTATCATGGTAACATGATAACAGCAATGTAATATCTTCAGATAACATGGCAAGGTAAAGGAGAGGATGGGAACAGCACAGTCATCTTATTGTTGTGGTTTGGGAAATACCTACTTAATGCTTCACCAGTCTGACTGCCACCAATGAGCTCTGCTGTGACTGTTGCAATTACTTTCACTTGTTGCAAGCAAATGTTAAAAATGTAAATAAACAGAGCAGTATTCCTAGATTAAACAGCACAGATTGTATTTTAGCAGGTACCATGTATTTCTTAATTTTTGCTTATCAGCATCCATATGCATAAACATAAGCCCCGTCAGTTTCTGTTTATTTTTGATAACTCGCCATTTCCTTGAAGTCATTCATTTACTTTTCCTCATAATGGCATCTCACAGCATCAAACAAGTGATAAACTACTTCAGAATAAGTGCTTCTGCTGCTACAGTACAATCATGCTTGCATTATACAGAATATTGAAAGCTAATTAAACTGGATCTTCTGCGGCAGCTTAGCTGCCAAAATTGATTTCACTGCGGTGTTTATGAGTAGAAAACTTTGACTGGCTTGAAGGTTGATGATGTAAAGATGTAGCATCTGCCACTGTCCACTACTGAAGAAGTCTCAATTAAAGGGATCTGCTGGGGCACACACTTCACATTACATTACAGTTCATAACTTTGGAAATTAGCCACAGGGTTTGCCTCTGATTACAGACCTGAACAATGCCATTGTGGGCAGAAAGCAATGGCACCTTAAAGGGGAAGTGTTTGTGATAATCAAAAACACAGACAATGGCAGAGCTGAATTATCTGAGTACTGAAGATATAAGTCTGTCAATCACTGGAGTGGGGCAATGTGTAATAGTGATACTGACAAGTCATATTACGACCCCAGGACTGTATGCAGGTGTTAGGCAAAAACAAAATAATGCAAAAACAGGAGAGAATACCAACCCACTGCTGCTATGCTGTTATGATTTACTGGATTTGAATCTATTGATTATGGTCGTAAGCAGTAACCACATTTCAACCAATTGCTCATTCATTAGGTCAGGGATCTTGTGTTACCTCACACAGACTGAATGGTCAAAACATCACTACTTATGAGTAAAATCGAATAAATCACAATAGAGTATGATAGCAGTGCGCTGGTATTCTTTTCTTATTTTACATATTACAACCTTGTATGACTGCAAAGATAAAGCTAAATCTTAAGAACTGTAGCTCAGTACTGAGGAATTACAAACTTGGCGGCACGTTTTTATTCATTTTTAAACATACAGTAAAAACATCTCTGATACGGTATATTGGCAAAGGAATTCTAGCAGTACCAGTGACACATCTGTGTAGGTGGTAATGAGTGTAGAAAGTAGTATAGTGTGACAAATGTAATATCACCACCTTTTGCAGACTACTTCCTGCCCAGATGGTGCTTTTTACAGAATTCTTTTTGACTCCCACCACTTCCTCATAAGCATGTATCACAAGTATTTATTAATGTATGCATCAAAAGCAAACAAGAGTGTGATCTGATACTGTAGATATATGCAGAGGTGCCATCAATTAAACGTGACGATATGTGAGCTGCAGGGAAAATCCACAGAAAGTAATGTACTTCAACTTTGCATTTATATGGCAGATCCAAAAATGGGGGTCGTCACTGCAGCAGCCTTTTTCCTTTTCCTTTTTGCAGTTGTCACCTCTACCACCAATGGTAAGTCATCCCTCTTCCTGAAATGAGATTTCAACTCAGTGTGTATTCAAGATTATTCTACCCTTACCAAAAAACTGTCCTATGCAGTGCTGTAGTGTTCTGTACTGTGGGGCAAGAAAAATCTACTGAAGGATTTGCAATTGTCAAGCATGGCATTTTACAAAAGATTGCTTTCTCTTTGTATCACTGAAATCATCCTTGGAAGCCAATAGTGTTTCTTTACCGTTGTCTGGCAAATGGTCAGATGGTGATTTGCTGTTTCATTTCAGTTTGGTAGTTTGTTTTTCCTCTAAAAAGTTTGTACAGTGTATTTCATTTAGTGATCTCCACAGTGAAAAATGAACTGCCACCAGTGGTGCTTCTGTGCAGATAAGATCTCCCCCTTCCTGCCACAGGCTTGGTGGAGCTGCACGCCAACAGGTTGGTGACAGCACAGTGCCACAGCCGAGTGACGCTGCACTGCAACATCTCCTCGCTGAATGGCCTCTCGGTCACGCTCCTAGCCTGGATCCATGAAAAGACAGGGGAAAATCTGTGCTCGTTCGACAACAAGGCGTCACATAAACCAGATGCTAGAATCCTGTGCGACTACATGCCCGAGAAGCAGCTGGCCCTGACCTTCAAGCATGTGTGGCCTTCAGACCAGGGAACATACATCTGCAAACTGCGCTCCAACCAGGGCATGAAACACGTCAGCTCTGCTGTGAAAGTACAAGGTGAGTATTGTCTCTGTGCTTTTCAGTCTCATACAAACTGTATATTTCCCCAAAGGGCAAAAAAACTCCCACTGGTTTGATACCTAGTGACCAGAAACTAATGTTGCCTCACGGCTGTGTAAAAGGCAGGTGAAGGGGTCTCCACTGGTTGTGCCTGCCGAGTAGATTTTATTGGAGTCTGTGCCTGAGACTGTCTATTGATTTGGAGCCTGAGGGCTGTGCGCTGCTGAAGTCCAGTTGTGAAGGCTCAAAACCGACCCGTTACAAGCATCTTGATTAAATGTGATAAATGGGAGGGATTACGTAGCCACCAATGTACTTGAATACTGTTGCTCCACTGCATGAGCTTTAGTAATTTCGCCCTGCTTCCTGTCACCTGTTGTCCTTATTATTCACACCTTTGAAAGGCTTTTTTTTTCTTTTTCCCTGAAGAATGTCACGGACATGCCAAACAACACTCGTCCTCGTCACAGGTGGAGTGCCATTTCCATGGGGTATACCCCCAAGGTGAGGTGCACTGGTTTTTCCACGAGAAGAATGTAACTCTGGACGCAACACCAGCCACCTGTGCCGGACCGGACCACAAGGGACTGTACAATGTCTCCAGCAACCTCCCCACTGAAAAGACAACAGGGGACTACACCTGTTCTCTGTGGATTCCCAGCACTGGAGATTACCTGGTCAGCAAAAAGGTGAACGTGTGGATGCCACCCACCCAAGACCATCAGAGAAGCAGGGCCGCCTCAAGGCATGTTGTGGGGCTGGGTTGGGCCCTGCTTCACATCTGGCGCTTCATTGTGTAACACTTCAGTTGTGCCCGGGGGGCTGCTTTTACAGGAAGCCACGTGACCAACACAGTTCACCCAGCCAATAAAGAAACTGCAAAAAAGTCCCGAGTAGATGATATGAAAAACACACACACCAGTCACACAGACATGTGTGTATGTTTTTCTCTTCTTTTGTACAGTAGATTTTCAGTTTCATTGTATAT
Source organism: Megalops cyprinoides (assembly GCF_013368585.1). Taxonomy (NCBI): domain Eukaryota; kingdom Metazoa; phylum Chordata; class Actinopteri; order Elopiformes; family Megalopidae; genus Megalops; species Megalops cyprinoides. The sequence continues at coordinate 18,905,422 of NC_050583.1, read as the reverse complement.
GGTGGTATGTAAATATTATGCAATTATTTCTCTTCTGCATCCACTTATTTTTCTATGGCCATTTCCTATAATAAAGGAATCCAAAAGTGATAAGGAGATTACTGAACACACAATAAGGTGTGGTCAGTGGACTTTTGTACTCAAGGGCGAGCCTTGGCAGTGTATCTGTGCGCAACGCTGTTGTGAAACAGAATTGAGCCATCTGAGAGCTGCTGCAGGTTTTCCAAATCATTCCAACAGACGAAAATTATAAAATATGGGAGGGGACGCTCAGCGCCAGACCATTTTATGAACCATTGTGTCAAAGATAAATCTCTGTTGCTAATTTCATGGGGCATTACTGCCCTCTGGTGTCCTGGTTTGGGGAACTTCTGGGGATATTTACCAATATGGTGTCACTGTAACGTTAAAAGCGATGAAAACAGTATTAATATGTGTTGAGGCTTAACCACAAGAATAGGCACAGTGAGGTAAAAGGGAAGTGGGGCAGGCATAACAACAATTACCGTCTAATGCATACCACTTCCTGCTTGCATCTTTTGTAATGTATCTCATCTACTGCAAGTAGCTCATAAGATGCACACAGAGATGTGCATATCTCACATGTCTGCCTCCAGCTCCCTGCCTCACACTGCTATGGTAATATAAATACTGAGATTGCACTAGAGACCCCAAGATGCCTTTCCATCACCTTACAGTGACCTGTCTGCCCACATGACGTGGGAGGCTTAGAGACATTGAAATATCCTTTGTTTATTTTTTTAAGCTTCACAGCTGATGTTAAAACTCATGATTCATGTTTTGTTATTGCCTGAAAGAAATATTTATCATGAATTTGATGCTGTATGTCACTATATACAATATGCGTCCCTGTTCACACACCCTTGCACGCAGTGACTGTCCCCATGAACTGTATCAGTATTAACACAGTCGTTTCTGTCCCCTGTTCTGCTAGCTGGAAGATGGGCTTGTTATTTTACTGCCTTTTCAAATCCAGTAATTAGAAATAAAACAACTTTCAATACTTTCAATGATTTATTCATAATCTTGGCTGTGAATTGTATGCTTGGCACTGATAGTCATTACTGATACAGAGATGACTGAAATAAGCCCATTGAATAAGCCTTATTAACTACAAATTTATTATTTGATACACAATGGAGAGCTCGTGTTTCAAAGGACATTTGCCTCAGTGGGGATCTGTGGTGCTCTCAAATGCAAGAGATGGAATGACAGGTTTTTACAGTGGCTTTGATACATGAATACTGACGTGAGGGCACTTCTGTTTCTTTGGCTTCGACCCCCCACTGGTTTGGGATGTTACAGTCTGAGCCCACTTTCCCACTGGCCTAGTGCCCCCTCACTGACCCGCTCACCAACAGCTGAGGTTTAGTGTAGGGGAAACTGCACACCTCCTCAGCACTCCTCCACTGAGTGATCTAGGTGGATAGAGACAATGGCTCAAAGAGCAGCCAGCTCCTTGCCCAAAGCAATTTCACTACCACTGCTGCGGAAAAAGTAAGCCTTTTCATTTAGCATTTTCAAGCTTCTTCGCTTATCCACTTTCCTCTGTTAAACTCTGTCGAAGGCGACCAGTGTGTGCTTTTAGTGGAATTAACAAGGCATTGTTGTTGTTGTTGTCGAATCAACTGTGCAATTGGTTTGAAAGACAGATTCAAAGAGCTTCCTGCTGTTTCACAGGAATAAATATCCCACAGACAAAGAGGCAGAGGTAGTTTGTGCAAGAAATCATGATACAGCAAAGCAGAAAGGTGTGTCTGAAATAAAGATCTTATCTTTCAAATAAAATGAGAAACTGAGCTCTCACTGGACCTCTGGTCTTCAGCAGATACCACTTCACTAATTGAGTCTCATAGGCTTTAAAAAGTAATAAACACTGTACCATTTCTTGTCTCTGTGCTTCCTGGCAATTGATGTGGTTGTGTGTTGCTGACACTTTGAAATGTGATAGCCTTTATATTAATTATAATTAATAATACATATAAATTCATTATAATAATTTACTGGAATTATAATAATTTACAAATATATTTGTTTTAGTTTGTATGGGCAGATTCACCTACAGAGCCATAAGAACAGGCTTGGCATTTGATCTATAGAGACATAAAGACATAAAAAATGCCTTGTCTTAAATTGTTCCCACATTAGAGCTGACAGAGTCATAGGTGGCTGCTCACATGGCCAGCATACTCATGCCCAGACGCTCTCACTTTACTGTGACTCGATCCTCAGGGATACAACACCAGATCTAGGGAACAGCCTGTCCCTCATGTGTATCCTCCTGGCAGACGATGTGAGTTGTCTGGAATTTGCTTTGACTGCGGCCTACACAGCAACCACCTGGTCTTACTGTTGCCATGGTGCACGGACTTAGACTGGTAGACAGAAACAAAACTACGAATGTTAAAATGGTTTTATGCTCTCTGTGTGGCTGAAGACGCTGGCAAAGGTGCTGCTTTAAAAGCCACAGTACACATAGATTTTTACTGATTTCACCTGAATTGTTCATGCAAACTTTCCCATTCTGATTATTAGCTACATTACTGAGATGTACATTTGCTACGTTACTGAGACGTTTTTAAAAGCGTGTCAGGAGCAAATCAAGCATTTGACTGACACTCAGATTGTGACTGCAGTTTCTTCATTTTCTCCCTAATTCCAATTGCAGATTTTGTAATCTTCAAAACTGATAAGTAAGGAAAACATTACTTTTCTATTCTGTTCAGAATAACAACTCCAAAGGAAGAAAACTTTACCGTGGTACTGACACTTAAGTACAAGGCACATACTTAGCAAAACATTGCCCTCTATTGGAATGAGTGAGGAACTTCTAATCATGGTATGGAGGGTAGGTAGATATATTTGTTTTTGACAGGATTGCTGAAATGAATACGATAACGCAACATACAGTCAGTACATCAACATGTAGCCACCTCAGCCAACGTACAAAGGTTTATTATACAATATACAATATACATTATACAATATACAAAAGACTTGATTATGACAGGTTTGTTTTTTTTGGGTTAACATTCGAATACATTACTGACCGTCAATATCAGTGCAAACAAGTTCAGAAATCTGTTGAAACTGATGTTTTTGTATCTCAAAGAGCTGAAAAGGCCCTGTTTTGTGCCATATACCCAAACACAGGGAAGTATCATGCGCAATACATTTCAAAGAGGTTACTGTAGCTCGTTTGTTCAAGCTAACTTTCAGGTAGTTATAATTTTGTTTATTTTGTCCTTTAAAGTGTGTTTTTTTCCTTTGTTCTATTATCAAGATTTTGTACTATTAGTTTTGTTTCTATTCTGCTTCCTATGCTTTATTATATCCCACTTTTATGATCCTTTTTTGAAGGGGGCTTGGTGTTTGTGAATTTAAGATGTCCTAATTCTTTTATTTTTCATGAAACCTAGAGAAATATAGGAAATCATACTCAGTATAACTGATAGCTGTGAATTATATGCATTTACAGCTTGACATATTTTATGTTCTCATGCACTGCTTTCCGCTGGATATATATCAGTGAACACTTATGAAACATGTCACAGAGGGAGGTCCAGTCATGGTGTAAAAGAATTCCACAATTTCAAACCATGAACTTCAGCATCCATCAGCACAAAACCTCAGTTTCTCTTCTCAACTCAGCCTTGATTCCTGAGTAATGCAATCAGTGCGTTTTTGACTGTGAGAATTCCTCTTTTTTCTACTTTCTTCTCTGCACCACAAGGGGGCGTATCCATCCCATAAGACCTGATAAAATGGACCACAACCACAGAAAAGAAAATTGTACTCCTCTGATTAGATCAGATAAGACTATTTTAAAGTCATGAAATGGAGATGAGTTAGCATCTAGTGAGAATGGTAAGGTCTATATCTGGTAGTTCAGTGTTACATCTAGGACTGCACATTAGTTAAATGGGGGAACCTGATTTCATGTAGTTTATCTGGAGCCCTGGCTCTTACACAGGGACCCAAAAACAGACTCTTACCTGGAATGTTAAACATCCCAGTAGCAGACATGAAAAAATCATGTAATGATATCTCTCTCATCAGAAAGTAGGCATTTTAACTGCAGTTTTACAATGTTATTGTATTTTTAAAATCTTTTTGTGAAGATACACATATAATACGTTTTCCATTTTACAAAGGAATTAAATCTGTATGAAGCACAAAACTAAAGGGAATAGAAATGTAGTGTTTCTGCACTTAAGGGTAACTGACTTAATGGAAAGTTATATGTATATAACTTTCTGTACTATCCATATAACTTGCGGTCAATTGCAGTTATATATATATATATATATATATATATATATATATATATATATATATATATATATAATTGCAATTGACCGCTATATATAGTGTATACATGTAGTCATGTATATATACATGATTACCATATTAGTCTAATTCAAATGAAGATCTACACACCAATCACCAATTAAAAGCTTGACCATGCAATAAAAGCCTGGTTGATGTACAGAATATTAAAACTGTTCAGTATATGTTTACAAATCCCAAAGCTAACGGGGGAGTGCACAAGGCAGAGAGGACGAGGCACACGTGCACAGTAGCATGATCACAGAAACAGAATGCTTGGAAGACAACTAATTCGGCTTCATTGTTCAGAACGGAACGACATGATCTCCGCGCCGCACCTTCGGAAAAGAGATATGAATGCGATATGCCTGCACGCCCTGTGAAATGAGGAATATAAATCAGGTGCTGGAGTGTCCCGTGTCCGCGTGCCGGTATTAATGAAGAGCTGTCAGACTGTGATTGCTCCTAACACAGCTCTCAATGAGGCAGAGTGGTGCAGAGACGGGGCCAACTTAATCTGAGTCCATCTCCCTGCGCCAGGCAGGTGATTTATTCTTTGTCTACCTCTGCACCAGAGACAAGTCAGGCTATTAGTCTGACAGTCTTTTCTCTCTCACATCTTCTTTATCATTATCGTAATTTATTAGATGCTATCCACGTCGCACTGTCAGTGAAGGCTCTGCTCTCTTATTCAGCCTTGTTTTCTTCAGTGCTTCATGCACCAGAACCCCATTGGTTTTATTAACCACCCCATGGGCACTATTTGTTAATTGTGCTTGTTTTTCTTGTTTAGAAGGGTAACGCATCTAGCATAAGAATGGACTGGTTTAGTGTTCTTAGAGCAGCAGTAGTAGTCAAGATATGCACCTTGGTGCTGTTATATTGTTCCTGGAATGATGGAGATGGAGATATAGAAGGATGGAGATAGCTAGAAGAGGTACCGTCTTCAATACCCAGCGCTTGCACAGGAGAGCATCATTAGCAATGACACGACGCTCATTACAACCTACAGAAATGCTCAGCACTTGTAAGACCATACAACTTGCTTTATGGAATCTGCCCCGGGCTTTGTTCGCTCCCAGCCTTGTACAGCTCCTGTTTGATGTGGTTCCTCTCTTTCATGCGGTAAACACTTCAGAACCGGCACAAAATGCAGGCTAGAGCGGGGAGGTGCAGTCAGCGGGATCGCTGCTTCAGCACGCACTTCAAGCTGTGGAACATCGCTGGATCCCGGGGCGGTTGCTATGGAGAGCTGAAGCTGCCAGTGTTTCTGCCACACACAGAAACAGGAGGCTGCATTCTCTCTGACTAATTAGCAGGGTCATTTTTTTTCTTTGCACATAAGATCGTGCACATTTCATTCAAATTCTCTCTTGTTGTTGCTATGTACTAGAAAAAAATGTCGGACATTATTTATTTAAAGTGCTTTGATTTTAACAGTAAAGAACACTTTAAATTTGTCTTATTCCAATTGTTTTTAACATAAACCATGATTGATAAATTCATAGATGTATTTTTTGAGTAGTGACAATATAACCATTCAGTTTGTAATAGAATTTCAGATTGTTATGTGTATCCAATGCTGAGAGTGTCCTCCAAGGCCCCCCCCCCCTCTCCCTCTCTCCCTTTCTGTGTGTGTGTCCTCACCTCTCTTCCTCTCTCTTTCTGTTGTGAAAGAAGATTAATCTGCTCCATTGCATTGCAAGAAACATACAATATATGTGTAAAGTCATTGAAAACTTGTAAAAGTATAAATATATTCAAGGTGTAGCTGAAGGTTTGAATGAAGGCTGAAGGTGAATACACCTGATTTTCAGAATAGACTGACTGATGACATGTGATATTTGTCATATTATTCCATTGGTAAAAAAGCAAAGCAAGATGTATCCCTTCAAAAAAAGGACCCATATATAGAGCACTTAATGATGATAAATCAATGTAGGCCTGGGATTCAGACACTATATTTTGCTTTGTGGAAGTATATTTAGACACAAACTTGAGAAATGGGCTCAGTCAACAGGTTAACAGTGCTGATTGAAGCACTGGACTTGAGCAGTAACCTTCCTAAATAGCAGGCTGTCCCATTTTCATGGTCAAACATTTATCACAGCTAAGTGTTAACAGTGGGAAAAAAGTCTGAATTCTCCAGATTTAGTTGTCTTTGAATTGAAAACACAAGTAATGTTACACATAGTCAACAACACAAAAACTCATCAACCCCTCCTTAAGATGAGAATTTTCTATTTTAGTTGTGGCTTCAGTGTTTTTAATTGACAAACAACTTCTAGGATCCAGTGCCATTTTATGGACCAATGGTGAGAATATTTCCAGCCGCTGCCTCTTTCTGTCTTGATGACATTATAGCCAATTTGATGTCTTTTCTGCCATTCATTCTACCATCCTGGCTGACTACAAATAGCAACAGCTCATAAAAATAGGAACTGCACTGTGCACTGGCTCGTCAAACTGTCACCCCAGGTACAGATATAGCAAGATGATGGACAGCGCAAGAATCTCAGGGACAGACAGAGATAGAGAGGTTTAGCAACACGGGTCAAGGTTGGTTGGTCTGGACACAGTGATGCTTGAAGGACAGCGAAGGGTTCGAAACTGCAAGCACTGCAGCTGTGACGGCAGTGGCAGTCCAACCGGCCGTTTTTCACAGACTGATCACGCAGAACGTGACACATAACGAGGGAGATAATGGGAAACCTGAGCAACAGGACCACCCGTCGTATACAGGTCCTTAGCAGTGAGCCTCCATTTTCAAATCATGTCTACAAACCCCCCCATCTGCACTCGCATAAAGCCTGGGATTCCATGTTCATGGCAGTCGTTAAAGGGCTATATTTCAGCTGGGCTCTCACAGGTGGAGAGAGGTTACCGTGATAGGCAGGTCTGATCTCACCCATCTCATCGCGCAGGTCGTGAGCGGCGGGTCACATGCTTGCCATCTGCTTTCAGAGTTTGCCATGACATCCCGTTGCCACTGGAAACCGAACACAATCCCTGGCTGGACGATATTTCCTCTCTCTTCACTGCTAATGTGGCACATAGAATCCAGGTTTCAGCAGGAATACGGTTACCATCAAACAAACTGACTTTGTTCTGTAGTTAAGCAATCTCATGCTAATGGTATAGTAAATTCTGCACTTGCATTTGCTTTCGCTCTCACTCGATTCATGAGACTGTATTATTCACTCCACTTTATGTCACACTGTAGAACTGTAGAATCTCATTAGATCATTATGAGGTTGTCATTATCGTATGATCATTATTTAATCGTCTTACTTGTCTTTTCCAATATCATCGTGCTTTGTGCTGCTATCCTCTCTTTCTGTCACTCTCAGTTTGATTTTATCCTTCTCTTCTGTGCTCTAATACTGTGTTAATACAGTACCTTGTAATTACAGTTGTGTCTTATTTCTTTTGTTTCACTCATTTACATTGGTAATTGTGAACAGCACTGTAAAAAATGTATTATTAGCCGATTGATTGGTTATTAATCAAGTGATTATTTGTTGATTCATTCATTAATTTGCTGAGTAATCTGCTTTCATAGTTTGACTGTATGTACTGTATGTCCATAAATGTATTATGCATTTGATTTGATAAAATACAACAGTACAAGTATTACTTGTTGATTCAGGCAATGTGTTTCAAAGCACAGCAGGCAAATTGCTATATTGCTGAAGGCTGCAGACTTTAAATTGGCTAGTAGTGTCTTGCAATAAAGCAATGTTTTACTTCTTCAAAACATGTGCAGGCTTTGCACCTACTCTCTGACTCTCTGGAATGACTAATATCATGGCTGTTATCCTATGTTTCCAAAGCGCTTGTCTATCAGAGGTTTTAGCAAGGAATAACAATCTTTTAGAATATAAAATATCAAAACCAATTTTAGTATTTTTTCCACTGACAATTTCTTTTTGTCAAAAACATTGTTTGAGTCACTGTCTCATATATGAATGGAAATTTCAAAATGGTGCAAAATATCCAGCAGGAAAGGGATGAATGACCTATGAAGAATTGCAGGTCATGCAAGTCAATGCAAGAGTACAGATGCAAAGAAACAGAGATAGGATTTTAGTAAAATACAGCAGTAATCTGGGAAACTCATGTTTTGTCATTGGCACATTAATAGCATTCATAATAACATTATAAATAACATTATAAATAAAATATTTATGGTGATAGCAAAAACCGAGAGCATATACAAAATAATAGTTTATCTTAAATAAAACAATAAGTATGCGTCGTTATCTTTTAAACTCCAAGTGCAATTCGTATTTTTCACAACCCTTATTTTTTACAGATTCCTCCCTGTAAACATATACAAAACCTGAAGAGTAATGTTACTTGAATCAGTAGACCCTTGTCTAAACAAAATGGTCACACATTCAAACTGGTAAAGGATCTGTAATATCACCACAGTTATTACAATTTAAATAATCAAACAATTTTTATAGGATATTTTCCAAAAATCTTGGCTCAAAAATACATTGTAAATAGAAGTTATGGATTTTGTTCATACCAAATATCACACAGGAGTTTTCCCTTGTTTATAGGTTTATGTGAGCTACCTGAAAGATACGAGGCAAAATTTTGTATAATACGTGCTCATAGAGTCACAGAACAACTTACGCCCAAAAGATATGTTTTATTGGTAGGGCCCTACATTTCCTGTGACTTAATTTTATAACTATAATTCATGTCCTCATATACCCAGTTGTTGATACGCCCTCCCCACGAAGCCACAATGCACACGGTCATTCAATTGCAATAACTTAATGACCTCAATTACCCATTTAATTACATTGTATTGTGTGTATTGTGGTCTCTTTAAAGGGGCAGTCTGTCTGTTGGCCCAGATTTATTCAGCAGTGCATTATGTAATCTGTTGATAGAATAGCCCATATCCTACCCAGCCCTGATCCTGGCCTGCATTGTGTGTGCGCTGCTTTGCTTGTTTTCAGCTCAGCTCTCAGCTCATTGTGTTTGATTGATCTGTTAATTGAATTCTTTATCTTTATCTGTATTTGCACTCTATTTATTATGTTTATTTATCTCTATGTTTAATCTGCCGTGCGTTGTTTCTGAAAATGTTGGAAGTGCGGTGTGTTAATGGCAATATAAATTAGTTCTTCAACAAATTTGAAGCAGCTGTGAAATAATTTTCTCTGAGTTCCACTCATATAATAATTGCTCTTAATAAAGGTGAACACTCCTTTGGATTATTCATGTTTAAGGGGTCTAAATGAATGGGGGAAAGAACTTACAGAGGCACATTCACATTTATTATTCTGATAAAGCAAACACCTGTATCTTTAACAAAATAGCAGCAGCCATTATCCAGATCAGTCATCAAGGAACAACTCTATCAAATCTAATGACTAGAAAGCTAAGTGAAAATGGAAACAAAAATAAACATTGACCTACGTGTGCTTGTGTAAGCTTTTTGCATTAGCTTCCACCTCCTTTCTCATCTCAGTCTTCCTGCAACAGCAGCTCTAACCTTGTTTAGTGATCAACTTTATTTGTTACAGAGACACCTGGTGGAATTAAGATGAATTGCATGTTTAAAAAGCGGTTGGCAGAAGACTGAGGACGGCACGGTATATTGGAAGCCATATAATAAAGAATATGAACAAAACTATGGAATTGTTGCTAATGGAAATATATTCAGCTCAATAACATAGAGGAATTATAAGGAAATAATAAAATACATTGTATCACCTTCTTCTTTACAGGTATTTAATTTTGTAAAAAGTTCATTTAAAATGTGTGCTGTGCTTGTGCATGCTCAAGAAGCATTAGCAATTGCAATTACAACGCATGGTTGTTTCATTTCATTATATACATTTCAGCTCCTGTTATATTATGGTGGACTGCTGAAGAGCATAACTGCCTTCTTCACCTGTGATGGAACTCCTCCAGCCTCTGCTGCTGTCATACCTGCCCCTAAAATCTGAGATGGCCAATCAGATGCCCCCCCATACTTTGTATGTGTGAAGCCATGCAGAGTCATTACAGAGTCCATTACAGAGTCTCTAAACATTCAAACAGGTGGCCTCTGAAGGGAGAGATTCCAGTCGAACACATGTTCATGGATATGTTTGACAGTTGCATCAGCATCTTCCCAGAACTTGATAAATCTTGACAATCATCAAAAATATTTTTTAAAAAATAAACTTCTTTCCCACATCCTTTTTATCAATAGCTGCTGCCTTAAAGTAAAACCTTAAAGAAGTGTATATTGGCTGAATTTTGTATATGTATATATATATTTTTTAGATTCCCAGAGTCTGTGCATATGTCTGAGCAGCTTAGGCAAAAACACCAACAATACACTAATCCACACATTCTGTTATATAACAACAATAAACTAGGCAAGTCAGCATATCAAAAGTTTGGGTGTGTCATCCAGTGCTGGAAAAGGCACTTATCAACTGCTTTCTCTCCTTTCACTCCTAGTCCCTGATGCAGCACACTCCTTATAAAGACTGCAGTCAGTGACGAAAATGTACATTTAATTAGCTGACTGCAGAGCAAATCCACTCCCCTTCTCCTATGAGCTGATGAATATTGTTCTAGAGGCATCTGTCCATCTCAGCATATGTGTCTTAGCATACCAGCACTGATGATGATTCAAAATGAACTCATTGCAAGAACATCCACAGCTTTTCTGGCAGAATTCATTTTTCAGCGATTTACACCTAAAGGAAATTGAAAATAATGTAACGGCTCTCTTATTTTACACACAACATACCAGCCCTCCATCAACCTCCCACCCCCACCCATGTATTTTTTCCCTATATCAATGCAGTCCTGGTTGTGCATTATGAAAGACAGTGTGGATTGCTTTGAAGTGCATACATCAAGAATGCAATTCTAGTACAATCCAATGTGCCTCGGACAAGCCAGCGGGATTGCGATGAGCTACAGGGCTGAAAAGCAGGTGTACACTCATGATTAATCTCCCAGTTGCCATGGTCTCTATCACACTGCATAAACACATCTCATTTCAAGATGCTGCCAAGGAGCTAAAACAGAGCTAGATACCGTTATATAATTCAAAGCATTTGCTGTGAATGATCAATAATGGAATTATATTCTTCTTGAAGATTTATTTATATAAAATATGTATTATTCATGGGAATTGTACTTTCAATAAGGTAAAGTTCTATTTGGCCTACCTGTCCACCAGCAGTGAACAGTGAGGTAAATTTATAAGAATTATTTACAGAGATTCCACCTTCCAGCCAGCCTATGAAAATCACATAGGATGCAGTACTGTAGGCTTGAAATACATGAGCTTTCAACAGAGGTAGCAATCATCTTTTATTTGATAGTATATCAACTCTGGGACTACAGTCACCATTTGTTATCTATTTATATCCCTGTTTTTAAACAAATGTTATTTGTTTTACAAAACCCAGACTGCCAGTATTTGGAATCACATGAGTGAATATCTGAGGGCATAGGGCATACATCTGAATGTAGGTGGTGGCTGGAATTTAAACACTGCATTCTCCAGACATGATAACACATTGGCATCAAAAACAACAATACTCAGCTTTCACAACTGGAGATGTCTAGCTCATATGTAGATGCTGTTATAGGGCATTTCCAGGAGAGGAGGCCTGGCCTTTGGAAAGCAAAGAGCTCTCCCAGATGCTGTTTTTACGGTGGCTGACTGGCCATTCCGAACGCTGAAGGGGACGCAGGCCATTTTTTTGTGGGTCTAAGGGCTGTCGATGGCAAATTATTCCCGTCTGGTGCAGCGGCTCCATCTGTGAAGAGAGTCGCTGGATTGCGGGCGGCGTTATGAAACGGACGCAATAAAAGGGCACTCATGGGTGGAAGTGCTCCGGCGGACAGGAAACGGAGGACTCGCCGCCACTCTGCCCGAGAGTGCCCACACAAGGACACGGGACCGAGGCCGCCATGAACGCGGTGACCTCCGCTGCCCACACCTGTATCACGCGGATGACTACTTTCAAATAACATAGCTTCCAGCACAACACATGCTGGCAGAGACGGGATAAGCAGCATGTAAACAGTCGAACATACAGACTAAATATTGCTTCTTCAGACTTTTTTTTTCTATTTTTTAACTATTCTATGCACTTCTCTCTACCATTTGCCTTTATTCTGACATACTGAAAGTCAAAAATCAAAACCATTAGTTCAGGTATATTTTTAACGCTATGAGTGGGCTAATGCATGAGTCACTCATCCTCTTTGGATGTTCAGACAGTAAAAATAGTGGGATGGTGTAGCTAGAAAGCAGGGTAGAAGCAAACAAACCAAAAAAAAATTGTTAGTGTCAGATGATGTCTAGGTTGGATATTAGCATTTTAAAAACACATGTGGGAGTATGACTGTGCCTTATTTAATCCAAGAGGGCAACGGCAAAAAAACACATCTTATTTCCTACCCCGAGATGCTTTCAGCTCAAAGAGAAGGTAAACTGTTCCTAAAAGAGCAAAAAGGTACAGTGGAAATATTTACTCAAGGGATCCTGTGAGTGTATTCTATAAACGCACTTCAAACAGCGGCTCAGAGCACAGAGGGAGCTTTGCACAAATGGGCTCCTGGTGATTCGTCCTCATCTGCCTGGAAAGACACGAGCAGGTTGGGGGGCATTTCCAGTCACGTCGGGGCGCAGGAGGAAAGAGCTGACGTGAACATTGTGCCACCAGGATCTATCAAAACCTTCGGCGTTTACTCTCCTTACGCCTTTGCAAAACCTTCAGCAACATCATAATGGATTAGGTACAGTGACAGATAACAAAAAGAGTCACCGAAATTATCCCAGCAAGGACACGTTACACTGTCAAGTCAATTTAGCTCCCGTCCTTTTTTTTTGTGCATCTTTGCAATAAAAGCTTGCGGGGTATTGATAATTCTTTTGCTGATATGCCGATATGGTTGGATCCCAACTGGGCAAAAAACAGAACATATTCTCAACTATCACACAGTATGAAAGTCAATATACCACCCAGTGATGCAATCACTGTATACGATTACTCATGGAGATTACATCACTTTACTTATGAGGTTTAAGGACAGAAGCCTCCTCGGTCAGTAGCCCAGGTGTTGCGTCCGTGGTGGAAGTCCTTTGTGAGTGGTGTGGATGTGCGTATGCCTAATCCACGCACTCATGCCTGGTCAGGTGTGCTCTGTTTGTACATACAAAGGTCAGGTGTCTTCTGTTTGTACACACGAAGCTCCAGGAGGTTGCGGTGAGTCGGCCCCTGGGTCCCCTCACAAACAAGCCGCAGGGTAGATTTGCGTCACCCTGAGCACTCGCTCCCCCGATTGCGTGGCGGTGAAGGCAGGTGCTAAGAGACGACTACGGGAGGGTGGCCATTGTGTGACCCACAGGTGATGACAGGTTTAGAGTCTGGTGACACGGGAGGCACACAGATAGACACAGAGCCTCACCTGCTTCGGGGGCGGGGTGGAGGGGGGAGGTGAGACCAGGCAATCTGATGTTTAAAGTAAGGACCATAAATGTTAAAGCTTTCAGAATTTGAAAAAAAAGAAAATTTGAGAACTTAGAACTTCTCACATAAGCAAACACAGCAAGTGGAATTTGTGAAGCCTTGTTTTCATGCATACACTCACACACACACACACACACACACACACACAATCACTCTAGATTTGGTCTAGATTTTGGTCTAGATTTATCCACAGATAAACTCTCCAACCTTGGTTCATTGCCATGCCAACACTGCAGTCAACAGGACCAACTTGCTCTTATAGGTCTGATCATTAATACAAATGCTTGACAATGATTGTCCAGGCAGCACATAGGTTCTGCGTAGTGACCCATCTACCAAGTTGTGTTTCATAACCATAGCACAAACACATTTTACGAATCTGGGCAGAGTTTGCAGGGACAGGGTGGGTTCTGATTGGTTCTTGTTCTGGCCAGATGGGCTCTATTTTCCTTTGTCAATAAATTGGATCATTAAAGCACTAGCTGGAGTCGCCATGGTGACCAGCAGCAGCGTGAAATCAGGGGAGAGGTAATTGTGAACAGCATGAAAAGACCTGATCTTGAACAGCACACAATGCCACATGCCTTAGTCTACCAACCCAGCTCAAGCTTGCCCTAGAACATATACTGTCCATAACTCTGCAACACATATTAAGAGTGCAACAGTGCTGTGATAGTCTGATGAAAAACATGTGCACAGTTAACCTGGAGCATATTCACACTTATGTGAGTGGTGTATGCTGCCACTCTTAAAACTAGTTTCCAGGAGTTAACTGCATGAAATATGAAACAGTGGCATTTTTATAAGCCGAATGAGATCAGCAGATAAAATGTCGGAGTCGTCTTACTTTGCTTGCATCAGTTTGTGTCAGGACTAAAGTTGAGCCACCAAAGCTTCTCCATTTTCTGCTGATGGGATTATATAGAATTAAACCGAATGAAAAATATCCACTCTCCAGTTTCACCAGTCTAAAAATATAGAATGTGTTAAACAGTGTCATGCAAAGAAGTGTCCAGCGTTTTTCTTAAACTATGCAGGACTAAAACATGCTCTGCCTCCATGGAAAGAAAACTTCATATTTGAATTTTTTTTAAATATCAATATCAGGTTTCTTAAGGTAGACAACCCATGGAGTTGTAATTTCCTTAACATAGATATATCCCCCCATTTTTGTGTCAGGATTCGATATATATTGCTGGATAATGTCAGTTAAATACTCTGTTTCCCCCTGAAAGTATTATACAGTCCAATTACAAGAATCATTTTGGGCTCACTCATGTGTAATATGATAGTCAGTTGAGTACAATGGCACGTCATAAGTGAAAAAAGCCCTTAAAATTTCGAAAATGAAATGTACATATCGTGTCTGGCATTAATGAGCATAGCAGCTAAACTGTAAAATTTTTCCAAAAAATGTGCATTTTAGCTAAGTGCTCAGAGAAAAGAAAGATGCCACTTTCTGCCAGTGAAAGCACATCCCTTCTTCAGTCTAAAGACAGAGAGGGCATGAAAAACAAGGGAGACAGAAACCTAAGGGAAATATGCAAAACACTTACGAGGGAGGAAGCTATGACTAAGGCAGCCCTTGACAGACCAGACAAGTTTATGATTAAACAGTGACTGTGCTATAGCATTGCAGACTACAACAGCGGCAAGTGTCATGAAGACCATCAAGATAACTAACCAAATCAAGTTATTTTTTTGTCTGAAAAATTTGTCTAAGGACACTGACTGCACTGTGATGTTGTAGCCTGCTTAACAAACAGTGAACAGCAATATGGACTTTGCTCAGTTACATCAGAGAAAAGCATTAAATAAGACATAAATGTCCATTTTGTCCACTCATTTCTCATTCTGTGTAAAAGAATCAAATAACCCTTAGTGGATGTGATTCTTATAAACAGATAGTATTGTGTTTAAAACCATCAAATTTAATTCATTCTCAAGATTTAAATTTTACAAATTTCAGTTGTAACTACAGTTATGAGTCACTACAAAATTGAAGAGGAACTCACAACTAATCCGGCTGAATCACCACGGCAACAAACTGAAAGCAGTACAATATCACTGTACTTGAGGAACCACACATACTGTAGGAACTGAATGGATCAGTGAGTCTGTGAATCAGATTTTTGTACTGAATGAAACATTTTGACCCAGTCCAAAGAGCCAAATGTAACACACAGGCAACAATACAAGCTAGAAAACAAACTCGGCTCGTTAAAGTCTATAGGAATAAATGCTAAATCAGGAGCATCCGGGTCTGTTGAAAAGGAAACCCATAATCGCACCTGATTTCATTCTAATTACTTGTCAGGAGACAGGGACTCATAGTAAGTACGGCTGATCATTGTCCAGATCTCATGATCTATTCACAATAGTTTTTGTCTATTAGCCCTTCACATTGATTCCTGTCTTTGTTCCATTTAACGATCATCCAACTCATTCGATCAGAAGGCACTGTAACAAGGCATTGTTTGTCTCATGATCTCTCACGTGCTGTTTATTGTGGATCTAATCAGGAGGCATCTCTCATTGACACCTGTCTTTGTCCTGCTGCCAAGGCGGAGCTGAGCGGTCAAAGGCACATGAGAGCTCCCTCCCTCTGTCTGTTCCCCCGTGTGGTTGAGTCGGGACCCTCGCAGCACTTTCCACGCAAAGCAGGATCAATGTCATAAAGGGGTGTAATGGAGAGGAAACCACGCTGGTCGGAAACTGTGGAAATGGAGCAGCATTGCAATTAAACGTGATGGCACGCGTCTTCAGATTGTCAGAGATTCCTCCCTCCCCTCCGTCCTGAAAGGCACATGAATCACAGGTTTTTGTGCTTTCAGATGGAAGCGCATTCCATTAAACATAAATTGGGCTAGGGGAGATATTACTCTCTGCAAGATGGGGCTTTCAAACCTGGACATCACACATGTTTTGTCATCACTGACAAGCCTGACCCACTGCACCTCTGCCACATGCTCAGCACAATAACAAAGAGTTGCTATTTATACATTTCTGAAAAGCACACACAGCACAGACAGACCAGTGGCTGAGTTTCCACTTCTTGAAAACAGAAACCATATGTATGTGTGTGTGTGTGTGTGTGTGTGTGTGTGTGTGAGAGAGAGAGAGAGAGAGAGAGGGCATTTTTCTATTATAAATGAAATTCTGACAGACATTAAATTTGACACATTTCAATACGTGTTACTTTGACAGTTTTAAATGACATAATGTCCTCTAACCTCTCATTTATTCTAAACCTGGAAAATTACTGTCATAATAGTGGTGCTATTCTCAGAAAAAAATTAGATTAAATTTTGTAATGTGATGTGAGATCTACATACGTGTGCAAAATCTTTAGGGTGTCATGTTTTGTGTTTTTTGATGTTGGTGGAGACAAATAAGGTAAAAAGAAAAAGAATTCAGAGATGCCATGGAAACTCATTAGGACACATTTTTAAAACCGTTTATGTAGGAACTTTGCATGACAATGAAATTCCTGTGATATCCTCTCCCTCCCTATCCGCTTCACTGTGATTCAGCTCCAGTAACCTTGGACACGGCCAGAGTCGTGATACTCTGGGGCCAATAGGATCAACCACAATCAGGACTCTTTTCAGCATGTTGCCACAATGCACTTTGTCCTAAACACATCTTAGCAAGTGTTACATTTTTTCTGTCTCTGACATATTTTCTATTCATTTAATAAGCCACCAAACAAATAATGACGTCCAAGAAATGGGGGAAAAAAAATCTTGTTACTGTCAAAAATTAATGGTTTGGTGGTAGAGAAAAAAATGGTGGAGGGGGAAAAAAGCAATGTTTGTCTGCGTACATCTAGTATTCCAATGCTCCATTCTGTTCTGTGTCCTAAAAACCTAAAACCCCAATCCTCCACTTCCATTCAATGTTGCACACGAGCTTTGCTGCTCACAGTGAAATACAGATTCTGGTCAAAAGCTTCAGTCTGTGGATTGCTTCCTGATCACATAATGACACCGATAATTCTGTAGACTTCCTTTGAGCATGTCAGCGTGTGGGTTGTGTATGGGGCAGATTTAATCTAACCATTTCTTTTGGTGAAGTACATATGAAGGAGTGTTAGTCATAGATATTTAGCATCTCTATAAAGGCTTTCGCTGCACAAAAACGGCACGTGTCTCACAAAGAAAAATGTAAGTCAGCACATGTGCAAATACAGACCTTTTCAAATAAGATTTAACGAACTATGGCCATGACATCAATGGCCCTTGAACACTTCCGTTTGTGGTCCAAAACAACAGTCGAAACGCTGAAGAAGATATTGGGGGTTAACGTAAAATTACTTGCTACCTCTAACAGCAAACAGTCATGTCTTTCAAGACGTTGAAATAAACACTAGTGCCTCAGTTGTACGCTTTCCCTGCGAGATGGAACAAATTTGCAGACTGAAATCAAAGTGTTTCGCTCTCCCAACTGAAATGCAGCGGAGTGCGTGACATGACTGCTGTTTCTACAGACTAATGTTTGTGAGCTACATTCCTGACTCTCATGCAAGAGACATTACAGTCACGATAATCTGAGCTATATTGGCGCCCTTTGGTTAGCCCGCAACCCCTCTTTCGTTGCTGTACAGAGGTATTTCTTAACCACTGTGTCGCGACGCAAAATGGATTGCTGCAGCTTTATTCCTTGGTTGCAAGAGAAAAAGTTCCCTCTGTTAGCCAATGTTCACGCAATAGCAATACATAAACGTATTAATCAATCTACTGAACATCAGTGGCATCTACTGTCGTGTCACGGGGATAATTTTGGCTTTGAGGTCGATCTAACCAGATAGCTAATATATCGTTCAGGATAACTTCCAGCAAGAAATGTTTAAGTGACATTGATTCCCATACAAAACGACTATCCTGCGGTCACAGACACTGCTCACTGAAGCATCTAATGTAGTACGATAAAGGTGAGTTACGCATCAAAGTAGGTTACCTCAGGTAGAATTTCTAGCTAAATCTTTGAACAATAACAATTTCCCCACTGAAATTCTCCAAATGTGTCAGAAGCCCTTGGTCATTTTTAATATATCGATTGTCACAGCGCTGAAGTCAGTGGTAGTTGAAGAATTAATCAGCATACAGGAGAAATGGGAGGTTATTGTGAAATATGAAGATGTGTCATAACCTTCTCAGTGTCTCAATGATTTGGAAATTAACAGACTGCCACAACAAAGGACAGTTGTGCCTAACATGCTATGACCATTGTGGTCTAGGGAATGAATTTAGAGTCATGCATAATAATAGGAAATTAAGCCCAGATGAAACAGAATGTGTGAATGCAGAGTCTGACCTCCAGTTGCATTCTGCAGCAGACACAACTGCCTGCCAAGTATCCTACCAATTAATGTGCATAGTGTCAAATCTTTCAGAAAGGCCAAATGCTCATTAGACCAGTAATTGCAAAACACTGAGACGGCATATTGTGGCCCAGCCAACACATAGACAGGAAACCACACCTTTACTATTGCCCATAATGTATGACAAAGGAGGCAGCTAACTTGCAATAGGCTACAAAGAACGGATGTTGCTGTAGACTGAATATGAGGAAATATGTGCTATCGAGGTAGGACAGACAAGTAGTGAAAAATATTGATATGGGGACAGGAGGGAAAATAAGAAGAAGTGCAAGAATATGATGAACAACATATCAAATGGTCAAAGTCTGAGCATTTACTTATGGTTTTAAGAAACTGTGTCCAAAATTTGTGTTTTTCAAAGAAGTTAGCCTGAAGAGAATGTTGTCAGGATTTACAATTTACAGTCATTGTGGTTGTTTCTGTAGGAAACATTGAAAGGGCTTAACTCTCAATACTGTACAAGTATGGCAGTATGCTGGCCACCTATTCGTAACTTCACTCAATGGCATACCTGCCATCCCAATCATTCATTTCTTCATGTGAGGAGTTTGTTTCAGGAAATCGGTCAGGGTTTGACCCGGAGAGATAGCTGCACAGTGATGTTATATGATCATATTTTTTGTAATCACTATCAATTTATATTGCCCATCTCTTCCTGTGGGAGAAAAGATTAAGGTGAATAGCAGAATGCTTATACCCCTCCCATGGGCACTCAAACAGAATGGAATAGAAAACAGAAATGTCTTTTTTTTTCAGCTGAGGAAAAAGTGGGTCACTTTTTCAAAGAACAGAAATCTCTGACATTACTTCCAACGAGCTGTGTCTGAGTCACTGGCATTTCATGCTAGAAAGTAAACAATCCCCTGCCGCTGGCAAAGCAAGATGTGGTTCTAAAACTTCTGGTAATAAAACAGCAACTTTATCAAATACTGTTCCCCCAGACTTTGACTATGTGCAAGAGACGGAAATAATGTGGTGACATATTGAACACCATGCACTCTTCATAGCTCAAAGGAATGTTAGCACTGCAGAAATCCCTGCAACAAGTGTGAGGAGCTGAATGGCAGCTTTCAGGGAATATGATCAGGGGTGCAGTATATTCTTATATGCTAGTTTAATGCAGTGTTACTGTTAATTGTGTTCACAATGTGTACTCTGTTCAGCGGCAGCAGGTTGGCTATAAACCTGAGGAGGCCAGGGTTATGGGGGTAGAAGAATATTTTTTGGACAAATTACTCAAAAATGGTTTGGTAACTTCTGGGGGAGGATATTGCTTAATTCCACAGTGAATGAGGCAAAAATACAAAATAATATAAGCTTATTGCTTACAATTCTAATCAAATTGAATTAATTTGCATTTTCACATATTTCCCATACATCATGAAATGCTTCACCTCCACGCAAGTAAGACCAGGGTGACAGCGGCAAGGAAAAACAGCCTTCCACCAAGTATTTAGCTTTAGCTCTTTACTTGAAGACAAAATATCTTATACTCCTTAATCATTGCAATCTGAGAATTTGATATGCATTCCAAGTGTATCATTTGAGGCCAGTACAGCTTTCTGGAGTTCCATACGCTCTGCTGTGGATTTGGAATAACTCTGTCTCATGCTCCTGTGCATTGTGTCTCTCCTGAATTGAATGAGGACTCAATACAAGCTGCCTACTACCAATGAAACAAATACCACATATGACGCATGAGAACAAATAAGGTAAATAGGCTAATGCACCCACAAAAGTAAACACTGACTAAGAATCTCCACTTTCTGAAACATAAAAAAACAATGCAATATTCTGGAATGATTCCCAAGAAATGGAATAAAATGGAGGCAACTGGATCATTCTGGAATGTTTTGATATACCAGAAAATACAGCTGAAAATTTAACAACTTCTAATTGAACACTTCTAATTTAACAACAATAAAACAAAGATTTCAGCTCCACACTCCAAATGAGTTATTCTCATGTACTGACGTGCACTGTATATTTACACACTATTAATTATGTTACAAAAAAGGTGGAATATTAATTTTTGAATAATTTTAGAGGAGGCTTGGCTCTGAGCAGCCACCACAGACAGTTAGTTTTATAGTAACGATGGTTAATTGCGCACACATTTTAAAAATTACACTCTGCATTGTTTCCAGTTGCTGTTACGTTTGAAAGGCCTGAGACAGAATCACAAAAACACCAGAATCGAGGAGAAGAAAGACTATTGTCTAATGTTAAGCGGGTCTGTATCCTCACAGAGCAAGCAGACAGGCCCTGGAGACTCACGGATGACACTGAAAGTTCAGGAGGGAGCTGAGGATGTGTGGTGGGTAAGAGACTGCTGGAACCAGCGGGACCCTGAGAGATAAGAGAATGGGACAGTCAGGACAGGCTGGCTGCTGTGCGGCATGATACTGCTGGAACCACAGGGGAGAGTTACGGGGGAGCAAGTGTGGTGGAGAGGACGTGATCGATTTCTCAACACTGCATCAAAACGCACTCTCCCAGGTCTGTGTTATGGTGAAATCACCCACTGGCAGTCTGGAACAGAGGGATGTGGGGACGGACCCCCAATGGAAGTGCTTTAATGGAAGCACTTGAAACTCTGGCACGGGATACACGGCACAGAGCATCAGGTTCACAATGCGGGAAGATTGAAATTCAAATTCAGAGGGCGCTGAACGCTTCACTTCCAATACTGAGGACAAATGTTCTACGCTGCAGTGTTTTTTTCCTTCTCTCTGTGCTCTTCCAACCAAGCTCAGTGACTACGTCACCTGTCCTCATGCACTTCACCCTCAGTTAATAGAAAAATGTACTTCTTGTAGCCCATCTCCCTTTACAGCACATCCGCTTCACACACAAACTCACACAGATCTGCACAGTCACTTTACTTATATAACAGTCTACATCATATCCTGTGGAATTTATATTTATATTTATATTTTTATATTCATATTTTTATATTTCTAAACCTACCATGTGCCTTGATGCCCTTGCTGTAAATATTTGTAGCTTGTTCTGTCTCTAATGTCACACATTTTATTTATGTCTGTGTTATTGAGCCATTTGTGTTTATTGTATATCTGTGAAAATTCTTGTTCTTGTCTCCTAGTGTCACTGCGTTATGTCGAACTGTTGTATTGTCACCGTGGGCCTGAGAGAAACGCAATTTCAATCCTCCGTGTGTCCTGTGCATATTGCAGAATTGACAATAAAGTTGACTTTGACTTTGACTTTTGACTTTTTCCACATCCCGTTACCATGTGCATAGTCAATGCCACCCTCCATTGAATATTTCAATATACCTATCTGATGTGAAATGAACTTCCTGCGATTATGTTAAGGTAATGAAGGAGTGCCCCATGCCAGCGAGAATGATCTCTGCAAGTCGTATGAGCCCTTTGTCCCCTGAAAGGAGTACAGGGGAACTTTTAATTAGTCCCTTCGCAATGGGGCATGTTCTTCGCTGTCTCTCACCTTCCTTCATCCAATTCAACCACTACCCTGTGAATGCAGCTATCTGCGTCAGGTGTTGAGGAGTCATCAGGGTCTCAGTGGCATCCTACCACCACAGAGAGCAAAGGTGTGCCTAAAGCAAGATCCCTGATGCGCTGCGTGATCCCTGATGCTCTGGACAATGAGAAAGCATTCCGCCTGCAAGGACCTGGGGCAGCTACGAGCTCCCAGTACTAGCAATGGGTTATCTGAGGCAACAGTCACTAATGAGCCCTCTACTCAACGACAGATCTAGACGCCACATCTCGGGAAAAGGAGGGCAGGCATAGGCTATCTATTTTTGACCCAATATAATGAGCCCTCTTTTTCACATTTCAGTTACGGTTATGCGTTGGCACCATGTCGTCACAGAGAGTGAAAAGAGACAGGGCTTCTGGCTATGCCTTCAGATGATGAGTTTGCAAGTCACAATGAATTAGGAAGCACGCCGAAGGGGAGAGTGAATAGAGTCCATTTGGATAAGTCAGTCTTGAGAAAGGCCAAAGACAGACCATTCGGGTTGCACAATGACTGGTCACTCCTCTGTAACTTAGTACAGTAAGTAAGTACCCTTTCTGACTAACCAGTGCATGATGCCAAAATGACAATGTGAACAAAACCCCACATGTAATCCCTATGCCCCAAATTATATTCTACACAAAACTAAAGAGGGAGGGGTGGGGCACTCTCTCTTTTGGTGACGACACGCTGTACAGTGTCCCGGGGCAGTGGTATATACACATACGGTACGAACAGCACAAGCACGGCAGCGTAAACGTGTCTCTGTGGCACGTGTGCATCCCCAGGCCACGGTTTCCCTGGCTGCTTTGTGCACTGCCTACCTGCTTGTCACATCTAATCTCAGACCCAGAGAGCAGTACGGACGCAAGTGTAGCCACGCCCTGCTACAAGAAGGACCTTTTTATTGCATTCAACATTTTTTTTTTATTTCTCTCTGTTATTGTTTTTGTTTTTCCAGAATGCTCCCTTTGCAGATGTCAGCAGCCATAACTGAGCATGCTCCGTGGCTCTCTGCTTCAGGACTGACACTCCACACCCACTCACCCTACTGACCCAGTTATGCTGATAAGGCCCCACAACC
Organism: Megalops cyprinoides; assembly: GCF_013368585.1. NCBI lineage: Eukaryota > Metazoa > Chordata > Actinopteri > Elopiformes > Megalopidae > Megalops > Megalops cyprinoides. The sequence goes on along the minus strand of NC_050583.1, from coordinate 18,881,586 downwards.
ATGTGTGTGTTCAGCCCTGGGTACAGCTCCTCTCAATCAACAGAGATACAATAGTAGTGAGATGAGCTAATTATAATGCTACACTAGAGAGAGATGCCTGGGTCACTCCATACAAAATCAACCTGTGCTCCAATTTGAGCCTCTAAAGCTCACTCCGGAAGCTGGTATATGTTTTCCATATCAGTGTGAAACTTACATAGCCTTTGAGATATTTTGGGTTATTTTTACAGTAATTAAAGAAATGTGTCAGCTGTAATGTCTTGTTGCAGGGAGAGTGGTTAACTCAAACATACACATCAGAAACACACCACAGCTGAATGTGATTAGACCATGACATGGTTGAATTTTGAAAAAGGTCCTCATGACCCCAGAGTAGAATTTTTTGATACAATTAATAACAAGAGAGATACAATGCATGATGGGAAATATGCTTGATGGAAGTAGTTATCCTTCGGCATTTTCATGCCCACCCAGGCTTTTTTAATCCTATATGGTTTATGAGCAGGAGTGGTAACCAGCCTGGTTTAATGCCCTACTAAGTCACCATAAAACATTAAAATTATATATCTAAACTAAAACTTGTGATCTCAGGGTCTAAATATATGTAGGAAAATCAGACAGGATCATCTAACCTGATTGATTTCAATTAAAAAATCATAAATTTTGCATGGCATAGAGTTACAGTATGTCTGAAACATAATCCTGCAATGGTTTTGCTTGCACGGTGTATGTTACAGATTTTGCCATCCTCTACATGAGCCTGTTGCTGAGCTTGTTTAGGTGATTTCAGTTGAAACAAATTAGGGAGAGAGCTGATATCAGACCACAGCACAATATGGTCTTGCTTGGCAGATACTCCTGTTTTGCTTGCTCTACAGTATTTTTTATTCTAAACCAATTTAATAGGAGGATTATGTGAGGATTATGTTGTTCATTATATTGTATGTCAGCTTTTTCAATCTCTGAACCGTTTCCAACATTCCCTCTTGGCGTTTTCCCTCTTTTTTTCTGCAAAGGAAAGTAATCACTACAGAGATTACATGTTGTGTCTGTCTGAGTGATTACAATACAGTAATCACCCAGACAGATACAACATGTTCTCGCATTTTAATGTCGTGTTTACAGCTCACCTGACTAGGCCTAACCATCAGCGCGCATAGTTTACAGCCCACTGCCTTCCTCACTTCCTGCTGGACTCCTGCCCTTGTTCATCCAGACCCTGGGAGAGCTCTGCCCCGTAACCCTCCTCCCACTTAAACCACTGGAGCTGCCTCTTAATTCCCACTAATGTCAGATCAAACACAGGACAATAACGCACCTTCTGCTGCGGCCACACAGCTGCGGCAGGGCCGGTCCTCCATGTACACCGGCGCTTTCCCCTTAAAGACAACACAGCGTGCTGTTAAATGACGCAGCCCCCACCGAGGGAGGCTACCGACGATAGCGCGCGGGTGTGCCGTACTGCCCGCGAGATCAGCCGCAGACAATGAAGCTCGCAGACTGCAATGTGCCATCTTAAAACGTGGCGTTCGCGTTCACATTTTCAGAGAGGTTTCACAGCATCTCCCCTCTCAAGAGGAGGGAATTTGAGAGCCGATCTTTTTTGCAGCTCAATATCAAAAACAGAATTATTCATCAAAGCTTTGGTTATGAAATAAGTAACAATGCGTCTCCTGGCTCTTTAATGTTTAGCACTGCCTATACTGCACTTGTTTTTTTTCGTGCTCTGAAGGAAGTCTGGCTCATTATCGTGCAAGAGGCTTATTGAGAAGATATCCATCACAAATCACTCCAAAACTAGCCAATACAGAGCGGCATGAGGACCACTCTAAGGTCAATGGCTAGTAAGGCCCTGAATATATTTCTATAACTGTGCAAATACCATAGTAAAACCACCAGCCTAACTGCCAGCAGTCATTCTCTTTTGACATTTATGCAGCATTCATTACCTGTAAAGGTCAAGTCCCCTCTCAAGGACTTCAGAATCCATGGGGAATGAACAGCCCCTTTTCAAATAAAACAGAAGACATCTGTCCTGTGTGCATCTGCATTTATTTACCGTGAGCCAAGGATCTTCCAGTCTTATCATTCACTGAAAAAGGAAAAGGACCTAGCTCATATATAAAAAGAAAAAATATGAGGGTATAAAAAATAATACATCGGAAATGATTTAGATATTTTTTGCAAGATCCCTATATTGACTGAAGCTCTGTATTTCCCTGTTACATTTACATGAGGGCCTGTGAAATACGGGTGAAAAAAATAGCCACTTTCCAGTTGTACTACCACAAATTGTTTGTGAATAATATAATTTTATTAACAATAATGATACAACAATTGCATAATTCCTACCATAGCTTACAACTGAGGAAATGTATATTTTTGTCTGTAAGTCCCTCCAAAAAAAATTTAGTTATTCACATTTCCAGACTGAAACTTGACAAGCCCAAATCCAATTATAATTCGTGCCTGTACAAAATTCTTTCTTCCTCCCACAACTCTAAAGTGGGTCAGCATCAGAGAGGCAATTTCACAGATGGGTACTAACATCCCATTTTGGCTCATTCATATAAGTCTTGCATGTCTTCCAAATCTTCCACCCAAAAGGCAGATGATGAATCAGAGCTGGGGATTGCAACTCTGGGTGCAGAAATGATGACACGGTGTTTGACCTCATTATCGCGAGTCATCTTCAGCTCTTCTTCACTTGAGATATGCAGGCTTACCGTGTGGATCGTTCTCGGCTGCTGCTACCTTCTCATTTGGCTGGGGTGACACCCCTCTGGACACCTTGGTGTCAAGGACAATCTGATGTATGTTTTTATTTATTGCATGACTTAAGTCAACCTGGCAGCCATTTCTAAATAAACACCTGCACAATTTTCAGGTTTTCCTTAGCTCGCATTCAGCTCCACAACAGTTTTAGTGCACATAGACTTTCAACTGCCTGGCTAAAGACTGCTCTCCATGAACCAACAGAGAAGCTGGCAACTTCTGACATACGGAAATTTCTTAACATTACTGTATTCTAAACTGTTTCAGTAACTCATTTGTAAAAGTTGCTCAGACATAAAATAATATGATGGCCCTGCTCTAACCCACTTAGGCTAAGGTTTTATGAAGGATTTATCATTAGCATCTCGCTGCCTAGATCCATAGCTCATCACATCGCTGCCCAGGTCCACAGCTCACGTCACTGCGCTTGGACTCAACGCTGAGCTCTCAGCTGAGGACCACATGACATATTTCTCCTCGGTTTTCTAGGTCAAACATTTCTATTTGCTCTGATTATTGATAATGTGTTTTTTTGGGTCATTGTGACAGCCTTATAAGGGAAGTCATAATTTTGTTGCTTTTCGAGAGCGGGTGACCCTGTGTTTTGGATGAGCTATGATGAATGCCACTTGCACAACAAAACACAGGAAGGAAGGGCTTTCCTCCACACTGTAGTGGGAGGCATAATATGTAGGACAGTAATGTAGGGCAAATTACCATCACCCATAGAATAACCGCCGACTCACCACCGACTCGGCCCCACACGTGCAAACACACAAAGCCATCACCTAAACATGCACTCACCTAGAATAATAACAAGTGGCTTTACAACAGGGACTTCACCGCACACACACACTGGCTCTGGTATGTCGTCACCCCAACACTCTGTTAACAGTGAAAACAACATCATTAACAGAGTAAAGCCAGATACCTGTGTCCAGCAAGGTGTTACCGATATCACACCTTCAATATTACCACTACCATCAGCAGCTCACTTCTTTCTGGATATTCCCAGAGTATCTCAACTAGCTCTCTACAATGAGACAATACTAATGGGATTGAGACAACCATTTCTAAGATATCAATACTGTATAAATACGTGTGTATTTAAATATGCTTACATATATAAAGTAGCATACTATATACATATATACATATAGTGACACATATTGCATTACAGTTCAGGAAAGAAAGGACAGAGAAAACAGCCAAATGAAAACCACACTGCTTGTTACAGCAGGTATTCCACAGATCCACTTATATTCTATGGATGCAGTAATGAAATCATCTGTATCCACTGTTATCCCATCCTGACAATATACAGACAAGCTGATCTGTGTAGCAGCTTCTCTGAGGTGATTTTATGAACAGACAGCATTTATTAATGGTGAAACAGCACACACTCAAGAGTAAAAAAATCTTTAACTCTCCCACACAAGTTCACTGAATGAAAATGAGAAAAAGAAACAATCCCAATTCCCGAGAGAAAATGTTTGCTGCTTTTTAAGACTTTTTTTCTTTGCTGCTTTTACTTGTCTTTTTGTAGTTTGTTGTAGTTCACCAGCCTCTCTCTCATCATAAATAAAGAATTTCTGCTGCAAAACAACTAAATGCCAGCATTTTTATCAATAACACAAGCATGGATTGTTGCAGACTGGATCTTCAAGAGGCAGGGGCTGCTTGTTCTACCAGAAGTAGAGACAATGTCGTCATCAAAGACGATGCGTATTCTTCCAGCTGAATGGCAGACAAACCTTTGGGCTCCTATCAGTGCCGTGGCTTGTTTTACGTAGATAAAGGCTATGTGGCCTCCCTTCCCCTCATGCCAGATTTCATGGTCTCTTCTTATCCAAAGCAGCACACCCCGACTATTGACTGGGACCAATGTGAAGAATGAGCCTTCAACTGTATTGTGAAATTGTAAATGAGCTGGTATTTTTAACATACTCAGCAACATGTTTCATTTGTATTGTATGCTGAATGCGTGGTCATAAATGTTTCCGTAAATGTGTCACTTTCCACTAACAGCTGCACCCATAGCAGATCTCTGATCCATCACCTTTGTTTCAGACCTGATAATTGTTGTTTTGCCTGTGTAAGAGGTAGCCGCATGAAGGAAGCCAGCCATTAGCTAACAAGCGACACCTGTCAGATTAGCAGGTTAGTGTGTGTAAAGGCAGGTGTGTGGCTGTGGAAGAAGGTAGTTTGTTGTTACACATGTCATCCTGTCAATGCTTAGTTTCCTGATGTTTAAATTTTATTTATTATTATTTTTTATATGTAAATTGCTTCCTCTGCTGCCCTTTTCAGGTGTTCATCGGCCAGCACTGTCAAAGCCGATTTTAATGACAGCGTGCCCCAATGAGGGAGCCGAGGGAGTGCAACTTTGAGAAGCTAAGACCTATACCCTTCTCACACGTCCACATCCTGGTGATGTGACAGCCGAAATGCAATGTGACAGAAGTGTTCCTTCTCCCCGGTCACGCCATCAGGGGCAATACAAACCTGACAGGCCAGATGACTGCTGACTCAACGACACCCTGGCCTCCCTCGCCATTCCCCTGTGCTAAGCTGACTTGTCCTGCGGGATGCAAAATTAGCATCGTTTTGTTAAGCAGACGCTCGCAGCTACGGTTTGCATTTACAGAGGTTGATACAGGCTGAGTTTAGGCAGTTTTAGGTATCTTGTTCATGGATACAAAGACCTGCTGGAAAATCGAACCTCTGTTACAGGTGTGGTTCCTTATCCCCTGTGCCACATCACTGCCCAAAAGTGCCTACTGTCAAATCTCAATACATTATAGACACGGACCCTGTTTCATACTGGGACAGAAGTGTTTGTAAAAGGAGGACATTATTAGCCTACATCCAAATTTGGGTTCATCATAGCAGAATATGTCACTGAATACACTATGATTGGACACACTGACCTTTTTGAGGTACCGTTGAAGGTACAGGAGTTGTGGTTGACATTTTCTCAGCAGGAAAGCTGGATGTGGAGTTTGATGCCGTAATGTTCATCTCTTAATTGGGTTCACGCTAAAAATTGATGCAGGAGGATGCACGAGGACATTGTCCTTTTGTTGCCTTAGTTTAATCAGCCTGCCTTTCAATGTGAATGTTTCAATGTGAACAGTAGTTTTTCGATGTTTCCATGTGAACAGTAATGTGGATGTGGATAACAGATCAACAATATAGGAGCTTAAATCTTTATGTAGTTAAAGCTTAGTTTAGATGGAGAAAGTTTGACAGTGGCAATGGCACCTGCTATGGCTAGCTTTTAATTATATCTCCAACTTCATACATAGGCATCAACTTCAATATTTATATTTGTCTAAGAAACAGATTGCAAGCATTTAAGCATAAGTCTTTAGATCAAAGTGTGTTTGAATGCATGTTCCCCATTATCTTAATCAGGTGTGTCCAAACTTTTGACTGGTACTGTATATTCTACCAGACTCTTGCAGCAGAGTTTATTATTTTCAGTTAATCCACATTGCAAGACCTCTGCCTCTATTCAATATCCAACTGTTTTCCCATTCCTTCCAGCAAGGAAGCAGCAAGCTACTCTCTCTCCTGTGCTTAGCTTGAAGCCTGTCATGCATTCAAGGTGTTGGGTTAATTCCCTCTTGGGTTGGCAGCACCCTGAAGCACAGAGGCTAAGGTCAATCTTAAACATGTATATGGTCATACTTTCACACGTGCGCTGCATTAAACTCTTGCCTTGTACTTGTATCATTAAATGGGTTCATTAACATTGGATCTGTATGTTCTGCAAAGCCGCACACAGGAAACACTTCTCATTATTTTTCGCTTCCCTGTGGGAGATCTGTGAGATTTTGACACATTATCTAGGTGTTGCTTGTGGAGAGCTGAGAACACCCCCAACACACACACACACACACATACACACATACCCATTTGATGTTCTGTGAAGCAAAGGACTTCCTGTCAGCACATTACACTCCCCAACACAGACACACTCACAGGAACTCTCAGTCCTGATCAGCTCTGTACCTGACACCTCTGGTGTGGTGGCAACAAGAAATGAAACAGCTGTACACTTCACTGGCTTTGTTTGCACCATCAGTGCAGACTCCATCTCAGGGAAAACTCCTTCTCGCTCTAAAATGGCACCACCTTCAAAGGAATGTGATTTTAATTCATGAGAACACATTCTTTACAATCAGAGCGGAGAGCGTCCCAGCTATAGAGAATCCATATTAGAGCATCCCAGTTTTCACAAAGGAGAAAGTGGAGCACAAATCCAAGAGCCCCTCAGGCCTGCAGTAAAATTCAATACATTTCATCGTGTCTAGAAGGAACAGGGCCAGTCAGCTTAAATCAGGAATCAAAAAGTCACAGGGCAGTCTGAGCTTTACTGAGACATGTCGCAGAATAGAGCCCAGTGCAAAATAAAAAAGGAGATATCGCTTAACCTACCCTCCAGCAGAGAAGGCAGGATTTAGAGAATGATTTTTCCAAGTCAACCAAGGTAACCAAGGCAAGGAAAACCACAGTGAAACACAAATAGCCAGTCTGGAGTAAATCAATTTGTTGGTATAAATACAAAATAGAAAGTGTAATTCTTAAACAATTTTTTTTTTATCATTTTCCAAACAAGGTCTGTGATTTTAACCATCACAAATGGGGCTCAGTGCTGTGTTGGCAATTAGATGTAATGTAAATGATGTGACTGGTCTGTGTCAGTGATTGATTCATTATGAAAATAAGACTCCAATATTTGCTTTCTGCATGGCAGGTCAGCTCATTTTGCACAAGGACCTAGTTTCCAAATGAAAATTTTCCTGCACGTTTTCCAGTGGGAGACACAGATACCATTTGTCTCCCCTCCACAAAATCACGAGGTGTCAGTGCCTGGATTTTAGTCAAGCAACATGTGGCCTCCACTAGCCTATAATAACTACTTTAATGACCCTTCCTTCTCTGTACTCAGAGACAACAATGGAGGCACTTGGAGGGGGCTGTAAACCCAGCTCACTTAATATTATAGTATTTCTATGTGTCTGAGCCCATGCTGAACAGTTCATTTATCAAAGATAGACCATACAATAAAAAAGCTACGATTAAAGATATCAGATACAGTTGAAAGAAGAAGGTGTCCAAAATTCATATTAACAGGTACTGGACAGAATCCTGCCAGTGCGGGGGTGGGGGTGTCATTTGGGAACTGTCTGCTGTTTCTTACACAACAGCAGACAGCAAAAAAAAGTTATGTGTCAAAATATAAAGACCAGGCCTCTCAAGTCATTATTTTTAATGCAAAGTGATAATTACCGTCTCTCACCATCTGGCGAGCGCCCTAGCCTTGCACTTAACTCCCCTTCACCCCACCTCAGAGCCCAAAGTCCCCCATCATTTCCCCATTTGTTACGCGGCGGTTGTAGGTACATGGCCCAATCAGGCCCACATCTGCTCCACCAGCCCCCTCTTATCTGAGGCAACTTGCGGTGAACCTGAAGTTTAACAACACCCTGTGTCAAGACCAGTTACGTAAAGACCAGCCATCCCATGGGGTCATGCTTGACGAGTTACAGTCTTTAATTATTTTGTGTGCGAGTAGGACCGTGTTGTTGTCGTACCGCTGAGGCTGCCTGCAGGTATTGCATAACCCTGGCTGTGTGTACCGAGGGGGCGAATGCTCACATCAGCTTGCCGAACGACCCCCCCCAGGCTGCGCAAAGAGGGCGGGCGGAGTTCAAGCGAGTGCAGCCGGCTCTGTCTGGGTCAGGCCACCCCGTGCCATGCTGACTGACTTCACCACTGTCATTACTATCATGCACAAGAGCATATTATTAAATGGTGAAATCAAACTATGATTCTACCATGGAGGTCTTCATCAGGTCACATCTGTGTGTACTGCAACAGCCATTGTAAAAACATTGCTTAATTTCACCCAATTTCATGCATTTTTAACCTGGGAGTGTCGCAATGGAGCATTAAAACAGGGTATATATTTTTCCATAGCATGCTTTTTTGTTTCATTTTTTAACCACACAGCACCTGTGGAAATGCATGGATGCTTGTGCTTTCTGGTCTTCAGTCAAGATAAGGGCAGTCATGGAATGTCATGCAGCAGTTCACCTGATTTAGGAACATCAACACACACTCAACAAAAAGACACATTTCTGTGCTCTTGCTTTAGGTCACAACTCTGCTCTCTTTCTTTGTGTGCCTTCTGAGGCCTAAGAGCCAAAGCCTTTACCGTGAACAGGGACCAGGAATGAGCACACCGAATCCCCTCAGAGGCGTGTGACCAGGGCCACTAGAACAACAAGGGCCTTTGGCACCTGTCTACTCTTATTTAGCACACTATTTACAGCAGGGCTGGTTTCCTTTATTAGCTTTAGCCTGGGAGCATGAATCAATCTCAATTACACTTTTCAATTTGATTACAATGCTACCAAACTGGGGCCACTCAATGTTTCCAGTCTAAACCCAAACACAGCAGCACTGGTTGAAAATGACAATTATAATTCTAACCGTTGGACTCGTAACCAAAATTATCTCAATTACAGGGGTGCCAGAATCTTTTAAGAAATCTAAAATAAGCAATGGATGTCAGCATGCCAACATTACAGGAAATTAGAGCCAGAAAGCTTCCAGGGACTGATAATTGAAATTAAACTTGGAAAAAAAACTTTTCAGATGAACGATTAAGCATGACAGACGAGTGCGTGTGCCTGATGAATAAACCCACCCCCGCCTAAGTCTTCATGCGCCTAGACACCGATCCAGAGAGAGTGCTTCTGTGAAGTGTGTGATCCAGTCGCTGAGTGCTTACATGAAAGCCAGCCAGTGAAGAAGGGAGGTGGAGTGGGTTAGCACGGCGACATGACCCTCAGCCTCTGGGATCTCCCTGCGTTTTGCGGGGGGCTTTTATGTCTGCAAGGACTGCACGAGGGAGCCGCTCATGGTGATGTGAAGTGCCGGGTAAGAGCTTCCCACACAGCGGAAAATCCGCGGGCCCGGAGGAGGCTCTGCTCGGCGAGACAGAGATCAGAGGCCCCTCGGCGCCTCTCCTCACGCATAGCCTACCTGTGGCTGGTGGAATCACAGAGAGGGTGAGTCATCGGGCCAGCGTCCCCGGCTCAGGGCGCTACAGCGGTGGAGACAGTCCGAGTCCCAGCCTGCTGATGTCACTGCTGGCTGTTTCAGTGCCTCTTTATCACGGACGACTCAGCTCCAGCCTCTTCCGGCCAGGCTAGAGGAGGGCCCTAAAGAGGCTTTTGTACACCCTTTTTGGGGGAGCAATTTACAGCTTAATTCCTGCTATCTGGCATATGTCACACCAGGACTGTCTCTCGGAGTGATGAATCCTGTAGTGCATGGCCGGGAAGGACCGGAGCCCAGGCTAAGTTGGCTTATGCAGTTTGGCTCTGGGTAGGAGCTGCCTCCATCCCGTGAGTTAGATGCAGAAAAGACTACGGGCCTACCACCTGCCGTTAGCCATGAGCAACACATTCGCTCGTATGGGTGAACCAAGATGTTTGGTGTCCCATGATATTGCAGATTGTTTCTCCTGCAACAACCTGTTTATCCCCTGCACAGCCACTGCAATGTCAATCTTAGAACTTGATACTTAAGGCAGAGCTAGTGCATTTCGTACAATCTGAGCCACAGTGCCACAGTAAATCAGAAACAGCCAGAAAAAAAAGCAGTTATGATCCATTTCCATTTTTCTGACTCCACAGGTAGAATTCTACATTGGTTAGAATCTGAACTTTAGACTATATTCCTGGGAAACAAGCAATGATGGTACAATATGTTCTTTGTGCAGAGAGTGAAAACCGCACCTTAATTATCCCCTCAAAACATGGTTAGAACTCAGCAGGGTAGGACTCTAACAGGGAACTAAGTGCCTCTGTTGAAGGGCACAGGAGGGAAATTTGTTCATGTGGAAGATAAAATGTAAAACTTGCGCAAAACTGGTAAAGCAAGGAAGGGAGTGGCACGGGGCTAAAAAGAATAGAATGCCTTTTAGCTATTAGCGGAGATGAAAGTATAAAATGCCAATTAGTAGCTACGCACAGTAACGCAGAGTTATTTCGAAGGATCTGTGAACAACCTCAGGCAAGTAGTTTCAGAACAGACACTGAATAAGACAGAACAAGTGAAGAAATTACAGAGAGGTACTCAAGAGGAATGCAAGTCATGTACAGCATTACATTACAGTACCAGCTGAAAACAAAGACAAAAGTACTAAACTGATCTGTGGAACAGTGAATCCAATTGTGAATTGTTTTAGGCTAATTATAAACCGGCCTGTCTTTCCAAGCATCATGGTTATTTATACATTCCATGATTCTCCACATCTATTGATTCATACTGCATTACACAATGGTCTCAGACTGGTGAGTCAGTAAGCAAATCTATAACTTCACTTCATCATCGGGCAATAAAGCTATTGGGCACCTTTTAATTCTTATCGTATTCTTTAAAAAAAAAAAATCAAAAACAATAATTAAACTTTTTTTTTTCTAAAAAGTTTTAGAAAGTTCTCACATGCAAGACCAAAAAAATGTGCAGGAGTTTTGTCTCACTGAACTTTTCTGAAGAAATGAGCAAACATAAAGCTGCTGGTGGTGTTAATCCCGGGAGAGCTGTAAGAGGCAAATACAGAGAGGCAGCGTGGAGAGCGTCCCTCCGAGAGACATCAACGCCTGTTAAAGGCACACTATCAGGAGCCCGTTACCCTATTACACGAAACTCTCATATCAACGTGGACATTTTACCTGGAAAGTTAAGCAAATAAGCAAATAAATAAATAAATAAATAAATTGTTCATTTCATTTCAAGTTTTACAGTTTTGAGAATTCTCGAGTTTCAAAGCCCCGTCCAGGAACTGTCGGGAATTGGCCTCGGCATGAATCCTTGACGCAACACAATGTGATGTTTGTTGTTTTTGTGTCATTGTGTCAGTCCGTTAACTGCATATGTCCCTGTCAAATAGGGTAATTAAACAAAGCATCCATATACTTCGAATTTTTCAGACATGGTGAATACCTTGGCATGAAGGCTGGGAAAACTGTGGATAGAAAGATGTTGTTTCACCACAACAATTTACATGCTGGTTACTAATAAAAATGCCTTACCTCGTCCTTTCCCCTTGGGGCTGATTACCCAGGTTTTTTGAGTGGATGCCCTTGAGAGTCCCCCAGTCTGCTGCCACTTCCTTCAGCTTTGACAAACAGTGTGACGCATAGGCCTCCCCAAGGACCCTCCTGCACCGCTGAGACTCCGCTGTTCACCGCGCGGCTCCGACACAGACGAGCTGAGCTTCTTTGCCAATTAGCTAGGCTAAGGATCTAAAACTTCCACTGACAGTGCACACCAAAATACCCGCAAAAAACAAGCACAGCCGCGAAGACTTCACACGCAGACACATGAAAGCAAGGAAGGGTATTTCATATAGAGTATCATTAATTTAATTTGCTTCACTCCTGAAATCAGATTACAGGAATTTGTCATTCTTTTCGGCTGAAAAAAAAGTAAAGCGTTCACCGCAATGCATGTTTTATGGAATGATCACTTTGGGGGCCGGTGACAGCACTCTCAAAGTTCTCCAGCAGCAATGCAGTGATGAAAGCTGTGATAGTTGCAACTTGTGTCCATGCCGTACTGTATGGTTCCAGCAGCTTCAGGTGCAAGTCTGTCACCGCTGAATGGCTTTCTACACTAATCTGGTACAAGTTATCAGGTGAGGCAATGGAACTTTGCACGTTGATAGTGGGGCCTATGTGGAGGGCATCACTGACTGCAATAGGTGATTCACGTTTTTACAATACCCCTCTATGTGGAAAGCATATGAGGTACAGCCCTTGCAGAGCCAATGGCAAGACCTCTTTGACTGCACTCTCTGTGGAGGGCCACTATTATCAAGAGCTCTATGCACAGTCTCAGACAAAAACACAAAACACATGGAGTATTTTCCAGCACCAGAAACAGTTTCTCCAGAGCAACAATGCATTACTGGCAGCATTTGCCTCTGAATGTGCTGAGGGTTAATGGCTTAGAACCGTCCTGATCAAGGTCACCCTTTCAGCGGAACCTCGGTCACTGTGGAACGGAACAGCTGGAAATGACGCTCAACTCAGAGGCTCAATAAACAGCTTAAGGCCAGTGCAAACAGGACCGGATATAGATGGTTAGCCAAGAAAATCAACGCGGACCGCTATCCGAGTTGTTTGTAAATGGATGTACCCAGAGCCAATCAGACTGCAGGAGGGTGTGACTTAAGGCCCTTTTTGAGCTTCTGTGTGAATATGAACACACTGTAGAAGAACAGTGCAGGCAGTGGTCTCAGCATTCAGTACTCAAAATGAAGGTAGGCAACTATGCAGTGCTCAAAAAATCAGTTTTCAGGGGGAGCGCAAGTTTGAAAGGTATATATGCATGCACAATGAACTCCAAAAGTATTTTGACAGTGACACATGTTGTTGCTTTAGCTCTGTATTCCAGTAGACAAATGAGCCAGTTCCAGTAGCAGTCTTACATGCCCAAGGCATAATACTACCTCTACCATGTTTCACAGACAAGGTGGTATGTTTTTGATCATAGGCAGTTGCTATTTTCTCCAAACTTTCCTGTTTCCATCACTCTGGTACAGGTTAATCTTCATTTGCCAGTACCAGTTTGTCTGCAGGATAATGCGATTTATGGCCCTTTTGAGCCTGGACACCGTAGAAGAAATAGTGCAGGCAGCACCCTTAGGGAACGTTACCACTGAAAATGAAGGTAGGCAACTCTGAAGTACTCAAAGATCAGTTTACAGGGGGACCTGGGTATATACTTATTTGTGGGCTTTATCTCATCTGTCCATAAGACTGTGGCAAAATGCCACAGGCCCTTTTAGATTCATTTTAAGCAATGTGTAACCTTGCCATTCTGTTCTTTAGCCTTACTAGTGTTTTGCATCTTGCAGTATACCCTCTCAATTTCTGCTGCCGTAGTTTTCTGTGTATGGTAGTCTGTGGTACATCTATGCCTACATCCAGGAGAGTGTTCCTGATCTCTTGGATTGTTGTTCGTGGGGTTCTTCACAGGTATTCCTCAGTCATCCACTACAGGGGTCGTCCTTGGTCTACCAGGTCATTTGCCGTTGCTGAGCTCAGCAAATGCAAACTGTGCATTTTGGCATGCCTAAAGTTTTTCCTATGTCTTTGATTGATTTATTCTGATTTTTTAGACGGCTGTCTTTAACAGGCATTGACACTTCATTGTCCAAATACTTGTGTACTCTAAAATGGGGGGACTGTGTACAAAACATGCTGTATTTTCTGGACAATCCATCAGATGTGGACGAAGGTACCCTCAAATTAAAGTTGACAGTCTGCACTTTTACCTCACAGGCATTGTATCATTTTGAATTCAAAACACTGTGTCTGTCACTGTCCAAATACTTTCAGCGTTCACAGTACATAGCTTTCAAGCTCTGTCATAATGTGCTGCTGAATTTGCTCAGGAAAGCGTTTATTCCTCATAGGAATACATAAATATACAAATACATATAAATATATAAATCCTTGGATGCTTTGTGTCCTCTACACCCCTTTAAAAAGCTCTCAAATGCATTATTTTGCCTTCCCTTCTATTGAAATCAAATCTATTGATATAGTATGGAGTGAACAGATGAAGCATGACATAACACAAGTGACATAATATGACAAAAACATCTTCATTTTCCTTGTATTGTGAAGATCAGCCCACACCTGACCTCCTCCTGGATCAGTCCGGCAGTTCAAATTCAAATCATGTCTCGTGTTGTAACAGAATGGTAACTAGTGTCTAAGACTCACTAGTCACAGCTGATCAGGGGGCATTGGGTTGTTGTGCAGAGGGCTGAAAGGAATGAGAGAGAAAGGCATATCTCTTAACAGCCTTCTCCGAGTTAGAGAGGTTCAGATAATAAGGGAGACACAGAAAAAACAGCACACCACGATGTCCATTTCCAAATCCTGCTTCAGAAATTATATTGATCACTGCATTCCACAAAGCCTTTAAGAATATTCAATACATAATATAAATTTTAAAGCAATACAGAATATGAGCTTTAAAGTTCAAAGCAGAAGATGCACTCTAGTGTGCCGATAGTGTGTGTAATCCTGAATGCAACCTGAAAATGTCATAACATTGATTATTTAATGTTTGATGTAGAATCAGCAAAGTGCTAGCTTTTGATCCTAAAAATATAAATGTGCCTGAGCTTTCACCACATTGACTGTAAAAAGGTATTTTATATGTTTTTACAGAGGATTAATTTTGTGAAAGGCAAAGAGAAACACATAATTATATGAAATGTGCCAGGAGTTTTGCATCAAACTTGATACAAATCCTGTGAAAAAAATATTTGCTTCATAAAGAATTTTGTGTTTATTGTTATTATTGTCACTCTTTAAAACAAGATCGGACTCCTCATAGTGAGAAAGATAAAGATGGAAAGATTTGTTTCAATCAGATAAAGGATGAACAAAAAGTCATACTTAATGCAGCTTAATGAAATTGTACTTGCTCTTAATGAAATACAAATTATACTTGCTCTTCATGGAAACACAAATTATGCAGGTAAGCCTGTTTTGGAGGGCTCCAAGCCCAGGGATTGAAGCAACTGTATGGTCTACTGGTACAGACTGTTTAATATGTGTAATCAGTGGCCTTGAACAGGGGATCTGAATACTGTAATAAAATATGTTTAAGTTGCCCTCTATTCTATTTACAGTAAGAGACACTGCAATAAGTGGTGAACATCAGGAGTTTGAATCTCCGAGAAATAGTGTATACACTTAAATACATTACCTTGCTTTCCTCAGTCTGGTCCTGTTTCTAATTTGCATGAATCCTTCTGATTGGTCACTTTGAGCCCCCACTAAAACATACAGCTGTTTGTTGATTGGCTAAAAGCTACAGTGGGCATGGAATCTCAGCTGTTGAAAATACACATAAGTAGAAGCATGCAAGCAGAAAGACTCAGAGCCACGATTGCTGCTTTGCCAGGAGTGTGCTTTGTCACATACTCACTGCTGCCGGACCATTCTGAAAACTAACAGACAGCCAAAACAAAGACTCAACAGGTAACTATTCAGCTGGCTTGCACAAAGAATTGATCTAATTTCCAGTGCTAAAGCTGTAAGACCAAGCATCACAAAGAGACCTTTTGCAGCACACACCTACATGAGGCAGGAGAGCATGTCTCTGGACGTGAAAGAGAAGACACATGTGCGGCTCGTGTTCCTGGGGGCGGCCGGCGTGGGCAAAACAGCCCTGATCCGCCGCTTCCTGCAGGACACCTTCGAGACCAAGCACCGGCGCACGGTGGAGGAGCTGCACAGCAAGGAGTACGACATCAACGGCGTCAAGGTGACCATCGAGATCATGGACACGAGCGGCAGCTACTCCTTCCCGGCGATGAGGAAGCTCTCCATCCAGAACAGCGACGCCTTCGCCCTGGTCTACGCCATCGACGACCCCGAGTCCCTGGAGGCGGTCAAGAGCTTGCGAGACGAGATCCTGGAGGTGAAGGAGGACAAGCTCACGCCCATCGTGGTGGTGGGCAACAAGACGGACCGGGAGGGCGAGCGGCAGGTGTCCAGCGAGGACGTGCTCTCCACCGTGGAGCTGGACTGGAACAACTGCTTCCTGGAAGCCTCCGCCAAGGAGAACGACAACGTGGTGGAGGTGTTCCGAGAGCTGCTCCAGCAAGCCAACCTGCCCAGCTGCCTCAGCCCAGCCCTGCGCAGGCGCCGGGAGACCTTCCCCAAGGACAACGGCATCCGGCCACCCATGAACAAGACCAACAGCTGCTCCATCTCCTAAATGAGGCAGAGAGCTGGAGGGAGCACAAGGGACATCTCCCCGCTGCACGGCGGTGCCGCTGCCACAGAGAGTGAGAGAGAGCGAGAGAGAGAGAATCCTCCCTCCACCTCAACCTTCAGAGTGACTTTGTGCGTAAAGAAAAAAAGGACACTGACTATGGTTAAAGTCGAAAAGAAGACAGCGGGGAGAGGGGAAAATATTAAGCCTGTGTGAAAATGACTTTGGTTCAACTTTTGGGGACTGAAAATTTGGGGGGAGGGGCTGACAGGATGATCAGAGACACAGAGCTGATCGTTTTTTAAATCTACTGTGATGATATTGAAGTAACAATGAGCTTATGGTGTTCAAGTTTAGATCAATGTCCACCTATGTATTGTATGTGTATTACTTTTGCAAATACATAGTATTCACTTGCAATAACACTTCAGACTGTTGAAAATAGTCAAAGCATATTAATTTAACTGAAAACAAAAACATGTGCATATTGTGCAGTCTATACAAAGTTTCTGCTCCAATTTTATTTATTCACTCACTGGAAAATTAAGTTGTAACAAAGCATAATGTTTACATAATAAATTGCTTCATTTGCTGTCATTGTGACAGAGCATGTATTGAATTAAAGTAAATAAGTTGTTGTATTGCAATGTTTACCAGCACTTTGTTTCAAATGAGTGTATTAAGTATTATGTTTCATTTTTTATTTATTTTTATTTGAAATTTATTTTTTAAATAAATATGGGTAAGCTAACATAAAATGTGCTGTGTCTTGAATGTGTTGTGTGTTTGCATAGTGAAGTTTTCTCAACACTACCGTGCAGAAGAGAACAGGCTATATATTCCAAATATAGTTCCTAAGCCTATGCTGAGGATGAAAACATGTTTCACTTACATACTAGTATTGTACTGAGAGATAGACACAAAATCCAGAAGAGGAGAGAGTATTTTCAACAGTTGGACTTCTGCAAGTATGCAGGCAATGGGGATGCAACATCACTTAGAGCATGCAATATAACAAGCAGTTTAACACTGCTAAAAACTTAACTTGAAGGAGCTGTGAACAGAGACAGCCAGGTGTCTCAGGGGGAGTGTTTCGTTATGATCTACCACGTGTGTTTCCTCCAAAAAGTTTACTCAGTCACATTTCAAACTATATTACCTCACTGTTCCTGTCTTGTTACATTAAATGTCAGCTGCGGACAGAACAATCTTCAGATTTATCTTATCGTCAAATAATTATTCTTTTCTATTAAGCATTGCTTTGTATAGTTCACCCTCTTAATGCATATTGTGGTAAGGCGCACTTCATTCATTTTGTTTGCTGACTGAACCCATCCTTACATGCTTATTTGTGGCATATTCTGTAACTTCTCTGTTTATGTAAGTTGCCCCATTATTGTCTCACTTCAGCAGTTTGTTCTAATTTATTGACAGACCACGGCCTAAAAACAGGAGGGTCAAGCATCCCGGAGTATCAGAAATAGGACATGGAAGTGAGTTAAATGAGTTCAGTGTCCCAAAATTATATCCAGATTTTAAATTAACTTGTGCAGTGAACAGTGACATACCCCGCTAATTGTTACGTGTTCATAAAAGTAGAAAACGTTTTGGACACGCGGTGACCTTATGCAACCACAGTTATAAATTGTATTAGATCGCCCCCTGGTGGTACTTCGTATGATTGTTCCGCCTTTATAGTTGTTCACGCACATCATGAAAGGGCATTTGATCAACGGGGGAGCACAACTGGCTGAAGGAGAAAATGTACGGGAACTTCGTGTCAGACAAAAGATTATTGTTCCTCCGACTAGTTCATAGGAAGTGAACTTGTTCCTACAATTCAAATGTAGTCTTCAAATAAAAATAAAACGAACAAAAGCATACTGAATGACTAATGTTTTATTTAATCAATGCATTTCACGTTCTCACGATTTCTGTAATTCCGATTAGAGAGCCTATATGTATAACTTATAACTAAGGAATAACCCTCACGTTTGCTAACAACATAGAATTGCATCAAGACATGTAGCTTCCCAAAAACTGTTGCTGAGAGAAGGGACATTTTACATCTGTGGAACATCTTTAAGCTATTACTCTCAGTCAGATGTAGAGTCAATCCTCAACATCAAAATTCAAATCTGTCAAAAGCAGCAGAATTTGATTAGGGCAAAACTACCATATTAATCATCTCTTCTTAAGTGTGCACATACACTGGGGAAATCAACCAATATACATACAATTACAGAAACGCAATATTTAAAAATAAATATCATCACCCAATCCAGCATGGGTTATTTGTTCTTGCATGAATTTGACAGTTGCTTTTAATGAAGATTTCTAATTCAATGAATGTTTCCATAGTGATAACAGATGAGTCCATAACCAGGCTATGCCAGAGATGATTATGACAATGTTATTTCATACTCTTTCACTAGGTATATCTAGTTGTGGTCACTATTTAGGTGTTTAATCTAAACTGTGTGATTGAACCTGAGGTCTAACAAGGACAAAACCTTTCAGTGTGCAGACTTAGGAGTGCACCGTCTTGGTTACTACTTGCTCAATTTCTTTGGTAAGAATATTGACACTCCATCCATATTTTTGTAATCTAATGTTGTTTTCCACAGTATTATTGAGTAGCACTCAGCAGACAGCAAGACTGCCTATCAGTATTTCAGGGATGGCTGATCTACACTATATGGCCAAAAGCTTGTGGACACCTGGCCATCACACCTATATGAGCTTATTGGACATCCCATTCCAAAACCATGGGCATTAATATGGAGTTGCCACCCCCCCCCCTAGCAGCTATAACAGCCTTCACTCTTCTGGAAAGGCTTTCCACAAGATTTTGGAGTGTGTCTGTGGGAATGTGTGCCCATTCAACCAAAAGAGCATTTGTGAGGTCAGTCACTGATGTTGGATGAGAAGGCCTGGCTTGCAATCAGCGTTCTAATTCATCCCAAAGGTGTTCAATGGGGTCGGAGTTCCTCCACACCAAACTTGTAAAACCATGTCTTTATGGACGTTGCTTTGTGCACAGGGGCACAGTCATGCTGGAACAGGAAAGGGCCTTCCCCAAACTGCTGCCACAAAGTTGGAAGCATACAATTGTCTAAAATGTCTTTGTATGCTGTAGCATTAATGGTACCCTTCACTGGAACTAAGGGGCCTAGCCCAAACCCTGAAAAACAGCCCCAGACCATTATCCCTACTCCACCAAACTTTACAGTAGGCACTGTGCAGTCCAGTAGATAGCGCTGTCCTCAAACCCAGATTTGTCCATCAAACTACCAGATAGTGAAGCATTATTCATCACCCCAGAGAATGTGTTTCCACTGCTCCAGAGTCCAGTTGGCGGCGTGCTTTGCACCACGCCGGCTGTCGCTTGGTATAGCGCATAGTGATGTTGGGCTTGTGTGCAGCTGCTCGGCCATGGAAACCCATTTCAGGAAGCTCCCGACGCACAGTTCTTTTGCTGATGTTGCAGGCAGAGACAGTTTGGAACTCTGTAATGAGTGATTCAGCGGAGGGTAGGTGGTTTTTACGTGCTACGTGCTTCAGCACTCAGGAGCCCCGCTCTGTAGGTTTGCGTGGTCTACCGCTTTGTGGCTTAGCTGTTGTTGTTCCTAGATACTTCTACTTGACAATAATAGCACTTACAGTTGATCGGGGCAGATCTAGCAAGGCAGAAATTTTGTGAACTGACTTGAGGCAAAAATGGCATCCTATGACAGTGCCACGTTTGAAGTCGTAGAGTGAGTTCTCCAGTACGACCCATTCTACTTCCAAGGTTTGTCTATGGAGATTGCATGGCTATGTGCTTCATTTTATGCACCTGTTAAATATTGGTGTGGCTGAAACACCTGAACTCAATAATTAGGAGGGGTGTCCACATACTTTTGGCCATATAGTATATATTCCACTCTAGAAGTCAGGTGACCACCTGCTGTATGTACAACAATCAGTCTTGATACTGGAACCATACATTTTTATAGTGTGATTTACTAAATGGGTTCAGGGTCACAGCCACTGCAGGTCTATGATATGCCTGTTCAATTTTCATACAAGCCACATCTATCATATCTTTAAAGTCCTCTGTGAAAGACTGTAGCAAGATCAAGCAGAATTTAACATCCTTTGTCACCTTAAAGGTGTTCTCCACAGAACTGCTAACAAATGTTGTGTCGCCAGTCACACAGGCTATTATTTTCATCAGCCAATTAAAAAGTGGTAATTAATAAAGTACTTTCTACAAAGCCCTCTCCCTCTAACTACTGATTGCAGACATTTCCTATTATGGAAGCATTGTGGCTGCCCTATTTGGTCTTCACAACCCGCATGTCTGCCATCACAAAGTAACAGAGAACAAGGGACCTACTACCAGAGGGACCATGTAACAACAGCATAGCAACACACACGCACACCCGCGCGCACACACACACACACACACAGCTGCACCGTTCATGTTCTTCCCCTTTCCTGCCCAGCATAGACAAGGTGCATTGTTTCCTAAGTCTCAGACAAGGAAGTGGCCTCTGATCAGTTGCTCTCTGGTTCCTCTTTACTCTGCGTTTAAACAGGCTTCTGTCTCACCATTTCACATTTTCACTGCACGCAGGCTGACAGAAAGGCCTACACTGCTGTTCAGGTACGTACCCCTATGGCTTGGAGGCCTCTAGAAAACAAGTAACACATGCCATTTGGGTTTTTCTGTTGGTGAAAAAATTGTAGAATACAATGAATGTGTTTTTTTTATTAGACGGCCTTCAATGGTGAGGTATGCAGTAGTTTGTTTTTGAACTACAGTGGTACATTTCTATGTGTCCTGTTTGCTTTGCAGCAGGTTCAGGAAAACTAGTGCTTGAAATTAATGACTGATTATCCTCATGCTAGTTAAGACAAATGAAAATAATATTTTGGCAAATTATTCCATGTAAAATTTAAGATGACATGTCAACCTGATAAACAGTGATTTTTTTTTGTGAAGCTCTAGGTGGCATAGCTTCCACATTTGATCTGCACTTCCTCATTAACCTGCTGACCATCTTAAGAGGCTGAACATTTTGCTTAGGTTGGGGGTGGGGGGGGGGGGGGGGTTTCTCCTTTACCTTTGTCTCTGCCCCTGGACTTGGTCGAAGCTCCTCAGTGACTGCAGAGAAACCTGAGGAGTTTGGAACAAGTACAGGGTCCCTGACTCTGTCTATTGTAGTTATGTATTTAATATTTACACAATTGAACTGAGAACTGAAAATAGGCTAAAGAGATGGGGTTTTTTTAGAGATTTACTGTGACTACACATACCAGACAGACCAGTGAAAAGACCAAGTATCTGGGAATATTTTGTGAAATTTAAACATAAATCCATCAATATATGTTCAAGTACTTATCAGTGGTAGAGGTCCTATGTTTATTTCTGTGTCTGACCCACCAGTTGTTTTATGTATGTTTAGTGTAGGAAATGCCCTATAAATACCCTCCTTGAATACAGATTTGGATTTTCCAATACCGGTACCACAGAAATTATGAAACACAAACAGGAATAGTTGCTGTTCAAAAGTTGCTATTCCAAAATCACTATCCAGAACTTTCTCTGCCATTGACCCCCCAATGGGGGACCTTCCACACTTCATCCGTTCTGCCAAATCCCTCACAATTTTTAAGAAACATCTGAAGACACAGCTCTTCCGCACTCACCTGACCACCGCATCACTACCACCTAAAGCAATTGTCCTACACTGTTTTCCTGTTAAAAAAAAAAAAAAAAAAAACATCAAATTTAATGCTTTAATATGCTTGTATCTTTACCAGCTAGCTTGTACCTTGCCTGGCCAACTATTGAAACTTGGTCATGCAGCACTTCTAATATTCTCTTTGACTCATGACTCTTTGTATGACTTTTGCTTGTTTTGTAATCTGCCTTGTAAATTGCTTTGGATAAAAGCATCTGCCAAATGAACAAATGTGAATGTAAAATATACCTGTTTCAAACATATCCAACATCCCTTTTTTTGTTTAGCTTAATATATTTACGCTCCGGTGGATGGATGTTATAAATACAATATTGCACATCATGTTAGCCAAAGAAATCGTAACATTTCTCAGTTTTTTGATTGACTGTCTGCCTGGCTTTCTGACTGAAGAACTAAACTAATAAACTAATAAACTAAAATAATAAACTTAAGTTCACCACTACATTGCAAAAAAAAGGCACTAATGAGATTGACCCAAGGTGTCACAGTTCCTAAAGAGTTCTTGTAGCCACTTCCAACTGGGCTCACATATTGTAGTGGTAATATATACATACAGGTCCTTCTCAAAAAATTAGCATATTGTGATAAAGTTCACTATTTTCTGTTATGTAATGATAAACATTAGACTTTCATATATTTTAGATTCATTACACACAACTGAAGTAGTTCAAGCCTTTTATTGTTTTAATATTGATGATTTTGGCAAAAAAGTAAAGAAAAACCAAAAATCCCTATCTCAAAAAATTAGCATATGTCATCCGACCAATAAAAAAAAAGTGTTTTTAATACAAAAAAAGTCAACCTTCAAATAATTATGTTCAGTTATGCACTCAATACTTGGTCGGGAATCCTTTTGCAGAAATGACTGCTTCAATGCGGCGTGGCATGGAGGCAATCAGCCGGTGGCACTGCTGAGGTGTTATGGAGGCCCAGGATGCTTCGATAGCGGCCTTAAGCTCATCCACAGTGTTGGGTCTGGTGTCTCTCAACTTCCTCTTCACAATATCCCACAGATTCTCGATGGGGTTCAGGTCAGGAGAGTTGGCAGGCCAGTTGAGCACAGTAATACCATGGTCAGTAAACCATTTACCAGTGGTTTTGGCACTGTGAGCAGGTGCCAGGTCGTGCTGAAAAATGAAATCTTCATCTCCATAAAGCTTTTCAGCAGATGGAAGCATGAAGTGCTCCAAAATCTCCTGATAACTAGCTGCATTGACCCTGCCCTTGATAAAACACAGTGGACCAACACCAGCAGCTGACATGGCACCCCAGAGCATCACTGACTGTGGGTACTTGACACTGGACTTCAGGCATTTTGGCATTTCCTTCTCACCAGTCTTCCTCCAGACTCTGGCACCTTGATTTCCGAATGACATGCAAAATTTGCTTTCATCCTAAAAAAGTACTTTGGACCACTGAGCAACAGTCCAGTGCTGCTTCTCTGTAGCCCAGGTCAGGCGCTTCTGCCGCTGTTTCTGGTTCAAAAGTGGCTTGACCTGGGGAATGCGGCACCTGTAGCCCATTTCCTGCACACGCCTGTGCACGGTGGCTCTGGATGTTTCTACTCCAGACTCAGTCCACTGCTTCCACAGCTCCCCCAAGGTCTGGAATCGGCCCTTCTCCACAATCTTCCTCAGGGTCCGGTCACCTCTTCTGGTTGTGCAGCGTTTTCTGCCACACTTTTTCCTTCCCACAGACGTCCCACTGAGGTGCCTTGATACAGCACTCTGGGAACAGCCTATTCGATCAGAGATTTCTTTCTGTGTCTTACCCTCTTGCTTGAGGGTGTCAATGATGGCCTTCTGGACAGCAGTCAGGTCGGCAGTCTTACCCATGATTGCGGTTTTGAGTAATGAATCAGGCTGGGAGTCTTTAAAAGCCTCAGGAATCTTTTGCAGGTGTTTAGAGTTAATTCGTTGATTGAGATGATTAGGTTAATAGCGTGTTTAGAGTACCTTTTCATGATATGCTAATTTTCTGAGATAGGAATTTTGGGTTTTCATGAGCTGTATGCCAAAATCATCAGTATTAAAACAATAAAACACCTGAGATATTTCAGTTGGTGTGCAATGAATCTAAAATATATGAAAGTTTAATTTTTATCATTACATTATGGAAAATAGTGAACTTTATCACTATATGCTAATTTTTTGAGAAGGACCTGTAACTGGTTTAATGCACACATTATGCTTACAATAATCTTTCAGAAGAAAATAAATTGGATACATTATACAAACTGTTAGACTTATTTAGATTTTATTTAGGGCTAGGAGTGCTTGGACCTGGGTGCAAATGGATATGGTATGTCCAGATTCTAGGAATTAAGGTGTAAACAGTGGTGCTTTCAGCCAGTCCTTGTCCATGTTGGTCAAATCCATAATTCTGATGGTTGCACATACACAGTTCCACCACTTGGGGGTGAGTGAGGAGAAAGGCAAGTTCATTCAGGGTGTGCAGTCACAGAGAGTAGGAATTGTGCCCTTGACAGCACGGTAGACAACATCTGCAGCTGAATATTGCACAAACTGTGATCAGAAGCCAGTGGGAAATGAAAAGCAAGACATGGTCTTACTTAAGGAGGGTGAAGACTAGCCAAGCAACAGTGTTCTGAATGAAGTGAAGCTATCTAAGGCCGCAGGCAGGGAGGTCAGCCAACATAGAGCTACAGTAGACAAGGCAGGACAGCAGAACGGCTCGGGCCAGAAACTGAGATACCGCCCTGCTATTCATTTAGTGATTACACTTGTCTCTTCACCAAGGCCATGTGCCACAGGGTGGGGAAAAACTAACCCTACATATCTTGTGCAGCCCCGGCATCCAAATCCACCAAAAGGATGAAGTCCGAAACCATAATGTGAGGCATCCCTGCCTACCTCAAAGTACATTATTCATCCGTGACCGTTTCCATTCATAAGCAAATCAAGAGTGCTTAAAATCTGATTTGCATATGAACCAGGGCTACCTTGTTTCCCTAACATTCCACTGTCTGTTTTCAAAGCTTGACATTCAAAAGGTGGGGCACAGAGACCAAACAGACCAAACACCAACCAATGCAAATAAATCCATTTTTATTATGTGGTTACAAACACGCAGCTCTTACAAAGCCCATTCTACAGACAGTCATTACAATTATGACATGCTATATGAATTTTATATGTGGAAGAAACAACCTTTGTGTCTTCATGAAAAGCACACAGGGCACACTGAACAGGAGTATATATTTAAACAAACAAACTGTAAACTGAGATGCTAATAATAGCAATGTCTAGTGTAGTGCTTTTGAACTTCAGGTGATGAACCCCACCTTGGTGATGTAAGCAGAAAAAAAAAAATACTGCATTAGCAATCAGACAAAGATTACTGATGCCACCGTCAAAGGCATCAGGCCAGCATGGTCCAGCAGCTTTTCTTTTGCATAGACACGAGGAGTCCCAGGAGATCCCTTCAGCTGGGAAAACACTACAGTCTGCCAAAAATGTATTCTAAGGGATTGAGGCCAACACCGTGGGGGGGGGGGGACTTGATGCACCTCCTCAAAAATATAAAGCCCAGCATTTATCTCTTCACTTCCTGATATGCCTGATAACCACATCTGATACGTTGAGAAGCAGCTCACTTCGCTATAGCACGTACAAGTAAACACAGTATTTATCCTGATATACCAGGGCATAGAACCTGGGAACAGAAAGGCAAAAGACGACATGGAGGCGTCTGACAGCACTGAATGCTTCCACAGTTCAGCTACGAGCGCTTCTGCGGGTCTAACTTCATCAGGGTGCAAATATTTTCTCATGCCAAATTGCATATGCAGTAAAATGCTTGCGAAGGCCATCTGCAAACAAGCTGCACTGAAACAACAAAATGTATTCCCTTTCGGTACCAAACAGAAATCTTGAGTACAGTCTGGTTCAGATGGAGAAAATCCTTGAAGTGTCATGCACCGTCAGTGTGTGAAACCCTGCTTAACTCACAAGCCACAATAGCTAAATGCTATCCTCCCAGTGACAACAGCATCTACAGGACCGATGAACAGCCCTTTACAATGAACATTTACATGAAATGAAACCATGGCTTTACACACAAACACTGGACATCTCACACAACATCAAAGTCTGACAGTTTTGCTAGATTTATACTGGAAGGTCATGCTGACTTCCTGTGTTCAGATCTTTTTTTCTGGCTGTTGCATTACAATGTAATCAGTACCAAGACAGAACACATGAGAACAAGACAAGACACACTTGCTTAACGATGTATTGGGTTTCATTCATTGTGCATCCCTTCAAGCAGTTGTGCATACTTTATCTGAGTAAAAAGCGTTCAACAGTCACAGATCAACACCCGCCTGAACAGCCTGCAGGCAGAGGAAAAACACTGGATTCAACAATGAACTGAGCAACAAATTTTATCGGCGCACAAACGATGATGTCCTTTCAAAAAAGCATAATGTGGGAAAATACCTACTCATTAAAAGGCAATAAGAGCAATGAATGAAAACATGTCCACTTTCCTTTGGAGGAACCAGTGGCTCCAAGTTGTAAAATGTCTATTTTGCTTCCTTAATGGGACCCTCACTACGTAAATTCCTAACACCTCAAAGCATTCATTCAGAGAGGAGGAAAATACTGTTCCAATCCAGACACCACAGTGTAAAGTACTGAAGTATACGTAGACTTTGGGTACACTTAGGAAGCAACTAAAAGGCAGCTTTTCTTTTATGTGCGGAACAAAAACATGACTTTTATTGTATAGCTCCTTAGTTTGCAAGGACGTACAGTACACGTGCATTTGGACAGAATACAGAAATACTTACTGACCCTTCAAGCATTTACTGTACCCTGCTTTCCGCTTTTTGCTGCACAGTCATTTTTACACTTGCAATAATGAAATAATTATGTAATAATGTTACAGATGACAGGTAAATCAAATTGGTTCTGGGGGAGGGAGGGAAGAAAATAATGTGGAGAGGTTGACATTGGCAGGGTGTCTGCAGCCCCTCCTCAGTGAGAACTCAAGAGTGTGTGGGCACAGGGAAAGGAGCCTGTCAGGCGGCAAGATGCCAGCGCGGGAGGCTGGAGGATGGAAACCCCCACCTCCCCCATCACCCTCGCCCTCACCTCAGGCCCAAACTCAGCCCCCTCGCCAACCTCCCCTAGTCATCGACGGTGATGTTGCGGAACAGATAGGCCATTGACTCCCCGTTGTGAATGCGGCGAATGGCCTCTGCCAGGATCATGCTGACATCCACCGTCTTGATCTTGGGGCACTGGAGCTTCTGCACCTCATGAGGGACAGTGTTGGTCACCACCACCTGACAACGCAGGGACAAAATGCAGCTTAGCAAAGACCGGGAAGCCTGGGACCCACCGGTGGATGATGAAATCAATATTTCTGCTCCAGCTCTGATCTACTATATTGATCTTCGGTTTGCTGACCTTAAATGCATTTCTGATTTATTTTTAAAGGGGGCTGGGTGTTCCTTACAGTAATGAGCACGCTGTTGAAACCATTACTTAAAGAAAATGTTTCTAGGCGGCACAAAGAGCGGGGCTCACCTCATCAATAGCAGACTCCTCGATCAGGCGGGGGGCATCAGCGGACAACAGGCCATGTGTGGCCATGATGTAGATCTTGTAAGCCCCCCTCTCCTTCAGGATCTCTGCAGCAGCAACAAAGTCCTCCACATCGTCTATGATGTCGTCCTAGCAGAGAGCAGCAACATCTCAACATGGTTCCAGAAGCTTTGGGCACACTTCCCCCTAATGCTCTCTTCTCTTTTTTTTTAGCCTGATCTGGTCATGATTTGCATATAATGCCTAATACTTGCTCAAAGATGCTTGTTTTGTAGCTTCACACTAAGAAACCAGACGAGCAGGGAATGCCTGGTTGAAGCCAGTACACAATCTGTACAAAACTCCCCACTTTGTTAATCTAGCATCTTATCATTCTACTGAAAATACATTAGTGTCTTGCTTTCAACTATACCTATTACTACAAAATGAACCAATACAAAGGGAAAAATTCTTACGACAATGATGGCAATTCTTCCTCCCACATCTCCCACCACTGTGATGGGTGGTTTTTCCTTAGCCATCATTACTGCAACACAAAAAATGCAAGTTACACCCAGCTCCCGCTAACAGTTTCAGGCATGTAAGCATACAGAAATAAAATCACCAAAATCATCTTAGTGTAGATTGGGTAAGATGGGTTAAAGTGGGCTTTTCAAAACTGCAAGACCTTCTTTGCTGAATCCACAAAATCCGTTTGTCCCAACTGGCCCTCCTTGTCAAACCTCTACCCACCCCCTGAAACAAAGGAACACTTTTGTTTAAAGAAAAAGAAAAAAAAAAAAAAAAACTTAACACTCTTACAGTTTATACAACACATCAGCAGGGAGGGTCATTAATCTTCACTGCCTGCCTTCCTCTTTCGCTAGGGAGTAATGGAGTGAAGAAATATGCGAGATGAAGGTTAGAGCAGGCTGGCCAGGTTAGGTGACAAATGTGACACATCAGAGACTCCATAAATAAGACTGGGGTCTGGTCACAATACTGCTTAGCCTAAGCTTTAGCATAAGCTTTAGCATAAGCGTGGATAATGTGCATTCATACGCTGGCTGTTTCAAAGACACCCAACAAGCGTTTGCTTTAGTTAATGTTAGCTATATAGTAAAAGTCTCACACGCTAGTTCATATGATTACCAGTTAGATGGGCCGTCTAATTTGAGGCAAGCTGTTAAATGAACTGGTGAATGCATCACATTCCCCATTTTACCCCACCTACAATTTAAGTTTCGATTTGAAGGGAAATCTTCATTGCAGCACATGCCATGCAAAATCAAAACAACCTCGTCTTTTGCCCAGCATACCCAATCAGACTCCTGTATATTTAGAAACTCCCACAAGAGTGCATCGTTTTTTAAGAGGAGTTCTGGAACAGAGGAAAAAGTTCCATTCAGAGTGGGAACAGACAACAGCTACTGTTCCATTTTTTTCACTCCAGAAACACTACAACCATGCAGGGACTTTAGGAGGGATGTCAAAGTTTTTAAATATACAAGAATCAAACCTTTTTTCATCGATCCATCAAAGCCAACCAAAATAAAGACAATGCAGTGAAACAAAGGCTTGCCAACATCCCCTGTCTGGCCGCTGTGGTCTTTTCACAGGTAGGCTGTGGCATTATTGCTCTCAGGAAACACAGAAAAAAAGGCAGACAGCCAGCTGACACACACGCACAGCCAGGACAGCCAGGACAGCCAAATATATAGGAGCACTGTTCAGCAGAGCTAGATTATAGCAGGGATTATAGCACTGACATATGCCCATCAACTCCCAGATAAGGCCAGAGGCAAACAGAGTTACTGTACACTATTGGCTTGGCCTAAGTAATTAACATCAAGCACTTTTTATCCATCCATCACCATTTTCTCAGGAATATAGCAAGTAAAACACTGTTCATTAATTAGGTGTTTGCTCAATTTACATGACTAACAGTGTAGTGTACTGTGGGTTTATTAAATTCTTCCAGGATGTACTGGAATGGTATGAGAGCTTTATACTAAGCTGAGAAGCAACACGCTGTAGGCCACATTTAGTACACAAGGGGGAGAGTTGGCAAGCCCTATTGCCTCATTACGATTTCAAAACTGCTACAGGTTACCAACAATAGATCTGCCATGAGTGCAGAATTCAGAATACCGTAGGGAAACAACCATGAAAAAAGTGCTGTTCTTTAGATGGGTGTTTCCCAGAAATCAGTGTTTCAAGGAAGTAAAAAATAAATCAATAAACCAAACATTAAGTCAGTGTTTGGTATTCTGACACAAAAGGGGATAAGATGTGGTTGTAAGTAAAGGGCACCTCATGCAGTAGGCTGTCGTGTGTGGATGTGGTGGACGTGAGACTGCAGACCTGTTTTAACTCAGCTCTGACCTAGGGTCAGTGGGCGCACGAATGTCCTGGTCCCTGTGTGCTTTTCAACCATGGCACCATGACACATCTGTCATATTCTAAGGATGTCACTGGCATTAACGTCTTGTTCCTCCATACATACCAAATGAAACGGTAGCAGTGAGACCTTATGAGGACCACAGGGTAGAGGCAGGACCAAACAACCACGCTAAGAATGTGGCACTGTGTCCCAACTTCTCACGTGGAGAACAGAGATGCAAAAATCCCCCTTACCCTTGCGAGATTCAAGACATTGTATATTCTCTACACTTCTTTACATACCTGCAAGGCTAAATTTTTATATGAACTGCATGATTGCTGGGTGCTACTAAGTGGTGATATTACAGGGCAGACTCAGCAATTTGAGCACTTTTTCCCCTGCAATAAAAATTATGGGAAACCAGCATGGATGGTCTTGGCTCTGAACGCTAATTGGTTTGCTGAATTCTAATTGGACTGTGATCGGAAGCGATGGAAGAGTGCCCCGTTTTAAAACCCCTGTCGGATTCGTGACAGCCAGCTGCCGGAAAAATTAGAAATCTTACAGGATCTCAACAAGATGAGGCAGTGTGTTGATTAGCAATTCAATCCAGTATCAAAAGACATCACTCTCCAGAAATAATGGTTCCCTTTCATCAAAGGATTGTTCGGAAATTATCCTACAGATTTTTACAACGGAGAGCTTTCAACCCTGTGCATGGCAAACACTCTGAAAATCTGCCTTCACAGTTTATCACAACTGCGGTCACAATGTCAGTACATCCAGGAGATCCCCTCAGTGCCATATTGCTGGCCTGAGTTCTTGCATAACCTCGACCTGGAGCACCGACATCTAGCTAGGGCCCAGTGTGACTGGCCAGTCCCCATGCCTCTCTTTTGCACTGCCCTCTCATGGTATAACCCACTCCACAGCCAATCCCAGCTCCTCCAGCCAAGCCCAAGCAGAGACAGTCATGCCTGCAGCTGTGGGGTGCAACTGTGCAGCTACAAGCCCTGGAATAAAGGATACACTTGGCTCGCAGGAGACTGACTCATGCCTACTAGCTATGAGCTCAGGTAGAACAAAAAAAGGAAAACGCGTCCCCATCCAGGTTGAAAGGTCACCACGTCAAATGTGAGTTCAGGTTTAAAAAATACAGCTGACTAAATGGGTCAGCAGCATCGATTTCAGTAAGCAGTGCACTGGCAAGGGCCCAGATCCAGACAGACCAGCTTTGATGTTCTGAATCAAAGACAGCACTGCATGAAGGGAATGGGCTTCAAAGACCTAGTACGGTCCATTTCAGATGTCAGCTTCCCCAACCACCCACCCCCCCGCAGTGGAAATTAAATAAGGTTCCTGAATCTCAGAGTGTGTCATGACCACAGAGATTGAAAGCCCTCACTCACAACAAAGTCTACATGCATGTGTTAAGGAACCATCTGATATGTTATTGCTGTGTTCAAAAGCAGAATGGAATTACTGTCGTACTTGGGAGCTCTATGCCAGGGAACGGAGCTTGGTGTTTCCCTATTACCAACAAATAAATGGCACATTAACAGATAGTCAAACACAGGTGACATGACACAGATACAGCGACAGGACTGGAAAAAGCCCCTTGGTATTCTCTGTGAAAAGGTAATGATCTCATTTTGGTAAATCCTCATTTGAAAAATCCAGAGATTACAGCAAAATATGATTAGGTTTCTTGACTTAAAGTTTCCTTTAACAGCAGAGTACTGTTTGTTTCCCTGATTCAGAAGCTTAGGTAATGACGTACAGGCATTCGCAGCCACAAGTAAAAATTACATAACGGTCCATTGTTTTTCTTGTCCCTTCCCCCCTGTTCAGAGAAGCTTTTACTGTTATCCACGCTCTGATCCTGAATTAGGGAGCATGAAAGGAATCGATACTTTACTCTGCCCTCGGTAATTTGCTGGCAGGCGGCAAGAGTCTGAAACGTCAGAAGGGATTTTGATACAACAAACTTGTTTTTCAGTCCTCTGATGGTTTGCAGTCTGCTGCTCCATCAGGGAGAAAATGACAGTTTAGCCTAATCCTCTGCATAAAAATGCAAAACCCATGGATTCCCATGAGGAGACAACCATGTAATAACTACTGTGCTACACATCTAGTCCCAGGGGGGTAGGAAACAAGCCTGGGTGGGATTCTGCTTCCATTTCTGTTGGAAAATGGAAATGACCACAGAGGAGTTCTTAGCCAATTTGCTGATCAAATAACAGAGGCACACAAGAGGATTTTTGAAGTCCTGGATTAGAACAGTAATAAATATACAAATGCACAGTGCTAGAAGTAATGATCCAGCTACACAGGCTTAACAACTTATTAAGTTCTAGAGTCATTTGCCGATATCATGACACAAACGCCACCTCGTGTAACGTTTTTATCAAGAGCAAGAGCCTAACTGGAGGACTTCAGCTAAATGTGTATTTCATATGGTCGCATCTACAAGAAAAGATTTTTCACCAGCTTCTAACAATGCAGCATTATTTATGGATCCTATCTTGGCTGCTTTGACTTCCTTTGATCACAGCAGTGTTTAAAAAGCCTCCCCAGCAGATAAATTATTTCTAAATGTGCTTCACACAATAACCATCTGACAGACAGTGGCCTTTGGCTCACAGAATGCAACAGCTTACCAAGAAAAACAAGCCAAGTGCCTTTTCCATAAAATAGAGCCCTGATTTAGGTAACTGGAGAGCTGTAGACTGTGACTTCCCTCAATTGATTCTTCTGTGTGTTGGATTCAGGAAAACTGTATCATTCTGTCACCTTACTCAAACGTACTGTGATACGTGTAGCTTTGTTCCATAAAAGAAGGTCTCTACCCTTCAAAGACATTAAGGCCATTTTTTCTACACATCTGTAAACAATACTGTCTAAGTCAACTGGAGAGGTCTGTTCCAGGGACACAGATGCCTAGAATATGCTTTAAAAGGGACTGCAAACCAAAGGGCTCCCAAAGAGTTCAGCAGTTGTGTCTGACATCTATAAACCAAACCTGTTATATAAAGTAACTGCAAAGACCAATTAGAGACAGGGGTTCACTGTGTTATCTGTTGTTCACGGTGTTATATTTGTTCAGTGTTATTTAGATGGATGAAGAATATTAAAGAACTTGGAATAGACCACGGGTCAGCGATGGTGGCGCTTTCAGTCATGCCTCTTCTCAAACGGTTCCATTCTAGGAGTCCTGAATCGGTAAGAGGATGCTGCAGCGCCACCACCAGGCCGACCGTGGCCTAGTAGCTCCAGAGAGGCGGAGAGGACAGTGTGAAAAGGGCCTGGCGGCATCTTACACGGCAGCTCCAACCCCGGGTGGCCTGTGGTGTTGCGGACAGAGGGGGGAGAGTGTCGGCCGTCGGCCATGTCAGACTCAGAGCACTGAGCCTCCCCATGCATCACAGCCAGGCCCAGCCGCAGCCTCTCCGCATAAGACTGAGCCCTGGAACGACATATAGACTGTTAAAACGCACACACCCTCATGCTCACACGCACAGGTACCAAAACACAAACGTCTGTCACAGTCACCTTTGCAACAGCACAACTGGTCACCATATACAGCACACAGAGGCAAGCTTTGTGAACTCAGCCCGTCACAGTTATTGCTGCAATAGCAAAGTTGGACATCACATCTAGTGCACACAAACCAGCCCTAGTGACATCAAACTCACTATTACACTGGAACATACACATACACCCAAATACACGCGCACACATACGCACACGCACAGCGAAGCGACAAAACAACACCAGTTGCCTGCAGTCAGCAACTCGACACGCAACTCGCTTTTTCCAGGCTACACATTACCTCTTGGCAGCTGACGGGGACTTTGCAACAATAATGGCATTACGATAATCTGGGATCTGAAAGGGAAAGTGGGGAAAGGGTTGGACAAAGCAATTTACATACATCCAAACAGTAGGCACTCTGGCTCTGTTTAAAAGTAACCCTTTAAGCCCTCTAGCCCTCATTTTGGGAGTCAGAAAAGACACGGGCCCAGCATGAGGGGATGTCCAGATTCAGAGTGACTGAGATGAGGTAAATTAAAAAAATTTATCCCTGAAATAAATTGTCAACAAATGGGAAATCAATGGCTCCCCTGCAAGTACGAAATCTTTATTGGCCTACCGAATCAAAACAGTGGGTGCACTGCAATTCTGTCAGTTCATACATGACTTGACCACCATCTGCAAAACCACAATGTCCCCAAACTCCTGTGAGACACATACTGTAGTCATGCTATTTACTAGCAAAAGGGAGGGTAGTGGTGCCCAGCTGATGATGAAATTACTTTAAGACATGGGTCAAGGCACCTCTTTTTACAAATCCTTCGCCCCTCCTCCCTCAAGCCTTAGACTGACTGCTTGGTAAGGTCATGCCATGTCACCAAGGACGAGCACTTTTGAGGGCTAGAGGATTTAAGAGTCAGTGACACTTCAACGCTCTTGAAATGGTCATCTAATCTGAATGGACTGCTGCTGTTACACATCACCCATTTCACTGAAACAGAACAATCACTGCAGGTTACCTCCTCCTGGATGTACTGCAGAAGGAAGGGGGAGGCTCTCAGGTTGTCCACAGGAAAACTGAAGAAGCCTTGAATCTCCTTCTGGTGCAAATCCATAGTGATGATGTGAGTTAAACCTGTGAATGCCAATAGAGCAAACTGTCAACAGGTCGGTAAGGAAGCTGCTAATGGGGATGACAGCTTAGCCCCAGGATCCAGTTACCTTCACACTCACTACCCACAGCTGCCTGTCAGGGGATGAGATGCAGCAAAGCCATCTGCAAATTTTCATTCTAACCAAGGCTGGAATCTCCTCTAGACACTCACTAACTAGTTTATTAGACATCACTGTATCAAGCAGGCAAAGTTGGGCTTCTAACTTAGAAAGATGTTAGCTCTGCCCCAACATAACATTTGTGGCAAAGGCAATTTTTAATATGCTTTTCAAATGTTAACTTAATCTGTCCCTGGTATACAAATATGCAACAGTCAAACAGGCAAATTAAAGTGCAGATGACAAAATTATTCATTACTAAAATCCTATACATAACTTCAGTAGGCAAATTCTGCTTTGCGTGTATGTTCATTGTATGACAGTAGAGCCCCCTCTACAATGAAAACAAACCATATTACCTGCTTTGGCTAGCATAGAGGCCAGCAATTTGCAAACAATGGAGCCTCTTTTCCTCATCTTACACTGTTTGCTGTAAGGGAAGTAAGGAATGACCCCGATAATGTTCTTTGCACAAGAGGTCTTCAGGGCATAGGCCATCACCAACAGCTCCATGATAGCCGTGTTAACATCTCTAGATTCAGAAGAAAAAAACAAAGTGATTAATTATGAATACTAAAGCACAAAGGCTTACATCTAACTCTCACCGAGCTCTGCCTGCACTTCACAGACAACTCAGTTAGAGACTCGTATTACAGTGTTGACACTATGCCTGTAACCCTGACACTGTAAAGGTCTCCTTTAGTCTTTCCTTTTCAGAGCCTCTAGGGGAATGACTACAACCCTGAAGTGGGAGAATATTTTCCCGTTATTATGCCTCACCAGAACCGCAATAACACAGCACTGCACTTTTAACCAACAGGAAAGCAGTTTATCCTGGGTGACAACACAGGCTAACCATGTACCCATACAGTGCCTACTGGTGCAGCCCCCGAAAGCAGGAGCCCAACAGCGGAGTCTAAAAGCTGCTCAGGATTACATCTCAGTTTACAGAGATCAGACCTCTCCCGCTGCCCCGGGGCCTGAGGTGGCCAGTGTCACTGGGAGGTCCTTGTGAGACTCGGCTGTGGCCTCACAGCACAATTCTGATTACAGTAATCAGCTACGGAATGCAACTGACTCACCAACACTTACAAATGGGTGCTGCTTATCTATACATGCTATGAAACAGCAAGATACTGAAGATTGCTGCGAAGCTTTGATGTTCAAGTCCCTAGAAAAAGAATGTCCAAGCACGCTGTCTAAAATAGTTTCTTAACCTTCAAAAGGCCAATAATTTTGATCATCCTGATAAAAAGGTGATCCTCCACTGGTCTGGGGTGAGAGGGGATGCTATTCCAAGGACTTCTTAGAATTCTTTTAGGGCAGTGCATAGTTTAGTTAGTTAGTCAAACACGCTTTAACATGCTTTGACATAAGGTAAATCATTTGATGTAGCTCCAGAGAATGCAACTGACAACATGAGGTTATGGACAATTTAAGACAAAGACCACCCGGCCTTACCTGGGTATGGTCTGGATGATGAAGATATCTTGCCCTCGTACAGATTCTTTCACATCTACTCTGGTTTCTGCTCAGAAGAGAAATAAACACATTCAATTCCAGTAGCGAGATGGGCGTTTACACTTTCCAATTCCATTTCAAATGATTTTGGTGGAAAGGCACTTTGAAAATGGACCAGGTGCTGAAGGACTTAGTCACACCACTGGCAGTTGCACATCCAGGCCATCACCATGACATTGTCACTAGGAGTACTCAAGCAGACATGAG
This sequence comes from Megalops cyprinoides, assembly GCF_013368585.1. Taxonomy (NCBI): domain Eukaryota; kingdom Metazoa; phylum Chordata; class Actinopteri; order Elopiformes; family Megalopidae; genus Megalops; species Megalops cyprinoides. Next base: position 18,844,759 of record NC_050583.1, on the reverse strand, counting down.
GTCAGGACACCGCACCAAAAACCTCACCTCTGTTTGACTCCTGGTAGACCACTGACTTCCCCAGTTCCACACCAAGGCGCCTGGCAAGGAAGACGTGTGAGAGCAAAAAATTAAAACATACACAGATTCACTGAGAGACAAACCATATCAAAGGGGGAAATGGCTATATACAATACACTTCCTCTTACAGGGCTGTCATCTGTAAGTTATAGATGGAGATATACTAGCTGTATCAGCCAAAAATGCTATTGACCACTTTAACTAATCCCCAGGTAGCCACACCTCAGCCATTCATAATTCCTTTCTACCTACATCACTGATAGCGTGACTAGTAATCAATTCCCACGTGTTTCACACATCCATAAATTCTAAAGGCCAGGCCTATCTCGGCACAGACGCACCATACACAAACAAAAAGGACATACAAGCTAGTGCAAACAGTTGACTTATGATATGAGGGTCAGAGTTAATGCAGAACCAAAAGGTCAGAGCAACTCAGGATGGGGGGAAGTTTCACAAACCATAACAGCTGTCATTAATATGATCTGCAGTCAGTTAAATTCAAAATTGTTGACATACTGGGTAACCAAACATGTAGTGCACAGTGCAGTATGAATTTTAGCCAGAAAACCTGCAGCCTTAAAAAAAAAAAAAAAAAAAACTGTAACATGACTGTAATGTTTGATTAACAGACGGGTCAAGGTTCCACTTTAATTCCAGCCCAGTGATAAACACAGAAGGCTGCTATAAACATGTTTACCATTAACAGAATTCTTTAAAGTGCATGCTTCCATGTTGTGCCTTCATCACAAGGTAGCCTAATGATTATAACACCAGTGCTCATTAACATCGATGGACAGTAGCAAATAGTCTTTTGACATCAAGTGATGCAGCTGAATGCTAGAGCTTGTTAAGTGACATCATAACTGATTTTCTGCCTGTAAATCTCAGACAAGTTCACTAGGCAGATGACAACTACACCAGCAAGTAAATATAAATTCTGCAATTTCAGAAAAAAAAGCATTGAATAATGACTTATTTCAATTTTCAAGTATGGTACACACACAGACACATTTTTCACTTGTGGCTATTTAATTATTTTCTTGGGGAATTCTTTACCAGCATAATATTTTTAAATTCTATTACTTTTTAACTATTAAAATTAAGTTAAAGAAATATTAAAATGAAGTGCTCTTCAGCAGTGGGCTATTTCCTCACTGTTTTTTTCCCCCTACAATACAGCAATTACAAACCTCAGGTGCCTCAGTAGAGTGAAAAAAGCCAATTTCCAAGCACTGCAATAATTCTGTCTTTGTAATTTAATGTCTATGGTAAGAGTTATTCAATTCAGTTGAATTAAAAAAAAAACTATTGCCTATCCCACAGGGATAGAAAATTTTCTTTGACAGGAGGCTCAGTAAAACATATAAAAAAACATTCACGTTGGGAACAAGGACATGCATACATTAAAAACACAGAGCAGATAAAATAGCAGTTGGGATAAAAGTCTTCTTGTAAATGTTCTTTTTGACCAAAGGTACTGTGTACCATCTCCCTGATGGGAGTGGCTGAAAGGAGTTATGGAAGGGGTGGGAAAGGTCTGTTGCAATGAGGAGGGCTTTCCTTCTGACTGCCAGCGTTTAGAGTTCTGAAAGTGGTGCTTGCTGTGTGCCTGTTATCTTGCTAGCTTGGTTTGTGATCCTTGAAAGCCCGTTTTTGCATTTAACTAAAAGGGTTGAACCAGGATGAGATGTTGACGGTGAGCACAGATTCGACGAGTGATATGTAGGCAACTGTTAAAATGTCCTTGCTAATATTAAAACATCTCAGCTTCCATAGAAGGCCTAGGCATTGTTGAGCCTTTTTAAAGACACTATCTGCGTGCTTGGCAAAGGTGAGACAGGGGTCGATCTCTGTGCTTAGGTATTTATTATTTCTCATCCCTTCAACTTTGAATGTTCTGGAATACATATAACATGTCATACAATGTACCATAATCTGAAATAAGAAAAAGTAATGCAGTTGATTGTATTATGTGCATTGAGCCTATGTGTATGCTGTACATGAAACAACTTTTTACAAGGGGTCTGTCCCTTGGAGTCATTAGATCTGTCACTAGCAAATGAAGTGAACCAAGAAGTCCATGTGCAGCGTGCTCTGGTTCTGTACAAAGGACACTCTCTTTAAAATTTCTTTGGGGTCAACATCATTCAGACTGGGTGTAATAGAGATGGGCAGACAAGAAAAGAAAAAGGGAGCAATTATGTGCTAGCCCATGCTAACCAACTGTAGGTATTACTCTTTGATACAATGTAAAATAAAAGTGCACATACACATGTTTTAACTGTACTTACTCAGCAGCCTTATACAAAGGGCAACTTTAATCTGTCCAAGATATGACGTCTCTATGCTGCATTCATTTACAGTAAACACAGAACAGAACAGAGCACTGTCCTTTTTTGGCAATCATCACTCTCGTATGCAATGGCGAGACACTGGGACCAGCAAAACCTGCAAAATGGTGACCCCATGGACGATTAAAAGCTTAATTAGAGTGCATTTTGGCAGCTACAGTTATCAAGGACGTAAGGGGGTAATCCTGCCATAAGCCTTGGCCGAAAAACTGAATGGTCAGCAGCAGTGATCTCACACTCTATGCATGCAGTGAACTACCTCTTGCAAGGAAATAGTGATGATTCCCTCTGTGCTGTTCATTTGCACACACATTCTGCCTGTGACCAAACTGAAAAATGTATTTTAATGCCATTTACTTCATTTGTGCTCCAGGACACGTATGAACAGACTGAACTTCCTGACCTTAAAACACACCAGTTTAACATAATCAAAAGCAAAAACTGGAAAATGCAGTCTCTTAGGGAAATTTCTCTGTGTGAAGAACTAACTACCTGCATTACTGCAATGTCACAGTGAGGAGGTCCCATTTCCATTAACCCTGGTCAAAGCACACTAGAACATGACCAAACTACTAAGGACATGTCCACTTATAGCCAGCTGCAGAAAAGACACGGTGGAAAGTTGGAAGTTCCAGGTGCAGCTGAAACCTAGGTCACCAGGGCATGGCAGAAGTAGATGCGTTTATGGACCCTCGTCATATGACAACAGAGGAAATAGCACTATTTATATGGTGTTCTGTCAGGCTATCTCCCGTGACTAGAACTGACTGGTACTGAGATCCAAAAGATCAAATTAATTACTGCATATACTCCAGCTGGATGGAGCCACAGATCACTGCATGGGAGCAGGAGCAAGCCATTGCACCCCTGATCACACGGCCAGGGTCCCTCCAGAGGAAAGGGCAACTCAAGAAATGGAAATGAGGCAACTGTCCTAAGATCAGTTTTCAAAAGCAAAGCTATAAGACTAAGGGAAAAAGGTTTCTGCAATGTGACAAAATTGAAAGTTATCTGAGCAGCACTGTTTTCCTTTCCAACAAAAACTGTCAGTCCTCAACAAAGACATTCCGTACAAAAATGGCTAGTGTAGCAATTTAACAAACAGAATACTTCTTTCCAAAATCTGTCTTTTTGAAAACCATTTGCTGTGAGTCTACAACAGACCCCACTGCTATACTTATCTTTAAAAAAAGCAGATATCTTCTCACAAAAAATGAGAAACCTGATTATTTTTTATTGTTAATTATGGCTTTTGGTGTTCAAATCGATATTCCCACACAACTCACAACTCATTTCCCTTCAATTCTCACATTTCTGCCTATTGGTTCAAGCATCTCAGTCTGTTCCAAAATCTTCTCGCATTTCTGAAATACACACCAGCCATTTTAGAAGCTGGCATGCTTACACTGTCAATTCCAGCCCAGTGCCAACATAAGTGTCTGTTTACACATTTACGGACTTTAAACTCTTCCTCTGAAATACAGTTTAGTTTTCATGTCAAAGAATCGGAGAAGCTCAGAGCAATCTCAGGGACATTAATACAAAAAAATGTAAATAAATTCCTTTTTGTCACTACACGCGCTGCATTTGTCTGGCTATAGCATTAACGTCATCTGAAATTTAACTTAAAATTCACTCACTTCGGACTCCAGCAGATTCCAAAGGCAGTCCTACAGTAATGTAATACACCTAAACACAGTGTGAAGCTAAAAGGAGCAGCACAGATTGAAGTGCTTCCATGGTCTCCAAGTTTCTCAGAGCTTCAAGTCCCTACAAAAGTTGTTCTTGAGCCCATAAAAGAGCCAAAGAGGTTCAACTACTAGGCAATAGGGTTTACTTTTACAGGGTAAGTGGAAGATATTGCCCACCCACAAAAAGTGAGACTAATTATGCTACATAAAGGAGGTACACAAGGGTCCCACAGCACTCCGTTAAAAGTAAAATGAATACATTCATCGAGGCTGTTGCTGGTCCCTTCCCCATACGAATTCTGCTACAGAAAGGCATAAAACCTTCAGTAACCATGTCATGCAGTCTTTAAGTTGTCAGCCAACAGCAATAATAAACACGAGTATCAGAGCCTCTGGTGCAATATGAATTGGCATATTTAATCGTCACATCATAGCATTTCCATGTAAGCCTGTTGTCGACATTACTAGGGTGAATACCAATGGCCGACGCATAACGAAGCAAGATAGTTAGTCCTACGCTAATCATTCAGAGTGAATGATGCTAAATATCCTACCCACTGTCTAGTTTTAAACTCACTGACTCTAGCTATACAGTACTAGCTACAATTCAAAAAGGGCAATAATATGTACGGGAAAACTGCAATTAAGACGCCGACATTAAGGAGTATATTAACTCGACAAACCCCTTTTACTGACCACCTGTGACCAGACCCCTAAACCACAGAATACACAGAAATTTTAATGCTACTGTTACTGGATAAAAGCCGAAAGTCCTCTGCCTGTTTCTATTGATGTATTATGACGTGAAGGTCACTTCCATCGAATGTCTCGCAGACCAGTTTTCCAATACGGAGAAAAACACTATATACATCAAAATAAAGGCAGCCGTCACGCCAACTTACTGTAACGTCAATTAATGGACGACTGCGGGTCGAGACGGCCAGCATGTTTGCACTTGATTATCCAATAAGGATCCCTTCAGCAATACGAAACTTACTGTATTTTTATACAATACTTACTCTGTGATCTTCTTGGCCAGTTCTGTACATGCTGTAGTGGAGTTAGCAGAAAAGACACGATATCCGCTTTTTGCGACATTCATTCTCGGATGGTAACCATGCGAAAGCCTCAGAGTATGAGAATGAGAGAAAGAAGACTTGTGAGGCCCTATGAGTCTTTTCGACATGTCTGCTCACACAAAGGACAGAGTTTAAAACATTCACACCCTACACCATGCAATCACTGAGGCAAATTAACTGCAAGTTAGCTAGATTGCCACTTGTCGACTCACTCAAAAGCAATGAAACTTGCTAACATACAGTTACTTTTTAGCTATTCAAGTTAGTGAAAACCCTAATGTTAGCGTTAATACAATGTAAAACGCGTAACGTCAGCCAGATGTCTTGCTAGCCAGACACTCGCGGTGACAAGCAGATATTTTCAGACAAAGCGATTAAGTTAGCTAGATAGTTACTTCATGGCCAACTAGGTACAGATGTAGCTAAATTTTCAGAATACAAATCCAGGTATCTGAACAAAGAGCAAATATAAATGAAGCTAGTCAGCTATAGCTAACGTTAGCTATTCAGCCACAGTTTAACAGTAACGTCAACACTTGACTTACTTTTTCCTTCTTTTTAAGCCTTGCAACCAAGTCAGCGGTAATAGTCAGCTAGCTAGCTAACAATGCCGCTTAAACACCAGCTAACTTGTTGGCGTGCGAGTAACTACTAGAGGGAGGTAGCTAGCTAGCTAACGTTAGCGCAGCAGAATAGCTTGCTAACACTGTTAGCTGTCTTAGTTAATGAATATGTAGTCAGCTAGAAGTAACTAGCTAGGCACGTTAGCTGGCCACAGCTGTCTGTACTGATAGGTGGTTAGCGAGCTAATAGCAGTAGCGAGTGTCAACAATAGCCAGCTATATTCAATCTAGCTACCTCATGATTTACATAGCCATTGACCTAGCTTCCGAAAAGAGACCACCGTAGGAAACACGTCTACCGCTAGACTGATACCGAGTTGGTGTCAAAAACTACTGCACATATATGCGTACACCTGTCAACCCGCTACCGAATTATCTCTCTCACTACAGCCGATAGCTTGCTAGCAACGAGGCGATAATTTAAAATGAACGGACTGTATCACCAGCTATTAGGCTAAGTGTCGGTCGGTCTTGTTTACAAAAATAGCGAAGGTCAGCTAGCTAGGTCCTGAGCGATAACTACAGGGGTTAGATATCTCTGCTCGAGCTACGTCGTCAACTTTTTACTAGCCAACGTTATTTCCCAGTAAGCAATCGATATATGTGACAGTCGATATTTGTATCGGTGTAGCTGCCCAGTCTTAGATATTCCTAGACAGTTAACACTCTACCACTACCCTGCCTTTCTCGCGGTACTGTCGCTAAACTTTGTTGCAATGCGGTCACAGTAAAGAAGTCGTCACGCTTCTCGTGATTGGCTAACGGTTGAATTTAACGGGCACCCAGATATAGCCAATGAGAACAATGCATTCGAAATCAAAAGGGTGTCACGCTGGGAATTTCAGCCACTCAGAATGCTCCCGGGTCGAGCAAGAAAGGTCAAAGTTTGAAACGCGCGACATATTTCCGCAGTTCGAATGTTGCGGCATTGGTTTACAGATATTTGTATTAGTCGTTGGACAAGTTGTATCAGTTTTGTTAAGAACGTTAAACTGGTTTGTTTCTTCTTAATCTTCTGTGAAGGACTGTATATATTGCCAGTGTTTAGATAGCTAGTTAGCTAACTAACCATACTTACCAGTCTAGCTCAGTCCTGCGTAGCTCGGGCTAGGTATGGAAGCTAGGTACAAAAAAGTCTTATAAGGGTTATAGGTCATTATGAAGCAATGCAGTAATGTTAGCGATAATAGCCAGCAACCAAAGTTATAAATATGTTATATACCAGAATAAAAATATGTCTAAGTTCTTCTAATAGTAATAGTATTCGAATACAGTGCTATTCAAAGCATTAAATCAATATTAGAAAGATGTTCTTGAAAAATACTTTACTTTTTCAAAGTTTATTATAAAATAAAACACATCATCTGAGAATAAATCACCGTTCTATTTCACTCAAGCAAAACAGTTATTCGTAAGTAAAAAAAAAAAATTATTGACCTAGATACAGTGTTAAGCTCAAGACACAATCCATATGTCTAATACAAAGCTCAAATTTACAAAATATGGCACAATGGAAACTATTTACATCTTTATTTCTACAAGCAACTAGGCCCTGTCTTAAAAGTATACACAAATAAATCACTTTCCAAAATGATCTTAATCCACCTTTTCATATACAAAGTTGAAGTGCGTAAGTGCTTTCAGACCATCCCAGATGTACATGCAGTTTGTAGTTTGAGTCATACAGAATGAACTTTTAAATGGCTACAGAAGGCAAGAATGTAATTGAACTGCTCGGACTATAATTCCAGTGGGTGGTTTCTGTGTCATCCTTTTGTAACTCTTCTCTTTTGATCGATGGAAGGTACACGCTTGCTCTTTCACAATCAGTGTGTTCACCAAAACACCCTTTTCATGAGAGACTTGAGCAAGCATACTTGCTTCCCTCACTGTCCTACCTTTTGTAAAATCCAGCCATCCCCGTCTTGCGAAAGCAGGCCTTGACAGAGGAGACACATTTAACAAAGATAGTCGCTGCCGCCATGTTTTTTCCTTCTCTCTCCTTGTCGTCCTCAGCACTTGAGCACCTTCTCTTTGAGCAGGTCAAGGATGACCTGTCTCTCCTGGCTCTCCAGCTCAAAGCGCCGCTCTCTCTCCTTCCTCTCAGCCCCCAGCCTCTCCCTCTCCAGGGCGATTTTGCTCCTCTGGATCTCCAGTTCCTCCCGCCGCAGGGCCATCTCTTCTTCCCGCAGACGCTGCTCCGCCTCCGACCGCTTCTCCAGGAAGCTGAGGATTTCAGAGTAGGTTTGGCAGCAGCACTGGCATGGCCGTTTGGCTGTGGGCGCCGCCATTTCCACCATCTCTTCCTGCTCCTCTGGGTCTGGGGTTGGGGGTACTGGGCCAGGGGAAACCAAAGAGAACAATTTCCTGGGTTTACTGTCCTCAGCAGTGGTAACGGTGTTTGATTATCTACACAATTTGACATCCTTTAAAGATGCTGAATAAATACAATCCATTAGTAACAGTCGTAGCAGTAGCATCTTTTTATTTGGTCATAGTACTGTTTTCAGCATACTACACTATTTTATTTTACTATCAGACACAATTGAACTTTGCATCTATGAAACATGGTTAATTAAATGTTAACAACAAATGGACCCTAATTCAAGCTTATAAACAATTGCCAACATATTTTTAAAAGACCGTTAAATTTACCTGTGCTTTGTGTCTCCTCACCTGCAGGAGGCACTGTCTGGGTAGGCATCACACTGAGCTTGTCTTGCTCTGGTAGTACCAGCTCCTCCAGTGATCTTTTCCTAAGATCCTCATCCTGGTACTTATTCTCATTGCTTCCCAGAAGCCCCTTTTCTGCTTCCAATTCCAGTACCTCATGTAGCAGGTCTTCTTTTTGGGCATAAAGCCTTTCTGTCCCAAACCTGAGAAGAGGAACACAGTAATCTTACTGGCAATGAAAGCCTTACTTATCTGCTCATAGTGGCCTCTGTGTTTTCTGCCATTACAGTTGATTTTTAAATATTTGGAAATATTTTTACTGATATTTTTGGCAAATGTTAAAAACAGAACACAAATACAAAGGACAATAAAACTATTCAATATAATGTAAATATATACACAAAAATTGATATTAAGTAAAATAACATAGATGCTGACATTAACACAATGGATTACCAATCAAGTATAACTTCATTTTTCATGCACAGTAATCTGTTGAGCTATCATGGGCAAACCAGATACTAGTTTCAAATCAGTTTGCAAATCCTTTTTCTCACTTGTTGGGGCAGTCATAAAGGCTCAACTGTTTTCTATATTACCCTCAACACAAAAATATATTTCTTTCACATGTCCAAGAATGAACAGCGAACAAACTGTTTGCCCCTGTTGGGTTTCATATGAAATTTAAATAAGTTGAGCATCAACTCTTACAAGTTATTTTAAGTCACTTTTTTAAAGCTGATGAAAGCTACAACAGCAATGACAACCTTGACTCATATGTAGATTTACTGTGCTAACTATTACTATGCATCAATCAGCATGCATCAATCAGCAAAGTCTCAGGTCATTGGCCGTGGGGGGTGTACACTGTATAAAGAATATTTTACTAGGATCACATGAGTGCCTGAGCCTGGCCTGACCTGCGCAGGCTGGCAAAGTCCTGCTTCTTGTAGTAGTCCAGCAGCAGTGTGGTCCTCTCGCGGCATCGCCTGGCGTCCACCTCAAAGCTCTCGTCCTGCAGGGCAGCAGTGATGATCTCACCCACTCTGGCCCAGATCCGGCCCGGCTCCTTGGAGGAGAAAGGGTTCTGAGCGATGACTTCCCTCAGCAGTAGGATGTCGTGGCGGGCAGAGAAGCGCACCTGCCGCTTCCGCGGGGTGGTGGAGGGGCCAGCGATGGAGAAACCTGTGGGCAGAGGAGGGGTGAGAGAGAAAAATCATTTAGGTCTATGTCCTCTGAGTGTTACCGAAAGAGGTGGTAATAACTATAACAAGATGGCTGCACTGAGGAGTGAGAAGCTGATTGATGAAGGGTATCTAGAACAGAAAAGTAAACTTCTGACAGACAGTACTGGCAGACAGTCCTGTGCAGAAAGTTTGAGAGACATTTAATACTTGATGTGTTTATTTGGCTGGCACCCTGACCCAGAATGACTATGTTATGGCAGGGTAGGGGGGAAGAGAAAATGATGTAAGAAAATCTATCCAACCAATTGGTATTCTCTACAGAAGAAAATTGTGTATTTTGATAACATTTTGAATTATTAATTTTAATGTAACAACAATAAACACATTTAATGTCATAACTGTAATCAAATAAAATATTGTTTATAATTATATTACTGTTGCCGTCATCAAAATCTTCAAATAACGGTATAATACACACTGAGAGAATACATTAATGTGTTTGGAATCCATGTGTGATCCAGCTGATGCAGCTAGCTAGCCAAACCGGCACGACAGCAATTTGTAATTTAATACATAGACGGACATTTTTATTAGGGGTCGCCGCTTGTAATCTGAAAGCATGACACATGAATATGAGCTGTCATCAAGCCTCGCTTTCTCACACGAATTTGTGAATGTTTTCAGCGCTGTTGCCGCATGATATAAAGTAGTCAATCGGATTGCCAAACACACGTAGCTACGCCAGTTAGCTACGTCTACGCATTACAGAGATTACGCAGACAGAGGAGGGAACAGTATCTCAGTGTTTATTTAGCTGTGGCGCGATATTGCAATCAAATGGGATATTTATGGAGGTAGGAGAATACATGTATTCTGTCAATTGCTAAAGAAAATAAAATCCATATCAGACGTAACGTTAGCGGTGTAAATCAGAAGTCTTACCACCGTTGCTTGGCAGCTCCACTACACGTTCCATGTCGTCTTGTATCCGGGGTCAGCTGATACACAGGAATTGTTGAGGTCACAGTACACGTCCACTCACCAGTACAGGTTCCACTCTGACGTGTAACTCAACTTCTCAGAAAATCTGGCAAAACTGGAGAGACCAGAAAGTGTAAGTCCTGTAAATATCCACAAGAGGGCAACAAAAGTCTATGTCTGTTTCTAATCTTATCCTTTCCGATTGTCGTTATGGTGCTCACCAAATACCATTGCGCTTGAAGTTTACATCTGTATGATATCGTATGCATTATGTTGCTGCATGGAGGTGCAAAAAATAAAAACAGCAACCTTATTAAACATTACTATTATTATTGATTAGATCATTTTCTTTTATTCATTGGCATAGACGTCGAAAACCAGACAGTAAATTAAATTATGCACAGAGAGTTGCACTATCAGATCATTAATAACGCAACCGGGATTGCTAAAACGGCTGTGAACAAATAGGCTAATTTACTACTTCAGTGGCCTTGTGGGGGACTATCTGATCCAGATCCTTTTTGGTTGAACACTGACGATTGCGATACAAAGCATAAATTCATTAGCGTGATTTAGTGTTTTTCGATGTCATCCTAGAAATAATAGATCGGTATCCGTTCCGAGGGACGATCTTGAACAGCCTCTAATAACTTTTTTCTTGGTAATTCTGCAATATATTCATGTATCTACATACATGACAGCAACAATATCTGTACTGCTGGTAATATTTTAGAAATATATTACAGATTTTCCACATTAATTTATATGTTTTATGTCATATTTTAAAATAAATCACTTTTTAATTATAACTGTCTGAGTCAAGACAAGTGATAAAAGGCAGAGCCTAGGAACTCTTAGTTAGGTAGAGTTAGGTCTACATTTAATGCAGACATGAAGCACAGGCAGAAGGAGCTCACAGAAAGAAAAAAAGAACAGACAGATGGGGTCTGTCATTCATGAAGTCTAATTGAGGTAACATCTGCAATATGAAAGCAACAACTTGAAAGTGGACTACCCAGTTAATGCACCATAAGTCATTGCACAGTGTTATTGGGGCAATCAAAGGACGCTTGCAACATGAGCAGCTGAGTTTTATTTTATTTGTTATACTTGACACTCACGTCAGTGCTCTGGTGTTTCAGGGTAATAAACTGTCACATTTCTTGACCTAGATTATGCTGCCTTGTTATCATATCGCAGTACTAGCCGATGCCCCTTAGATATTATTGAGGAAGAAATCATTACACACATCCTCTCGTTGGCACCAGAAGGGGAAAAGTCTTTCAACGAGCCCTTGGTTCCTCCTTAATGGTTCACCTTACGTCAGAGAATATTTCCTGGACTTTTTGCCTGACCAGGCACTTCTTTCATACTTTTTAGAGTGCCTGTTTTGCAACCCCATCTTTGGACAGCCCTATTTCCAATGCAGGAGTGTCTGACAGCTCCTCTGCCCCCCCCCCCCCCCCCCCCCACGCACTTTTGCCTGAGCTGAGTGTGGCCCTGTCACTCCACGCCCCCACACTGAGCCCTGCCTGAGCAACTTTCACAGTCCCGTAACTTGGTTCCCCTAATGTGCCCTGCTTATGTGGGCAGCGGAGCTTAACAGGTTTAATACAGTGTGGATAATAAGTTATAGTAATAATGAAATAATCGCAATAATAGTCTCCGCTCTATCAGCCGGAGGGGCCCACACTCCTCAAAAGCAGCTTTTGCAGATGCAGCTTGCTCACTGTACCGGCGCAGCCTGATTGAAGCTGACAACCTGTTACTTTTCATTTCAGGAGCTCTCCCACATGAGATAAGTGCTAGAATAGCTGGCAAAATGTTTGATGTTTGTGTGCCAAGGTAGATAGTTGCATACTTACCACAGTGTCCCTTGCCACATTCTATAAAAGAAAATTTTAAGATGGCTTTTTGGTCCGTTTAAAAAGTGACATACTGCTACTCATAAATGAATCAAATTAAACAGATCATATTGAGGTGTAAATTCCATATGCACTGTCTGTCGGCTAGTGTGGGAATGTGTTTGGGTTGTAAGGAAAAGTATTAGATGGGTCCCAATGTTCTAGGGTGATGATTTGAATACAGACACACAGGCACTGTGAGTGGATTATGCATACAAGCAGGGTAACAACAATGGGCCTTCAAGACAGCACCACTAAGGTGAAACAGAAGTAATTGAGTTAGCATGTGGAGGGGAAACTGATCAGCTTCCTTCACACCTAGGACATCCTGTCAGTCCTGTCTCAAGCCCAGCCCAACTCTGAATTTATCCCTTTTGAATCCAAATTCACATACACACCTTCACACAAAGGTTCTTTGATGGGGAGGGTCTTATGGGGTATAAACAGAGGTCATGGTTTCTGTGCTCTTGGCATTCGATCCACCTTGCGATACCCAGGGAATGCCTACACTGTGAGCTATACTACTTTTGCTTTGCAATAAAACATTATTTTGCCAGAGCCACCTTTTTGTCTTGCAAGTTGGAATTCTTACAGGGTGAACGTTTGCGTTGGGAGGACGAAGTATACTCAGATGAACAGGCTGTAGGGTGGTGTAGTGGAACTGATCTTGTTGTAAATAAGTTGCAGCTTCTTTCTCGGATCAGACACTACTGCTGTACCCTTAAGCGAGACGCTCAACCTGAATTGCTTGGGTAATAATAGAATATAAATGGATAGTATGTAAAAATGAATTTGCTCAAGTTAACCCCAGGGTATCTGCGAAGGAAATAACAAACCTTAATTTAATGTAATTATATTTTCGGCACCAAGGGATTAAACTCTGCCTGCAGTCAAGGTGCAGCCTCGTTCCTGCTGTCAGGTGAAGCACAAGAGGCAACTGTCAGTATTCTAGCTTAAGGCGGTGTCTGGACCTTTGTCAGCTACCTTAATATATACTAGTGAAGCAGCTTGTATGTAGAATGAGTGCATAGAGCTCCTTGGAATCTCAGAACATTCCTGTGCTTTTTTCACAGCAGATTTGTTCCCTTCCGGCTGCAACCCCAAGGTACCGCTTTGCTTTTATTTTTCAAGAGGAACTCAGTTGACCCCAAGGTTCTGTGTCTGGATCGTAACGATTCCTGACTGTGCTTTGATCAAAAAGAATAACCACAAAATAACTGTTGCACTGCTACAAAACTGGTTTCATGGTCACATTAGGTGTAAGTAATACCATTTGCAAGGAGAAACTGGTATGCGTTTGCAATGCATATTATGGGTGGCACAGGCCATCTCTCAACAATAGCAAATGGACAACATTGTAAGTCATTCAAAATTCCAGATAAATAAGTTGATGTTCAATTGTCATTGTGACAGATCTCGAGTTACCATAGCTTCTTTATTTAGTGATCCATCATCACATGATCATATTTCTCCTTTAGTAGAACTTCAAATCCAAAGTCAAGATTTCCTGCAAAGTCAGTAATTACACAAGTTTATAGTGGGCTGTCGCAGTACACTGCGCATGGCTTTGTGCAGAAATCTGTCATCTTCTTATTGCACTGACACAATCTGAATAGCACAACTTTCAAAAGACTTTTCTGCATAATAAAAATGTCAGCATGAACTCTTCTGCCTTTCTTCAGACAGCAGTTTATCAGTTTCCATATCTTCCTCTGATGAGCCGCTATCTCCATCACGATAATGCCAAACCATGCTTTTTAATATCCTCAGCGACGCTCTGGAAGAGATCAGCATGTTACATTAGTTTTAATACCCCATTTGACTCTTTGCATCACACTTGGTATGCATTCTTTGGGTTTGAAATGCCTTTTGTGGGCACATTGTTTTCCCTCTGAGTCACAATCCGTAAAAGACTTCACACCTTTATTTATTCATCACTGAACTGTGACTGAACTCTTCATTTAGTCTGAATCAACATGCAAACCTTGTTATCGCGAGTGAAATGTAAAATAAACTCTAGTAGCGGATGTCCATCCATGCGGTTAGCCATTCTCCATTTGGCCACTTGTAACCTTTGAACGTGAGATTTGAAAATGAAAATATTCTACAGCAAGCAAGCCACCATTGCCACATGTCAGGAAAATATTTGGGCATCACAGTGGAAAGAACATAGTAATATCACACTGCCAATATAAGAGAAAAGACAAGAACCAAAATGTCACAAATGAAAAATGCCTCTCTCTCCAGAGAAGATAGCTGGAGCGTGTTTGGAAAGGTGTAACATGACACCATTAGAATTCTGGTCAGCGTGGGTGGTCGTGGCTTATAAATTGCATTCACTTCCAGACATTTTTTAGAGCATTATTATCACATAGAGCTAAGCAAGTCCTAACTATTTGCAAATAGACTGTTACTTGCACCACTTACAAGGCAAGTGGGTGTGGTAGTGACTACGTTTACCTTTTATCTTTAACTACTTTCTTTTTTATTTCAAAGTAGACTTGTGACTTTCTGTTTTTTATTGTGAATAAAGCTCCTATGTATTCTGCAATTTACTCATGTTTCTTTCAACCGTATCCTGAATACCTGACCATTTTATTTCATTCATTGTCCCTGAAAACACATTATTTCCTACATAAAAAAAACAGTTGAGCTGCCAGCCTTCCACTGTCTTCCTCTGTAACTTAATTTCTTCCTGTCTTTATTTTGTCAATCCTGCCCTGTGAAACAGGGGCTCCCCATGTGTTCTTATCAGTGTGTGCATGTGCGCCAGGCTGTGCAGGCACCCCATCTCTGTCTTTCTGTCTGTTTGTCAGTGTCGCTCCCAGGGGCTGGCACAGCTGCATCACTCCAGTAACAACAGCCCTGGTGTGTGTGCGTGTGTATGCATGTGTGTGTGTGTGTGTGTGTGTGTATGCATGTGTGTGTGAGAGAGAAAGAGAAAGCGAGAGAGAGAGAGAGGGGCGGGTGGTTAATACAGGCGCGCTCACTGCTCTCTCTCTCTCTCTCTCTCTCTCTCTCTCTCTCTCTCTCTCTCTGTCTCTCTCTCTTTCTGTCAGGTCCTCACAAACACAAGAGAAGTTCAGAGAGGAGGCAGCTTCTGAGCCAGAGAGAGGGAATAAAGAGGGACCATCTTGAGAAGCAAGTTGCTGAGGACAGAGAGATTAGATACAGGGGAGAGGGGTGGGTGGGGGGTGGGTGCTGTGTCCCTGTGGATCTGCTTTCACCTCTGTCTCCGTGTGACTTCATCCTTTCCCTCCCTTCCTTCGCCGTGGTTGCTGGGGGAATCTGCTGCTGGAGACTTGGATGGAGAAGGAGCAGGGTGACGGGGGGATGGAGCACCGGGAGCGAGCCGACCCGCTCTCCGAGGCCGAGAGGGGGATGATCCTCAACACCTGGGGACGGGTCTACGAGAACTGCGAGGACGTGGGGGTGTCCATCCTCATCAGGTACTCCTTAACATCCTTCCTCTTTGTCCCTGGCTTCTGAAAGTTCAATAGGGACCTGAATATCAGCACCAGCGTGCACACTAGCACCAAACTCTGTGCGTGGTGCCTGTGCCAAAGCACATGCGCATCCAGACCTGACATTCTCATAGAAAAACAGGCATGGAAAGGAGGAGGCAGGGAATCTCTGAAGCGTGAACAGCAGAGATGAAACCTGGCTCAGAACACAGCTGGCATATGTTGCTTCTGCCTGGCATCAGCAGCTGGACTATGACAGGAGATTGGTGTACGAGCAGATTATTCTCTGCACTAAATTGCCTAAGATGCACTCTGTTTTCTGTTGAGATTCATTTTTACATCCCCTCACTGCGTTGCATGAAAAGGTGCCTGTACAAAGAAGAGAGGTCTGATTGACACGTTGCTTCATAGCTCTGACCCCACTTGATTTCAGGGGAATTGTAACTTTTTTATATTGCTCTCCAATATTGTTCGCTGCTATCGTTGCTTTTTTGTTATTTCTGTGTAACAACCCATATATTCTGAGCAAAATTCAGATTTTTTTACATTTACAATGAAATGTTGCCACATTTTGCCATAGCGTTACCAACCTTATCTTGAGCTGTAAAGTTTAACTGAAGATCATAATTCAACTTGAGTTGCCTCTCTGATTTACCCCCTTCCTGTCACCTGGTGTGACTCTAATCCATTAACGGCATGTGCTTGTGTGCTGTCTTCAAAAGTGGTTTTTACCATGTTTTTAATACATCTCAAACTTTTCTACAACCTTGAGGTAACCTTAATTAATATATGCTGAAAATGCAAAAGACAAACGACACAGCTGTAGAACCAAATTCCTTTATACTCATCAGCCGTCCTCAAGTTGAGGAATAGTTCCTTTGGCTGTTTCAGCCAAATACACTTCACAATCAAGACGCAGGGAATTTTGGCCCTTTCCTTCCCCTTTGAAAGCTTCTCAGAGAACATGACCTCCTATGAGTTTAATAATACTTTACCTCTCACGACACTAAGCACCCTGTAGAACAAGTATTTCAGTTTGTTTTCTTCACCATCACGTAGCACGCGTACAAGAAAAATAATGAGGACTCTGGGTGGAAAGTTAGATTTACACGTTCAAACATAGACAGTCTCCAAGCAAGCCGCTGTTTTATTTGAATCCCGCTAAACTGGTTACTGTCGGGGGGTGTGTTGCTCTTGGCCGGTTCAGTGCACGATATCGGTTTAATGGGATGCTGCGCTTGCTGTCTTCAAAGTGCTCAGAGGAGATTGCTCTGTCAGGGTTCGATGTGCAACTGTGCGGCTGCAGCTTTGAGGTGATCTCCAAAAATTCAAACGTGGAAACAAACGGTAATCTCTGAAGCCGGTTACACGCGTCAGTCTTTTTTAAGTGTGACCAGATCTGAAGTGGTCCTGCCAAGAAGTGAAGTCACTGCACCTCTCTGGGCAATCTGAAGCAGCGTATGTCGCCGCGTTACCGTTAGTAAAACAAAATTTACTCCTGAGAGAGCGAGATAAGACCACTGAGAAAAGGCATGCATCGGGATGCTGAAGTTAAACACTCCGACTCCTACTATCACCATGTTTGGGGTGGGAAATTGACTCGATTTTTATTTGTGTGTTTAAATAAATAGAATGTGTTCTGGAGTAAATACACCCTAATGTCGCTGGAAAAATACTGAAAAATTCATTAAATTAATGAATACCACATGTACAAGATCACAATATATCACATTTTCTTTTTTTATGGTGATGAACACTTTTACTTAGGGTAATTAGGTCAGGGCATCAGAACTGAGACAAAACAATACATGAGATGATATGGATATTTTATTTTGGATACTATGATTTTTTTTTTTCTTTTCAGAAAATGATCACTGAAAACGGTTGCTGTCTAATAATCCACTGAACAACCACTGGACAGTGGACAGTCTTTGGCGCGATCCTTTTAACGCTCTGCTTCTTTGTATTAGCCACACAGAGAAAAAAAGGACCCATGATCCTGAGTTGCCTCTTGTGAACAATAAGTAGAGTTAAAAAGAGTGACTTGTTCTGAGTTTAGGGGTATAGGATTAAAATATGTGTCCCTCGACGATACTCTCCTAAGTGTGCATTTGCCCTCAGGGTAGTAATAGGAGCAGAGCAGTCAAAGTGGTGCGTGTGTGTGCTTCTCTTATCTGTGGGTGGCAGCTCCCACTGTTGGCATTGCAACGTTTCACGTGTTACCCGCCGAGCCTGTGCCTCAGAGTCCGTCATTCTCCAAGGCTTTGCCAACATGCCCAGACTTGATAGTTTTTTAATGGTCCGCCCAATATGAGGCGTCCGATTCACTCACGTTCAGGGGCTTGTGATTATAGCATGTCTCACGCAAGAAGCACTGGTGTGATTCAGGAAACCATAAAAAGCGTATTCTCATGAGCTAGCTAGAAATCAGCGGTCTTTTCCAAGCATTCTGCTCCTTATTAATGGAGACAGATGGATTTGATTTGGTGCCAGTCGGTGACCCATCTTTGAACTCTGACTCCTGACTTCTGTCTTTGTTCAGCAGAGAGGCAGATCCTTGGAGGTAGAAGTAGCACAATAACGTTGTTCCAGTGAGAACCGTGAGTGGTTCAGGTGTGCTTCGGGCAAAGATTGTGGTCGAGTTCACAAATAAAAATGCAGCACAACAGAGGCCACATCCTGAGGATTATATTTCAAAATATGAAAAAAAGTAAATAAAGACTGAATTTTCTTTAGTTCATTAAAAAGAGGCATTAAAATCCCATAAATATAGCATACATGCATCTACAGCTGTGCAATACACTTTGAGACGGGTAATGCAATGAGTTGCCTGCCTGCCTGAGTTCTTGCGATCGTCTTACAGATGTCATTCTCCATACAAAAGGAGAAGAGCTAATGCATGTTAATCAGGGGGTAAGACAAACTCTTATAACAGACTATTGTCAATACATTACACATTGATGGGCTATTAACAAAAAATATCTTTTGTTAGGAGTCTTGTAAGGGGCATCTTTCTGTGTACACCCACTACAATTTTTCCCTTTGATGTACCTCTTATCCTGTTTTTAAAGACTGAGACCATTTGTGTTTATTTAAACCAATTCACCATTTGTAAATGTGATTAGCAGTATGGTGACTGTAGGAATTTCTGCTTGTGAGGTATCTCCAAGTTCAGCCAGGTTCAAATCAAGTGTGATTTACTGAAGACAGTAAATGATGATCACACTAAGTACACTGGGTACCGCAAGGCAGGGCAAATACAAAGAAATGTTACAGAGTGATTGTCTTTTTACTTCACAGGACCCATCATGATGGTCCACAGTTCCAGAACACCTTGATAAACCTGAACAGGTGTCTTTATGCTAATGCATGGACCAAATGGTTGCCTGTAGACAGACCCTCCTGCAGACATGTAAATGAGTGCTCCCAAAGCACCAGGCACCATTGTCTGCAAACCAGTTAAATTCCCAAGAATAGCTAATGAAATTTGCGAACAAATTCAAATGTTTTGATACATGATCATTCGCTGATGCATTGCAAGTCACCCGGGAAAAGAAAACAATCAGGTAATCTCTTTGATTTTACCATATCAGTTGGATAAAACATTCCTCTCGGTGGGGTAGTAAACTGTGTTTTGTATTACCAAGGATACCAAAGGATGGACTTTAAATATTTTAAAAGTTCCACAACAATCTCAGTCATGGTGTGACAGCTCTGAACTCTATCTTTTATGGGATTTTAAAATTCCACTTCACACGTATACTGTATGCACACAGTCTGTCAGCAAGCTTACGGTTATCACGAGGGGATGGACTCCCTGGCTGGACTCCAGATGGGACTATTCCAGGCAGGTTCACTCCAGCTCATAGCTCCCAGGACTGCTAGGGCTAACGTGCAGCAGCCTACGCCTAAGAAATCTGGCCCTGATCCTCATATGTAACCCAGAAATGCAGGAAATCAGGCTGCTCTTGCTTGATCGGTGTGGGTTAGGAAAGGCACCCCAGCAGGCCCTAAATCCTCTCCTCAGCAGCGGAGGAGAACATCTGTCAGTGTTTGGGTAAAACTCACAGCAAACGCAAATGTTTACCTCAGTGGGGACATGGTTAGCAAACTGAACTCTAGTAAACTCTTTGCATACTAACTTGTAGTTTGGTTTTCACAGGCAAACAAATTCAAACGTTTTGATACATGATCATTGGCTGATGCATTGCAAGTCACCCGGGAAAAGGATATGTTTGAGACTTTAGTAATAATAGTCTTCATATAGTTTGTATGGCTAGAAAAAGCAGGAAAACTGGTGGTAAATACATTAGAGTACAAACATTCAAACTTTTGAGTGGTAGGCAGTTAGATGGCTGTAGTTAAAGAGTTCAGTTACAGTACACACCAAAAAGAGGGATATTTAGATGGACGGAATAAACTCTAGTTGGTGTTTCAGGCATCTTAGAAAAACACTCACATCGCACTGTCAGGCAGCACAGGGTAGGACACAGTCGCAGACCCCAAAAAACGCGAGGGCAGAGAAAAAACACACGGCAGAATCAAAAAACCAGAATACAGGCAGGGTCAAAAACCAGGGAAGCAGTCCGTGGGAAAATCCAAAGCGGGATAGTCAGAACGGGCAGGGTCAGACAACAGGAAGGCACGATCGAGCAAACTAAGCAAAAGCGGCAGGCAAACAACGGAGTCAAAAACGGGCAGGTCGAAAATCACAAGAATAGCGAGGTAAAGAAAACGCGGGGACGAAACAGGCAAAAAACACTGAGACGAACTAGCAATGACTGCACAGCGAGCAGGGTATAAATAAGGACAGACCGACGAGGGGATGAGATGCAGGTGCGCAGGTAATAAGGCGGAGACAGGGCGGAGAGAAGGGCCGGGCAGAAACACAAGGAGAAAAAAAAGGAAAAAAAAACCAAAAGCGCAGGGCTAGGAGGCGGGAGTACTGACACGCACTCTACTGGGAGAGCTTTCACTGAGTGTTTATGATACATCTCTATGCACGCAACTTGCCCTGAGTTGGATATCTTGATGGCTACCCCGCAGGAATTACAGGAGTGGGTTCAGGTCAGAATCTGGTGTGTGAGAAAGTGCATCCTCCAAGTGTAATCCCCTGTAATTAACCAGAAAAGGCCTGATAAGACCCCTAATTACAATGCGCTAATGAAGTCATTTATATGCAGCCACAGGTCAGGCCTTTCAGTGCGAGGGTGCCTACACATAGACACTTAATCTGATTTCCACTTTTCCTCTACCCTTGAGTGTTTCTCTGATGCATTGAACAAGGTTCAGGGTTCAAACTCAGTGCCAAATTAGAGAGTGTGTTCAAAAGAAGGCAAGTTCTTTCCTCCTAGTTTATCAAATACTATGACATGCAGTCCTGAAATAATGATCAATTGGAACATTTTACAGAAGTAATTCACCCTCTGGAAATAAAACTACAGATGTTTTGGCTTTAGGACTTATTTACATAGCTTTGTGACATATTTAGCAGTTTTAGACAGTGAATGAAGCATTTCTGAGTGAAGGGTGAGATTCTTCATGCTAATTCATATACACATGTTGGCCTGCCTTTCCTGTTATTGACTTAGAAGAATGGAATGGAGTGGACATCTGGAACAGATGCGCATGGAGAGCTAGACTGGAACCATTCCAGACCCCGTAGCTCTTGACAGGATCTGGAGACCCTGCACCGCGATGCTGCCTGCGGCCAAACCAGTGAATGAATAAATAAAAACCGTCTGTCAGCCATGCTTGTGTAAAACAGCACTGAGATGAGTTAAATTGGGTCACCAAGCTGAGCATGGGATGGGGGTGGGGGAGGGTCCAGTTCATCAGAATGGATGGGGGGTGGGGGGTGGGAGGGGGTTGCCTGTCAAAATCCTGATAAATCACACAGCTGTTTATGAAAGAGCTACAGCAGTCTAAGAAAAGTGCTCTAAAGAGGTGAGAATGAATAGAGCTGTGTAATTTCAGCTCCATCCGATGCTAGCGCCAATCCGCGTGTATTTACTAAGACCAAACGGTACTTTATTGAGCAAGGATAGACAGGGGATGAGGAGAGCAGAAACACACTACTGCTTCAGCACTTGGTAAATCTTCTGTGTTTGCATTCTCACCTCTCCTTTCATTCACAGGTGCAGGTTCTCACATTTGAGCGCTAATTAGACCTGCGCAGGCGTCTAATCACCTTAGCTACAGCGAAGCGCAAGATAACTGCACCTAAATTGCACACATGAAAGTCCATTTTCTAAGTCCGGATACGCGTACTGTCCGTCAGTGGAGATCCAAAGCGCTGACACAAATTATGCCCAAATGCATTGTGCCCTTCGTCGGTGCAAAACCGCCGAAGCAGAAAGTGTCCCCAGGCCCCCCGTGCAGACAGTGTGGAGACGGGCTCGAAAGTGAACCAGCCCCCATCCTGCTTTTCTGCTGGCTGCCGCTCAGCACCTGTTTCTAATTACACAGACGGCAACTTAATGATTTTCTTCTCATCAGCGCCACTTCACTGTTCGTCTGTCAATCATGCGCTGCATTGGCAGAGACAAAACAGCCTCGTGAACAAGTTAGAGCATGATTCCCCGCTCTGCTGCGGAGTCGCACATACAGAAACATAAATCCAGCAAGCCCACATGCGTTTCCCCAAGAGGCTAGTCACTATTCTCACATCACGCTGCATGTAAGCAAGGGCTGCGTTCTGGTTTCGCTGCTTTTGGGGGCAGTCAAGGTAACGAACAGCGTCGCTTTTTCCATATGGCGTAAAGTGACTTTGTCCCATGCTGTGAATATTCATTGAGATAAACCTCTTTTGTTCACCATATGTTCTTATCACTTCATATGGGGCGTTCACATTGCATTCCTATAGCACCGGACAATAGAAGCACAGTTACCATTGACTGAACATTGACCAATTATTTATTTTCTTTCATACCAATATTCAAAGATTACAGAGGAAAGTAATTATGGCAACATTGCCGGTGTGGTATGATATTTGTTTTGGATGATGTAACCAGTAGAAGATAAGTGCACCCCCTGTTGACATAATCCAGTGGGTACAGTTTAGGGTGGATCCAGCCATCGACCTGAGCTGTTTAGGTCTGCCTAACCCATCAGCATTCTCTGCTTCCACAGGTTCTTTGTGAACTTCCCTTCAGCCAAGCAGTACTTCAGCCAGTTCCGGGACATGGAGGACCCAGAGGAGATGGAGCGGAGCACGCAGCTGCGGAAACACGCCCGGCGGGTCATGAACGCCCTCAACACTGTGCTGGAGAACCTCCACGACCCGGACAAGGTGGCTTCCGTCCTGGGATTGGTCGGCAAGGCGCACGCCATCAAACACAAAGTGGATCCCATGTACTTCAAGGTGAGGGCACAGTTGGCATCCATTCTCGTCTTGAGAGCAGCGAGAACGAGAGACAGTCAGAGTCCGTGACTGATTTCAAGTCAGTCCATCTAGAGCCGTGCGGTTCCATCCAGGTTCTGGTTAGCAGAAGGCGAACCTTTTTAATGCCCTTGCAGCTCATGCTGATTTGAAATTGACATGATTGCTCAGCCGCATGTTTGAACAGAAGTTCTCATGTCTTGTCTGCGCTCACACTACCTTATCTCTCTCTCCTGCTCTCTCCCCCTTTCTCAGATCCTCAGTGGGGTGATCCTGGAGGTGCTAACTGAAGACTACCCCGACTGCTTCACCCCAGAGGTGCAAAGAGCTTGGACCAAGCTAATGGGCGTGGTGTATTGGCACGTCACAGGGGCCTACGCAGAGGTTGGCTGGGTCCAGTTGTCCAGCTCAGCCGTGTGAGCGGCCAGAGTTTTAATAGGAGGGAATTGGTATCTTACTGTTGCCCCTCCGTGACAGGTCAGCCTGGGGAGTCAGGCGGGTGGGAGGGATGGGTGGACATTTGGTTGGGGACCAGAGACAGCAGCCAATATTTTGGAATTTATAGAATCTCCATGTTCTGTCCCTTCTACCCACTTTTTAGGGATCTTTCATTCTGCTCACTGATACATTGTGTGTAAAAATCTGCGTAACCTCTGAGGTGTCATCTGTGCTGTATACAGTGAGTGAGTGTGTGTTTAAGTATGCCCTCCTTCAAAATGTATAACCATCAGGTGGATCTCAGCTACCATCACACACACACACAAAAAAAAATCCAACTCTCGAGATTGGACTGCAGCTCTCTCTGACACATGTAATGCTGTTCTTCATTCAACCTGCACATGGCTTTCAACTGTCTCTGTCTCTTGTGCATCATAAAGTTGCGCTCACACACACACACACACACACACACACACACACACACACACACACACACACACTCACACACACATGCACAAACACTCACACACACAATACACACACACAAGCCTATACATTGGTTCATTTTTGACACAGTGATGAAGGCACAGGCTGGAGACTAATCGAATATCACATTACTGCGACTGTTAACTTGTTGCCCATATTGATTTATACAGGGCCAGAGCATTCCAGTCTCACACTGGCACCACGTTCAGCTGGGCGTGTGATCCACTCAGCTGAGATCTCTGTAAAATACTCTTTACCGATTTTCTTTTGTCAGTTTGTTCATGTTCAAAAACAGCATGGGTTCACTTGTGTTTATTGGTGTTCGTAAACATACCTTGACTTTGTCTGGATCATTACAAGTTCCTGAAGATGAGGAGACCCACAGGTTATTTAAGATGACTGTTTTACAACATTTGCTTTCACAAAAACCAATCGCAAAAACCAAAAAAAAAAAAATGATACAATATAATTTGAAACCCAATCATTTTTTCCACAGTAACTCAACTGCACAGCCAATCAAATGAAAGCAGGCCACGCAATAGCGAGGGAAAAAAAAAAAGCTTTTATAATCCGGCATGTTTGTCACAATTTTTAAACAAAATTCCCTTGATCATAAAAATGAGCCCTGTGTCGTTTCAGCCGGAGTCTGCCGTAGCCACTCCTTGCTCTCCTGTTCGGCTCTCTGCCGCTTTGTCATTTAGCGCTAATGAGGAGGTAATGAGTCCCACCGGCCATCCATAAACATCTCCCTCCAGCCCCATGCAGGAAGCTTCTGTCTGCTATGCCCCACTATTAATGGGAGAGCAGGGGGGAAATTGGACATGATTTGTGCCTCTCTCGCTGCCATTTTACGGGGCGATAAATAAAGCTCAAACTGTCAAGGTTAACCATTTCTGACAACACAAACAAACAGACAGATGAGCAGACAGATGAACCACAAGCACACACACACACACACATACAGTCTCGCTCACTCGTTCGCTCACGTACGACAGCTAGCTCGAGAGCACAAAAAACGAGCTCAGCCAGGGTGCAGCAGAAGAGTCAGGTACTTTTAACTTTGACTGTTGTTTACAAGTCTGCCCCCGCCTGACGTCAGCCAAGCGCCCTGTGAGCTGGCCCCCATGCCAAGTCTTTTTCTTATCCTCTTTATACCGCTTTCGTAGCATCCAGTGAAAGGATGTTTGTACTCCATGCTGACTTTTTTGACAACTTGTTTATTAAGTACTGCAGTGGACCATCAATACTCACAAAATGGCGTTGTACTGTTCTCTCTCTAGCTGTACGAATCCTCTGTGTCTGAGGTCTCTTCAGTATCCTGTAAAAAAGTGTTTCCGTTTGTGTGTTCTGCCCACCTGCTGACAGAAACAATCCACACCACGGTTTACAATCACACACCACAAAAAGTGCCATCATCACCTGCATTGTTTTATTTTTATTTATTTTTTTTTTTGGGGTGGGGGGGGGGTGAATGTTATGTTCCACAACCCAACGGGAATCCAAGAAAACACAATGTAATATATAAGAGAAGCAGTCTGATTTATATAACACCAACACTCACTGACTGGCAGAGTAGGAAAAAGGGGTGGATATGGAGCGCGTGAGCTCCGTCTCTCTTCCGATCGCAGCAGTTTTGTTTGCTTGTCCAAGACGTTGACTGGATTCTTATCCGTGCTGTGTGTGCACCTGTGACCTTTGAGCTCTCTCACACACGCATATGCCTGTCCACTATCTGCCTCTGCCCCTCTGCACTGAGGCCATCCACCTGGTCATTGTGAAAGGCAATTCCTGTGGCAACATACTTCAAGCGGCTGTAGGCCGAAGGTCATTTAAACACGGGAAGGGAAAGGGGAGCATCTTAATCCCCTTTGGCTGCCTGCGCCGGGGCGCATTTGTTGACTTAATCGACTTCAAACAACATGGTGTTGTGTAACTCTTGATTGGAACGGGACTGTAGGAGGGAGAAAGAGACAGACTGAGCATTGTGTGGCTCTTTCTTTCTGAGCCCGAGAGTTTAGCTGTACTTGCCTATGCATTTCATTTGTATGGACCTGAGTACATTGTTTTGCTTTAGAAAGTTGCCTTTTTCACTCCTCTTGAACCTCTTCTTTCAGGCACATATGCCTGCATAAATACCACAGTAGGCCTGGGGCCAGTCAATGTATTTTCATAGGTTTCAGGGAAACCATAGATTCTTATGTTCCCCCATTGCTGCACACCCCATAATAAAACAAATATTATCACATATTCCCCTTACACTTGGCATCACGGTTCCGTGCACTGTGTTCCATTGCTGATAAATGCAAATGCACTCCAGACCGGACCTTTCCACATCTGCACCCTCGCGCTCTCTCTCTCACACACACCCACACAATGTTCACACACACCTACGTGTATGGAGAGAGACAGAGACTCACATACATACACACAGAGTTGCACATATACTCATGCGCAGACCTAATTACACACATGGCACTGTCTGTCAGCAGGAAAGGCTTCTCAGATGTAAATTATTCTTCAAATAGCCTTATTTGCAAGTTATTGTTGTGACTTGTCTTGTCAGTTCAAAGCTTGGACTTTATATTTTTCTATATATACAAATATACAGTTTATCTATATATATATATGAATATATATGAAACTATGGTACATGAACAATATTGTATACTTTGTTGATTGGGGATGGAGGTAGTTTTGTGCTGTCTTAGCATGTTTGCACAGTCTACACAGACTTGTAACTTAGCAGACCTGATGGAATGAAATATGAATATCAATAAACCAATTATCTAAAGTCTGTTCTTCACCCTGGGTTTTCATTTCCCTTCGTCCACCAAATCAGGGAGCAAGTTCAGAGGTTGCACCATTTGGTATGACCCCCATACGCAGACATCCACATGTATAATTCAATATATGCTAGACCACCAGTCTAAATTCTGGGATCCCATCTTCAGCTGCCCCCTGGACTGGCACATTAGCTCCAATAATATGACTTGATAAAATCCTGACCATTATTTGACCATGTCACTTGTGTTCGAACAATGGGAGTTATTTCGCAAGATTTCCACATGAAACATCCCCGGAATGACAACTGAATCAAGCCAGAAACAGGTGCTTTTGACATTGTGCCACTAAGTCAAATTATGTGTCTGCAATTTCATGCATGACTCAAACCCTATTAAACACTGCACTGAAACGCTTTTTTTTTTTTTTTTTTTTTTGCAGAAAACCAGACCAGATTTGAAGGTGCGCTCTCCCATACATATTCACATTTTGTGCATCATTTCGTCGGGCTGACAGAATGGTGACATATCCCCTGTCACGCAGCTTGTCAGGAGAGCAGTGGCGCTGGAAACTCATTTGCAAGTCTCCAGCGGCAAGGCGCGACACGTACCAGACTGCACAGAGCTGCGCGGAGCAGCGCGGATTGCGAGCGAGCCCTCCCCCCTGGGGGGGGGGGGGGGCTGCCCATGTGAGCGATGGTGCGCTCACCATTGTTCAGGTGAGTAGTCTCCTTGATGGGATAATGAGCCCGCGGTGGTTTTTATTTTTACCCCGGTCCCCTCCCACCCTTCTGATCCTGCCTGCGTGATGAATTAACAGTCATGTGGCCTCCTCTGTTAACCCACTGCCCCCGCCCCCCCTCAACCCCCCCCCTCGCACAGACTGAGTCAGCAGTTCCAGGGATTGATGGATTAGCCGCGACCCTATTTATACTTGCGTGGCATGAGCACAAGCTATCGGTTCTGTAACCACCTTGGCTCATCCACTGAGCTCTCTAGCCATGGGGTGTCAGGTTAGGAGTCCTGTGACCATATTACCACATTATTATGAGTTTTGTGATAATCGTACATCAGGTCAAGATTTTTATGTGCACATTAAATGACGTTGTCAGATCTGAGGAAATGTACTGCCCAATGAGATTGTTTTTGACCATGCTGTATCAGGTCATGTGTCTATGGTCTATGGTCTTGTAATATTGGCCCATTCAACCCATTACATTGCTAATATATTTTTAAAGCTTTTTCTGCTGTAGAGCTTGGAACAGGATGCTGTTGTTGGTGACACTGAGGAAAAACATTAAAGCCCATGTCCTGAGACACGTCTGAGAACATTCTGAAACTGAGCATTGAATGCGAATGCAAGACAGAGATGATGAGATGCTCTGGCCTGCGTTAAGGCCTGAAAGGAGACGTGCATGCACAAACATCACAGATCTGAAACAATTCCAGCTACGCACGCCTGGGCAGTAATTGACGAAACGCAAGGAGGCCGGGCCAGCGCTGTGTGGAATTTCAGCGATTCCGTCAGAATGGCGCGAGAGACTAAAAGAGACGCCTGCCATTGTCTGTCGGACACACTTATACTCCTGTCTCTCTAATGAGATGGAAGGAGTCGGCATTTATCCGAGTGCAGTGGCACAAAACACAATGCAGCCGTCCGTGAATGCCCCACGCCTTTCAGATTCACCTCAGAACTCTTTATGCTTTCAAAGAGCTTGGCATTCAAGGGCTTAATCAGCTAGGCCTGGAGTGCCCACATTTCTAGATAAGAGAGGCCTGATTCATTACAGCTATCAAAACCATGAAAAAGTTCCTTGACAGATACCTATTATGTACCTCTTGGTAGAAGATCCTCTTGTCCGTGTGGCCGCAGAATGCCATCCTCCCCCATGTGGCGGTCAGCTTTGTGTATGTAGACCACAGACACTTTCTGCTATGCACTGTTAGAGCAGAGGGGGCACTGAGAGGTGGAGGTTTGGGTGACATTCCTGTTTAAGTGGGACAAATTGCGTGTACACAACTGATCATAAAACTATCATGTGCTATTTTTGTGCATGTAAGAACCATACGCCCTACTGTCTAATGTGGACCAGCACAACACCACTGTGCAGGTAACTGTGATGGAAGGTGACCACACAGTCAAACCAAACACATACCCATACATACATGTGCACACACACAATTGGCTATTGTGAAAATGTTCCAAGGGAGATATTGTACTATATATCATATTATAATACTGTATAAGCACTGCGCTGAAATAAGAATGTTTTATTCTTGTTTTATTGAATCTGTCTTTATATTCTCCTTTGTCAGCTGGTACAGGTCACTTAATCTCAAAAATACAAACAGATTGCAGGGTATCGTCAAAGCATACAGCAAAATTGCAGGTATGACGCTGAATGAGTTTACTAATCTGTACAAGGTCAGGATTTTGAAGAAGGCCCAGTCAATCCTGGCTGACCCTAGCCATCCCATGTTCAAGGAGTTCAAGTTGCTTCCATCTGGCTGCAGATACAAATTGCCAACATGCAAGACAAACATATTTAAGAACTTGTTTGTCCCAGCTGCCATTGGCCCTCTAAATAACTCAGTGTGATTTTTATGTTGTAGTTACCGTCCTTTACCCAGTGGGATTTTTATGGGATTTTTTTATGTTGTTTTTTTTATTTTGTGTCTATTGTTTATTGTTTATTTATTTGTTATTGTTCGTCTGATGTTGTGCGGATACTGCTGGCTGTGGAACAAATTGCCCCTCGGGGATAATAAAGATATCCTTGATCCTTGATCCTTAAACATCGTTTCGAGTTCACTGCAAGACCTCTTAAGTCTCACTCACCACATGCCATTGTTCATGACTGATTTTGCTGTAAAAGCTGTGTGATCGTCAGGGGGGGATTACTTCAGACAGCTGCATGCAAGGGGATCAGATCTGATCCCCTTCTGCTAATGTGGCGACAGGAAGTTGCAAAACCGAAGTACGTCTTCTCCTCAGGAAGAGGTCTGTAAATAGGAGGAGGTGGGCGGAACAGGGATTATGGCGTGGCTCGTTTTGCATACCCCCAGGACTAATGAGGAGGCTGGGCAGTAGTATTACGTTGAAAGTGCTCACACAACATGTTGTGGCTTATGTTTACCACGTTGCTCGTGCCTGGCCTTAATAACACTCCCTCTGATCTGGTTTAATCCAGCAGCTAATCTATCTGCAGGTGGTAGGAATCGTCGGAGGGCACAGAAATAGCCCTCAGTCGGCGCGCGCTTACTTCGCTCTCCTCACACTCGGAGCCATGGCCCGTTCATGCTGACCCTGCAGCCCACGGCCGGGGTACATGGGCTTAGACCATGTGCACAACGATCATGGTCCTCACCACCCTGGCCGTCATCCTGCGCCGGCGATTCTCCAACACAGTCAAGCCGTGAGTAGCCAGCTCCTCTCCCGCCTGCAGGGTTGGGGTCCTGTCATGCTCCGACCGGGGACATCCATTGACTAATCTCGTGTGCGGTTTTTGGGATGACCATCCGAGCGCTGAGGACACTCCGGATTCCGGAATTCTGGCTTGCAAAACCACAGCGGTCTGATCTTGGCTGGATATTGAATTCACCCTAGGTGGCAAGGCAGCTGCACGAAATAATCAATTCTCTGTTGGTCTGTTGTTGATCATGCTGTTTTCAAGCGTACATAATGAAGGAAATCCTGACTTCAATCGCGGCTTTTTCGAGAATCGTCCGGATGGGTTCTGGGAATCGCAATCTTTGAAGTGTGCAGAGCTGTTATCCAATGTTGCTTCTCAAGACGGTGAATTTGTGTAGTAAAATGGAAAGCCTGCAAGCGATGTGGAAAATACTGGGGGTGGAAAGATGAACTTATTAGAGTTGCTTTGTTTGAAATATGATTGTAATTTGTTCTGCAGTGTGCTGTGCATTCCTCGGGCGAACAGAATTTTATGATGAAGGACACTTCAGGGAATGAATATGCCAGACCTAATTGGGGCCCTTGTGTGTATTCCAGGGTATTGAGACAGTGCTACCTAACACATTGCTGTTAAGTGAAAATGACAGCTTTGTAGTCCAGAAATCCCATAGGTGACTAAATTTCATAAGAAGCTCTTGGATGATACCGAGTTCAGCCTCCAAGGCTATTTTTGTGGTGATATTTGAGGAATGCAAAAAAAAAGCCCAGTGAAAACAGCTCTAGGATTACCTTCAGAGACCTCACAGATACAGTGTTATTGCCAGCCTAATGCCAAGTACCAGGTTGTTCCTTGTCTTTGCCTCTCTGAGTTAACTGACAAGTTGCATAGTTAAAAAAAAAGCTTAAAAGAACAGGCTGTGATTTCTCTTAACACTAGTGGATTCCAGCCCCAGTCATAAAGCATATTTTTTATCACTGTTACTCAAAACATGATTGTGTTCCAGCAATTACACAACTAATCTTCTTATGATACTAAATCTACTGGACAATGTCTCATTGCTCTGTAAATGTTGTCCTTTTTTCTGTAGCAGCAAGATTCCACAGCAACGATGTTGAGGGAAAAAATATACAGCTACAGCTCCCCAAACTTCATTGATAACAAGGACGACAAATCAATGAGAAAGATTACAAGATTAGAATTATGTTAGTTTAGTACAGTGTTGAGGGGTTGCATCATTTTGATTTCTTTCAGAATGCATTTCCATTTTGGCATGACATAGTTTTTCTGTAAGGCTTCAATGGCTGACAGCTTAACTAAAATGCATCAAATAACTTTAGCGAATACCGTACAGGCAGTAAAATTTACAAAAACTGACTTTTCACTTTGCATTTATACTGGCTTTGTAAACCTGTTAATTCACATTACATTCACATTCTCATATTTGGTTTCAGTAGGCAATATTCATATTTTGAAAAAATACATAAAAAATACATCTTCATATCTTACAAGTCTTTCATACATAACAACATAAAATTACTCAGTTTGTCATTTAGCGTAGGCTGTTATGCAGAGCGATTTTCAAAGAACATTCATGTTTGGGGAACATTTAAACAATAGTGGCCTTCCCTTATGAAGTTTTTTTAGCTTGAATTTAAGCCAACACAAGTCTAGGTAACAGCCATTTCAAATAGGAGAAGCCTCTTCTTTTAACTACAACAGCTCAGAGCAATTAATCTATTATGGATAGCCACTTTCACGTCATATATATTCAATTTGACAAATCAATCTTGATTTTGCATAAGAAATGGGGTGGAAAGCAATTCTGCCCAAGTGGAAGTGTGTGTACGGAAACACCACAAGAGGGGAGAGAGGACGGGCCAGTGTTCTTCTGCGGCACTTTCGTTGGCTCCAGCCTTTCCAAAACCTTCCCTCCAAACAGCCGTTCTCATGATTCCAGAGCTGTAATCTGGTCCTCCACATGGCATCCAAACACGAAAGCCACAAGGGCACAAAAGCACTTTTCTGGAGCCCCTGCAATTAACAAGGATTAACCAGCACTGAATCAGGGTGGATGTGCAGGTTCTTGCCTGTATTTGCTTCACCTCTCCCCCCGTGAAACTCTTAAACAAATGAAACTAAAGAACTCTGAATTGAGCCCTTCCGAAGTGGTAATCCTCAGAGGAGGGGATTCATAGTTCATCTATGGTGGGGTTTTATAAGAACATTCATAGTTCATGTTTGTGGCTTTCATGAAAAAGGATTGATAGTAGAGGTTTAGTATGGTTTTGAGAAAAGAGACTCAGTAGATGCTCTATGGGGTTTTTAGAAGTGAGCAGTCGTAGTAAATACATAGCTAGTGGTCGGGGTTTAGTGAAGATTGGATTGACTGTGGGGTTAGTAATGACATCCCCTTCCCTCCCTATAACCAAAGCAGTTCATCACAGTCAGTGTCTCCACAAAGAACAGATGCACTAATCTTGCAACAATCAAGCATCTTTTCACCACGGTCACACTGGCAGCAAACTGACTTTATGGTTGCAACCTACACTTGTACAGAGTGGACTTGCTGCATCCACTGAAGCCAGCCTCTGAGATAAACACTACAATATTTCCTTGCCACTGTCAGCTCTTCTGACACAATGTCCATCTTCACTGAGGCAGTTGGGGTAATTGCCAATGTAAAATGAGCAGTCAATCTACAGTGTAGATCTCACAGACATCTCCTACACTTCCCCAGCTAACCTGATATGATAAGTGATATAAATCAATACCTCCTCCATCCCACCTTCCCGTGCAGGCACACAGAGGAAGTCACCGAGAAAGAGGCGGCTGATGCGCAGAGAGACCCTGAGCCTACGAAGAAAAGATGACCCCTTTCCTGCAAAACAATGCAAGGTATGTTACGCTTCCCCAAAACGCACATGAACACCCATGAAGGACCCCCTCAACTCCCACCCCACACCCTGCAAACTCACACACACACAAATGTCTTCCAATCTCGCAGTTCACTATGGACTTGAGTCTATCACATCACTTGACAACAAACTTGTATGTAGGATCAGGGTATGCAGTGATTCCCTTGTTGCAATACAGGAATGTTGGAAAGGCTATACTTTTTTAAATGACAAGTATCTGAACTGTTTACATGAGCAAAGTATGTTTCTATGTATTGCAAACTGTACTGTGCATGACATTGCAACTTTTTCTAATCCTTCCCTGCGGGAGTGAGTAATTCTGGCTCGACTGTACTTTCGGGTAATACTGTAACAATGGCAGGACAAAAGCAAAGCTGAGTTTCAACCCCACCTCCCCTCACTACATTTGCATGACGAGAAGCAAGATGGAAAGATCATGGAAAATACCAGAGGAATTTTTTCCATTAATGTGGTGTAAACATTGAAATTTATTAGGGGTGTTTTAAGTGACACAAACTGGTGTGGTCCTCACCAGAGGTTATGGGAAATAGTCTCTTATTCGACTGATCCCTGGATGCTGGAACCATCTGAAAGGAGTGCTTTCAGTTCTGTTTCGGGGGAGAGACTATCCCTTTTTACAGCTCCTTAGCAGCAGATACACTTGAAGTCACCCAGGAGTCTGCTGTCAAGTAAGAGCTGCTCCCTTCTCTAATTTGTCTAGCTCATCCTCGTGTTTCCATGGCGATCAGGTAAGGCCTTCCTCAACAGCAGGAATCAATAGCTCCCCATCAAAGTACACCGAACGACCCAGACAGTCCTCTGGCAACTGATTTAGCAGAATGACCACGGGCACTGGGCTGGTTGATGTTCAGGCCTATTTTAGGCCTCTCCGCAAAGTCTGAGGTGTGTGTGACAGCACAAGCCCAGTGTTGCCCTGTGGGAGGTCTGTGCTGTACACTGCAGTCGCATGGTCAGTGCACGTGCCCCATAAATGCTCTTTAAGTCAACCTGGTTAATGGAGTATGATAATTAAATAACAATAAATAATGAGACGTCCCTGTGAAGGACATGTCACTTCCATGGCAAGCACCCAGGTCATCAAGTCCCTCAGTTTAGTACCACTTCCTGTTAATTTGTTGCTTTAAAAAGACAAAACATCAATTTAAAAACAAAGTCAGAGGGTGTTTGTAGGTGCTTTTAAAAAGCAATATTTCCAAATGTGGATTTTTTTTTTTTTTTTTGCAAAGTCAAATTTTGTTTGTGCTCTTTTTACAAAAGTAGCACAGAATTATCTTCCTTAAAATCTCAGAGATGCTTCATAGATCACATTATTCTATTAATATTTTAAAAACTATTGATAAGTAACATAGTAAATTTTGTTTCAAAGATGGATATTGCCGCAAACATGTCAAAATATTTTTAATTATCTGTGCAGGTCTTCAGACAGTGACAGCATGCCGAAAACTGAACTGGTTAGACTGAATAGACAGAGTGAAAACAGGTGAGACAATGCTTTGGCTTTTTGCCAAAAGAACAGCTACACCTGACTGTGCCCCACCTTGTTGGGTTTCACTCAC
Source organism: Megalops cyprinoides (assembly GCF_013368585.1). Taxonomy (NCBI): domain Eukaryota; kingdom Metazoa; phylum Chordata; class Actinopteri; order Elopiformes; family Megalopidae; genus Megalops; species Megalops cyprinoides. The sequence continues at coordinate 18,809,753 of NC_050583.1, read as the reverse complement.
CCGTGCCTCCTCTGGTTGTGCCCTACCTGATTGTGTTTGACCTGATTGCATCATTCTCAGTTGTTAGCTGGCAGTATCTTACCCACTTTAGTCTCTCCTGGCTTTGTGTGGCCGGCCTTTGTCTCACCCAGCCATAGCTCAACTGCTTTGTTCTCACTCGATATTGTCACAGCTGAGTGTTTCTCCTGTGGCTGTGCCTCACCTAAGTACGCTCTGACACATTTTGTAATCTGAGATCTTCCTTCATAACAAAGTCCCCTCCTCAGTTTGTCTGACCTGCTTAAATGCCAGCAATATCGAAGTGTTACAGTGCACTGCAGTTTCTTCACATAGCTCAAGTTATTTAAAAATATCTTCAAATGGTTTTCTAACTGCTCTTACAACAACAGAGGTCCCGAAGAAAAAAGGAAATTGGATTTAAGATACAACAATAATACACATGCCTTTGGCCGTTGTTAAGGCTCGCCCATAGGGAGCTCACATGGAGCATTGTCTGACAGAGCAGAAGTGAGCTGGGTCACTCCAGTGCCGTGTCAATGAGAACTGCAAAAATAAGAATCCTGTCACAACCTGCAAGACAGACTCCACACCCCGGGACAGAAAGACAGAAAAAGGTCTCGTCCAGGTGGCTAGAGGAAGCCTGTCTGAGGCGGAGAGGACATGAGCCGCGGCAGTTGTGAAGGATGTGAGACAATGCAGCAGAGAGAAGAAAAGACAGAGCCACAGAGTAAGACACTGCCTGGCCTGCTTTTAGCTTTTTAAGTGCTTCCGCTCCTGACTACACCGCCCGTGCTGAATGATTTAAAGGTTACACAACCAGGTCCCAGATGTGTGGAAGGTCGCCTTAAGACTCCCACTCTTCTGACTGCAGCCCCAGTGAATCGATTGGGGTGAGATGGTCACTCTTATGCGCCTATTGTTACGCGGCTGGATGGAATGTAAGCTTTTTAGGTGATGAGTAAGATGGCTGCACATTTGTCTAAGAAGGAATCCAGTTTGGATGTGGATGCTTTATTACTGTGGAAGAAAAACATCTTTGCAACCAAAGTAGGTCTTGTGTGATTAAACAGGCATAAACTTATTCTCTGTTGCAACATTTTCCCTTAAATATTTATGTCCTTGCATGTCAGCTTTTATCCTCCATCTGTCTGGTCTTTTCTCACAGATGTGGGCCCTAGATGTAGAGTGTGTCCTCAGTTCAATGCATAGGAAGTTGGTAAGCCTGTCCAAGCCCCTCCTCTTTCAGTTATTCTCACCTCCTGACACACAAATGAATACAGCAAGACTGTGCATGCCGGGGTGGGGGAGGGCTGTAATCCTCTACTGGTCTGTCCCATTAACTGAGTCAGTACCTCACCCCGCTGAATAATCAATTAGCGGCAGTGGTTTGGAAATCACTGAAGGTGAACACGCCCGACAGCATTTGCCACAGGAGAGGGCTGTCTGTTGATGCTGCCAAGGGACAAACCTTTCTTTTGACTATAGCGTTAACCTGTTTCTATAAAATCATCAACACGTCCTGAATATGATCCATGTGGTTACTCTGACTATACGCTGATTTTGCCAAGATGCTCTGAAAGTTTGTTATTTATCATTTATTTATAGTGATTGCTCATTATTTATTTATAGCTGTTTGATCCTGTTATTGAAAACGTCTCACTAGTTCATTGCGTGAATATTGCATGCACGCCGCTGTTTCTCTGAACCTAAGTGCCGTGCCATTCTCTTCATTCTTCCAGCGTGCTCCTCTACAGAAACGCCCTCACCAATGCCCACGACCTGCCCACCTCTCCGGCTCCAGACATGCACCCTCTGTAATGCCCGGCACGGACATACCATAACATTTAACCCTCAAGCCTTCTGAGTTCCTGAAACACAACATGGACCGGGAGCTCACACCACGGTGATACTGAATACGGTACACCTCTGTAACGCTGCTTACCTTAAATACGTCTCAATGACAGCACCACACCTACAGGTGCTAATACCCTGACAGCTGTCGATCAGAAAAATAGGACACCACTTCTTAAAATGCAGAACCCAGCACACATACATGCACATATTCCATTCAAATTATTTCTGTTAATTGCTATTGTCAACACTATCTCCTCCAGACTGGTTGTGCTGTATAAACTGAAAGTATGAGATAACTCTAAAACTCTAAATCTTAAAACTCCTATGAGCAAACAAGCTCAAAAAAAATAAAAGGGTTTGCATGACAGATCATGCATTTGTCATTTATGTCTCTAACATGCATAGTATTGCCTGTGTTCTGAATGTCAGTTCTTCCAGCCTCGGAGAAGAAGTATTGTTATACCTGTTAGAGAACTAATGACATTCTAACCTTATTTTACCAGCCCAAATAAACCTTGAAGGTGCAGTCTGATCCCACAATAAAAAAAAGTCATTACAAAGAGCGCAGCATATCCCTACCATTTATCAGGGAACTCTGAAAACATAAAAATATCAAATAAACTGTGCCATGCACGTCAAATGTAGTTAGGGTGGAAATATTATGGAGCTTGATAATGTGGTTTTCTGCAGATAAAAGACCCTGTACTATGCTATCTTTCTCATCGTAACAGAATACTGTATAAAAGATACTGTAATAATGAGGCATGTAATTCTGCTCTCTGCATGACTGAATCTGTTTTCCCCGATGTAAAACTGTAGGGCAATTAAAGCCTACAGTATTCATGACCTAACTAAGTCTTAATGCTCTGAGAACGTTATGTGCTTCCCCGGATCAGTGAAATATAGACACTGGCTGAGTCTAAGTGACAGGGTCATAGAAAAGGGTAATCCATCACATACAGTGATATCATTTTAGAGCCTGATTTTAAAGGGCTTGGAATTGAAGTTCTGTGAGTTATTAACATAAGAATGCTCTTTGAAATGTCATTCTATATGAATGGTTACACCAGAAGATACTTTATTGTTGTGTTAAGACCAAATGGATTTGTAACAGAACAGCATGGGATACGTTCTAGCAACAACATGGGATTCAAAAACCTTAAAGCTCGATATCATGAGATTATATTGTTTATGAGAGGACCTTTTAATTTTACCTTTTAATTCTAACTGGTGTGAGAACCCCCCAATTCCCCTTCTGGAATGGATCATTTCTTTGTGTGAGCTTGAGGGGAATTTCTCTTTGTCCACTGTTATTTTCTCCTGTCATAACAAACAGCATGTTTGAGTGAGACACTGCTGTGAAATCGGCCCAATTTCAAGCCTGTCCTTCAGCACACCTGTAGCATTCCCAAGGCCTGTATGCTGCTTGTGGCCCCCATCTGGTAGTATGGCACCTTACTGAAATGAAATGTGGGCTTTTACAAAGGTTGAATGTTTTCACCTACAACGATCAATGGCTCAGGATGAGTTAAAAAGCTTCAATGCAATCAGAGTGAAAAATGGTCAAAATAATTACCATGAAGTTAGCCTTCAACCTGTCTTTGATAAAAAGCAGGCTGGTCACTGTAACCTGGACTCTGTCAATTGATTGTCTGAACCTTTCCTCCACAGCCCAGATGAGATCTGTTCTTTGTTCTTCCTGCCTGATTAAATAAATGACTGGAATATTTTTTTGCTTTGCTCCTCATAGTCTTGGGGACTGTAGTGCGTGGTTGTTTTCTTCTTCCACTGAGGTTTTATATGTTTTTAAAGGACACAGTGCATCACTTCCAGCAGAACACATTTAAAATCCAGCCCATTGTAGGTCAGGACACATGTGGTACCCATCTGATGGAGCGCCACTGAAATGAAACAAGTGCTTGTAACCAAAATAAAATTTAAGCAACATCTAACAAAAAGGCATCTGACCACTTTTCATGTATTACAAACAGATGTCTGTTAATAATCAGGAAAGACAAGACTCAAATATCTAACATGGTGGTTCATCTATCTCCATTCCATCCTGGCGAATCTGCACATCTCAAATTACCACATGAAAGCATGTTTTTTCTTTTTTTTTCTTCAACAAAACAAGCAGGGGCCTTTCGTTAATAAGATCGCCTTCCTGCTCTACAAAGCAGACCTCGAAAGCTAATTTAATGATCTGTGGAGGCCATGCCGTTTAATAGCACTGAAAGGCAGAGAGAGAAAAATTGTGTCTAATAGAGTCTGTAGTGCCTTCCCTTCCATGGCTCCATTTGAGTTTCACTCATATGTCGCTTGACATAATTACTGTGCAGATACACAGACAGAGAGAGATTGAGGGGCAGATAAATAAATATGAAATGGCCTGGCCAATCAACAGGTAGCGAGATTAAGCCTGTTGATTGCATTTTAATATGGGGTAATTGTTATAGTTACTGATGCTGCATATTCTGTCATCGCCTTCCCTCATTGCTGCTGGCAACCAGGCCAGGAAGGGAGCGGGGACTGTCCCTCTGTACCTGTGTACCCCATTACTGAGGGTTCATGCTGGATTTGGGGAGGATAACTGACAAGGGGGAACAGGCGCCTCATGGAGTTGAGTGCACCTCGGGAGGATTAGAACCTGAATAATTCAGCCGCAGTGTTAATCCACAAAGGTGAGCAGATAATTAATGGCTCGCTGACACAGCAGCCTCCCTCCATGTCCTCTCCCTTTCAAGACCGCGCCGACAGACAGCACAAATGCCACGACCAATTACAGGGCCAGAGAAGTGCTCAACACACCTGTCATCCCACCATCGAAGTTTCAGCATAGGTCAGGGGTCAGGGGTCAGGGAGAGGTGAAGACCTCTCAACTCTCAGCGAACAGCTGCAGGAAAGGAGACAGATAGCAGGAGAAACTTTCAAACAGAGCTCTCAATCGATCAATCCAAATGTATTTCTTATATTTTTACAACTGTGTTGACACAAAGTGCTGGACAGTTTACATTTTCCTGAGGGAAGTGAAAAACGAGAAAACCCAGGGCCATTTTGGGAAACAAAGGAAAATTATTCTCAGACCCAAGAAAAAGTGGTGGAGAAATGCTTCTGGAAATAATGGAAAAGAAAGCACTGAATGGAGACAAATGAGGGCTTGTAACTTGAAAATACCCATCAGAGGTAATCAATAGGTTTCTATGAATGCTGTTAATGGTAAGCTGTTGGTAGCTGGGGACTGGGCCACAGGTGCATTTGTTGCTTGGATGGCATGAAGGAGAGAGAGGGAGAGATGGAGGTGGAAAGTGGTCAAAGAGAGCAAGCTAATCAAGCTCAATATGTCATGACCAGTGCTACACGTAGTAGCCTCAGCAGGGATAAACTATGGAAGCACACAAAATGGGTTGGTGGCAAGGAGAAATCATGTGCCCATGAAGGTGATCAAAGACTGTCTTTTGCACAAGTTGCAAAGACTACACAGCAATGAAGGGAATTGCAGTTGTCTGATCTAGATTAAATAGTATAGACCATTTTTTGTACCTCTTGGAGAAAGGAAATGTGTCTGCGGTGAAAAAATAACTCTGGAAATATATTTACATGAGTTTCAAAAAATATCTGGGACCACTGTGACCCCAAAATAAATTTTAAAAATGGGGTGTTAAACTTAGTGACGAGAGTAAGCTCACGTTTTTTTCTGTAAGATACCTGGCATTGTGTATTGCCTGTGCAGCAATGAAAATTCGCATAACATTTCCAAGCAGCAGAGTAAAGAAGAGTAAAGACCAACCCCTGTGGGATATGCTCAGAAGTCCTTTAAAGTTTATTGAAAAGGATGTGGCTTTCTAATATTGTGTCGCCGCTCATGTTATGGCATACCTGTGGAGAGGGACAACTACAGTCAGTTGATAAAAATTGATAATCAACACGTTTAATGAAAGCTGTCTCCGTGTATGACCGGGTCTAATATTTGACTGAAACATCACAAAAATACTATATAATTCAAGATCGCCAAAAGATTGAGAATCTTGAGTTACAACTTTGTCCATAATTTTTTGATAAGGATGGGAATTCGGTATTAACCCAAAGATTAATTGGATTTAGATCTGATTTACTCAAAATGGACTTGATCACAGACAATTTTAGGGACTTGGGGGTGTAGCCTAACAATAAGAATGTATTGACAATGTTTAACATGGGCTGACACAACACAGGAGGGTCTCTTTCATGAGCCCAATTGGTATTGAAAAGGGTACATTTTAAGAAAGATTCAGAGGGATTTTCACTGTGTCAGTGACAGCACTGGCCTCTGACCACTGACTGAAAACAACATTGGGATCATGATAAATTACATTTCTACTCAAAAACTGGAACAGTCACCTTCAGTGCAATGAAATTTTATTCAGCACAGATATTGGATGCTACAGTAGAGGTCCAACATGTTCTTGTACACATTTTTAGGGGCACAATTACAGTGTTTTAATGCAATAATGCAATAATAGAATACAGAGTACACTAACAAAGGAATCCTTGGAGGTCTCTAAATTAGTATCTAAGTATACTTACTTACTGTTAAAAATTCCCTTTTGAAAACCATGGTCTGGCAATAAGCATGACTTGCAGTGTGTTTTTCCCACAACAGAATAGTGCAAATCTGAGTCAAGTGCATCTGCACACTCGTATGTGTGCACATGTGTGAGTGCCTGTGTGGCATGTGTGCATGTCTACACGTGTATGTGTGTGTGTGTGTACATGTCTGTGTATTTCATGATCTTAACACACATCTCCTTTTACTATGTTGTCATAATGCACTTTATCTGCAGGCCAAAGTTCAGGGCGATTACAGTACACACCCATGAGAATTTACCATCCAGATTCCAAACAACGGGGTATGAAGTACACAGAGGAAAGACAGTCATGTGGAGGCCTTGACCCCTGACTGAACACTTGTTGAGAGGAAACATATGTCTGTGTGTTTTCCTTATTTTACAAATGTTTTTTTTTTATTAAAAGTACACCCAAGAATAAGGCACCTAGCTGGTACTGGTTAATGGTGACTTCTGAGACACACATTGTCACACACTCCACTGACAGGACTAAAAAAAGGAAAAATGCTACATGCAAAAATGTGTTTCATTTCAATTTCAGCTGAGAGGGTTCGAGTTAACAAAGCTTTCTCTGATCAATTGCTAAGTGTAAATGATGGTGAGTAACTCTGGCTTTTTGCACACATCTCAGTGGGTCTGAAGAAACAGAGCGGACGAGTGATGCCCAGTGGCAGAGGGAATTAAAGCCGTGGCTGAGATTTAACCCAACTGCATTAATGCAAACAGGCACTGCTGGTCCATTAAACCAGAGCGCGCACACACACATTCAAAAACAAGCTGCGATGTGAACATCCAACCCACAAATCCACTCCTACAACCTGAAGACAAACAGACTCCCAGTGCAGTGACGAGCCTTTTGCCTGCACTTCTACTCATTTTAGGAACACTGACCATCACCATCAATGGTTCTGAGGCTGCCCCCGCTGCCACACAGCTGACTGGTCCAGCGCTGGCGGCCTGAGTCACCAACTCCAACAGCTGTGATTGTGATGTGATGTAAAGCTAGGCTTGCCAGGAAACAGAGCAGAAATAAGGGCTGGGGGGTGGAAGGGAAGCCCGGATTGGCAGGACTCCCTTTGCATGAGCAATCCACAGCACAAAGCACCTCCACAGATCATGACCTCATTGTTCTGTCAGTTTGGATCCTCTGATCAAGGGTCTGCCCTGGTATAGAACCGCACACCCACTGAATGACATCACAGTAGCAAGGACACAGAAAAAAACAAAAGAGAGAGAGAAAAAAAAGCTCAGACAGATGCCTGTCAGGTCAGAGGACCCCTCTAATAACCTGGCATAACAGCCAAAGCTAGAGGCACATCAGGTGAGGCACTCGTGAATGTTACTGAAAATTGCAACACAGAATCACAGGATTCTTAAAATAGATTTTTGAGAATGCTTGGGTCTGGTTTCCTGTCTTTGCAATGACCTGACCCACTGGAATCCCAGTCAGAACCACAGAAGGGCAGAAGGGTTCTCTCTGGAGACTCCGCTAATTGGAAAGGGGGGGAGGCAGGGGGCAAAGTTCTGGGAAGAGAATCATTTGCATAATTCACCACTCTTGCCTATCAAGCGTCGTGACTGCAGGAAAAACAGTAAGCGATGCCTTCGTGATGCAAAGTAAATTTCACCTCCAGCAGACAACATACATTCTCCCAATAATACATAAATGTGGGTGTAATAAACACTCTGCAGCACAGATAGGGAAGAATTTAATGTTGTTGCAGTCCTAAGAGGAACAACTGCTGGAACTATTGATTTGAATCTGGTACATACATTAATTGTCAATTAATTAGAAAGAATATGTCAGAACATTCACAGAATTTATTGAGCAGAAGCAGATGCTGCACACAGAACTAGTCAATGTCACATGCATACATATGACAGGGAGACACACACACACACACACATTACATTACATTACTGGCATTTAGCAGATGCTCTTGTCCAGACCAGATGCTCTTATCCACAATTTTTACATGTTATCCATTTATACAGCTGGATATTTACTGAGGCAATTCTAGCTCAGGCACCTTGCCCAAGGGTACAGCAGGGGAATAAAACCCACAACCTTCTGATTACAAGTCCTCCTCTTTACCACTATGCTATAGTGCTGGCCCATACAGTACATACATACGTGTTTACTGTTATATAAATATTTATATATAAACATAACTGTAAAATTAAAAGTAAACATTAAATATATATTTATTATTTTTACTTTTTAATTTTTATTTAAGTTCAATTAATGTGTGAGGATTTTGAAGTGTCTCTACTTAAAATTCAAATTTATTTATCCCTTAAAGAAGATGCTAAACAGCATAGATGAGGCCATCACACCAAGCCATATGCAGTGATCCCTTTTTGCACTGTCATTTCCATGTGTTACTCTGAATTCTGGCCCTTCCCACAAAGCTGCGAATGTACAACAGTTAATTTAAACATATGTTTGAACATTTAATTGTAGACAAGGCTCAGGACATTTCTCAACAACCCAAAATTTTGCTCCCAATTACTTCCATCCCAAACCACTGTGGACGTTCTGAAGAACACAGGCAGCAGCTGTGAAGCAAATGTGGACTGCGGCAGCAGTGAGATGGGGAGCCCTTCTATCTGCGAGCCTCTTTCCGCTGTCCCCGAGTTAAACACTTGTCTTCCATGCGTGCATTTATCTGAAGAGCCCTTTTTTTCAGGGCTGAGGGGATGGCAGAGGGATGCGGGTAATTGAGGGCTGAAAGGGAGCAGAGACGGAGACATCGAAGAGCCCCGTGGTCTGTGATCCAGCTCTCCCCAGACCCACTCCAGCTGCATGCGCGGGGTTCTCTGCTGCATGGCCCGTCGACAGCTGCCAAGGGCCAACACGCGTCCACACTGGACAGCAACATCCCAGCTGTACTGCACATCGGTCACATACACATCCCTTATCGCAATTTCCAACATATACCATTTCCTCAGCTATGCGCATGTTTAAAAATTACTATCTACCGCAGATATGAAGATAAAATATTACTAAACCTATGTGAAAAGTGCATCCTGATATAAATCTAGTCATCGATTCCAATTTGTGCACTAAAATCCATTCAGACTGCACATAAGGCATTCTAGTTCTTATTCAGACTTTGCTATCATGCACCGGCACAGACATGATTGAAATGACCCGCTGTTTGTCGCTAACACTACCATGCACATAACTAAAAATAGGAGATGGGGGCGTTGCTGGTAATGGCACCCCAGCTGATCCCCTGTCAACATATATGAAATGACACCTGTCTGCTGCCATGCTGTGTGCCTAACATGCTGTAATTGCCCATAACCCTGTCAGCTTCTTGTAATGGTAAAAAAAGCGTAGCTACAGGTGCTCTCGGAAGGTGCCTCTCTCCCACCAGTGGAAACAGTCATGCAAAACTGAAGTACGGTCAGCTTCCAGTGCTGATGTCCAGATAGAAGCATTAGTGTGGTCCTCCAGGGTGTTCCTTCAGCGATGTCTTTCAAAGACCCGCTGAGAATTTGTGTCCATCTGGCACTGAAAGGTGTATGACAGCACTGACAAGGTGCCACTCACAGAGAAGACACTTTTTGTTCATGAAAAAAAAATGTGGCCTGACAGGAACCAGATACCAGACGATAAACAGAGACGGCAAATATATTTTTGATGACACTGTAAATATTTGCAGTATGAATTAATTATCTCTTCAATGTCAGATTTCAAAAAGGTAACACATTTCTTTTTCTTTGTTTGTGTGTGATTGTGTGTGCATGTGTGTGTATACATATACAGTATATGTACACATATATGTATACACACACACACACAAATGCATACAATGTCATACTACAAGTAGCTGCCAAAATAAAGGTAACATTAAAAAATGAGGGATACAAAATATATTGAAAGCAGATGCTTCCACAAGTGTGGTGTGGTTCCTAAGTGGTGGTTCCATCTCTCAGTGACTTTGAGAGATGGGTGATTGTTGGGGCATGTTTAGTGGGATCTTCAGGGACAAACACTTCCAGCATCTGTGCATTGGTTCTGAGATGCAAGGCAAATAGACAAGAAACTCTCAATCAGTTGACTGCAAATATTAATCTAGGGTGTCAGTAGGTAGTTTCACCAAGAGAAGTTCTCTGAAGAACTCTGTGAGTGGGACACTGTGGCTGGGTTGCAATGGATAAACCCCTTATTACACCTAAAATGCACATTTTCAAGTAACGTGGTGCAAAGAACACAGGCAAGGGTTTGCTGTGTGGTGGAATAAAGTCGTATGGTTGTCCGTATGGAGTCATCCTTCACCCTGTTTTCAACAAACGAATAAGTGAGTGGGCGGTGCACACCAGAAGAAACCTACAGAGTTTGCTTCCACTCAGTCCTTCTGAGGGCAAGGTAAATGCCGATAAATACAAAGCCATTCTGAGTAATCACCTTTATCTTATGGTGAAGCACTTCTATCCTGACGGGAGTGATCTCTTCCAGGATGACAATACCCGTCCACAGGGCACAAGTAATCACGCAATGGTTTGATGGGCGTGAAAAATTCTGGCGTATTGCCTGAGACAGCATTTTCCACAACTATCAACAAAGCACTAAATGATGGAACTTGACATGGAGGAATCGTGTCACATCCCCCTAACAGAGTTTGAGACACTTGCAGGATTTATGCCAAGGCACATTGAAGCTGTTCTGGCAGCTTGTGGTGGCCAGACACCCTATTAATGCACTTTATGCTGGTGTTTCCTTTATTTTGGTAGTACGACCTGGAGTGACTGTTTCACTTTGAGTAACGTCTGTGTAGTTGTGCAAACTCAATTCGCAAAAGACAATCCAGCAAATTACAGTAGATTTTCCATGCTGTACTACCTCGGTGCACCTCCAGATTTCAAATCAACACTGCCCTCTGGTGGTGACATTCTTTTAAACGTAAACCCTCTGATGTATATTGATAAAGGTTCACAAATACGCTTAAATTAAGCATATTTTGTGGGTGGCAATAGCTGGACAGCTTTTTTTGGCAAGATATGACAGTCATTTTCAATTATACATCTTCTTATCAATAGGTGCTACATTAACTACATGTAACTTCATGGGGCTCTTCCTATATGCAGCATGTGTTTATAATTGGTCATCGCGAAAAAACATAAATGAACATAATGTGTTCTTGCCACAATCTTAATGCGTTTCCACTTGACGTATGATAGTGCCAGTGTATGACTTTTCTTCTAGGCTCACACAGCAGTTTTTCTTTTTTTTTTGCTACTGAGGCAGACAAAGTCCGTGCAAGACCTGGATTAGCTATAACCACTAAAAGAAACAAGGTAGGCCTACATAAAGGACAATGCATTGTAATGGAAAACGGTGCACACAAATGTCGGGATGTTGTGGCTTACTTTCGTCTCCATACTGCACATGCAACAACACAAGTGACAGATGACTGGCACGTCAAAAAAATCTATTTGTCAGGTGTTTCACCTCAAGTACAATAACCGTACAAAAAAGAGACAAAACTGTGTTGTGCCAGGTGTTTTACTTAAGCAACCCACTTTGGGGGACTGGAAGGGAGGTGGTATTTGCGAGAAATTAATTCTCCATTTTTGCCAAACACATTTTCCCAATGGTATACAGTGGCACAATGAAGATCAATCCATTTTCCATCTTCATTACATACTAAATTGTATCCTATTATTTCATAAAGCAAGACATTACCTAGTGTGAAGACGTGTAGCTATCTTGGAGAATGGGCTGATGTTAAGGTAAATGTTGAATTGACCGTATGAACATTTCCGTATTATAACGACCCACGTTGCACATTGTTGGAATGTGTAGAGTACTTTTGGGTGGTTCATATTCTGGCTTTAGCTAAGCAGTTTCATGGGTCCTACTTTCCAGTCATGCTGTCTGCCAACCACGAGAAGGCAGGAAAACGGCACCCGATGTGAGGGTTAAATTGAGAAATTTAACATAACCAACATATACAATATGCAAAGCCAACTTTGGAGAGCCCCCACCTGCTAAAAAAAGGAATCACTCAAAGTGTAATGCCAAGGTAAGCAAAGATAAAAGATTAGAACTAAAGTACTTATCAGTTTTATTTATTACACACCTCCAAAAACTCCCTCTCTTCTATGTAAGCTTAGGGAGTCTCCCCATCAAATAACTGCTCACCTGTCAAATTGACATGTACTACCTCACTAGTAACTTTACAACACTCATGGACTAAATTCAACATCTCATAATAACAAATCCTAAAAACTGGCACGTTTTGCGGGCCTTGCACGTCAAGCAGCCATGTGATCCCCACAGAGGTCCAAAAAGGAGATGAAGGATCTCAGCAAATCCTTGGCATGATATCCACCTCAGGGGGCCGGGGATGCACTACAGGTCTAATGACCTTCATAACTTACGCTGTAGCTCTGCCTGGTAGACCCTGCCCTGGAGGAGAAAAATGCCAGCTCAACTCTCATTTCCTCCATAGCTTCACCGGTGAGCTGGGGTTCTCTCAAAATCCCAGCGACAGCTGCATGAGCACTGTGTGGTCTGCTTCCGCTCTCTGCATCCCTGCCAGAGCCACTAGATTACTTTTCTGGCTCTTGGAAAAACTTAGATGCTGTATTACGACATTGTACAGTGCAACAGATATCAACACCTGTTTATCATCTGTTATCAGTTCATCACAACACAACAATCACAACAATCCAATACAATGATTTCTTACTGGAAAAAAAACTACAAGGCCAGATACTGGTATGAGTAATATTGAAGATAGTTACAATACTTTTCACATTTGGTTTCTTTCTTAAATGTTTTGCAAGTTTAATGCAGATGTCATAATTCCATTTGGAGTGGAAAAAGTGATAAATAGGACCACATGGATTCTTTTAGCAAGCAAATTGATCTTTGTTATTTTTCTTATTGTTGTTTCCTATAGCCTATAATTACTTGGGTCTGGTTGTATATTTTTCCTGAAAAAATAGTCTTGTACATCAGTGTTCAGAATTCACGTGTTGCAAGCAGGTGAAAATACTGTAGTAAGCTGACTTGCAATTATCGCAATACATCTATACAACTTTATAGACATTCTATGCTTATACTTTACTGCTCAACATGTGCACCCTATGCTTCTTAGCTCTTAGCTACTGAAGATGTCAATAAAGACCTGATACAGATAGCAAATTAATTAAGCAGGTTTCATCAAGTGCAGTGGAATCACAAAAGATACTATACACATGCATGAGAAAGATCCAGCAGGACCATAAAGGCCTGAAGGACAGGGAGACATGCTGGAGAGCACTATGATGCAGACCTGGTTACATAACAATGCCATGGATCTCTACACACAAGGAAGCATGTGTAAGTACATACACCATCAACTCAGAGCTCCCAGGAGGGCCAGTTAGGCAGCCTGGCATCTGGAGTACCAAACAACTCTTGAAACATTACCCTAGAGCCTGGCACAGGCAGAAATACAAACACAGGCACTGCAGCCTTCATCAGAAACACACATGCATTCCAACTCATTATCAGACATATTAACAATATGAGCCAAGAAACAGGCACTGTGTTGAATACCACAGCTGTATTCACACTAGACAGATCAGTTTTCTCACACTCTTGTGCAATGTTTATCGTGTTGAAGAACATATTTCAGAAAAACAAGCAGCAACCCAAGGTGACTGTAGACTCAATTCATTAGCCATCATCCAAAATATGAATGATATACACTTTGCGTGTTTTGGAAAGTAATTGCATGTCTCCTGCAATAGAGGGAGGTGGACTAGATAGCCAGAGGAGGAGATGTTCAAGAGCCAACTGAAGGAGAAACTCTACGAGGCTGCGCCGAATGTTTCAACCTAAGCTAAGGGGGAAAAGGCAGTCAAGATGGTCAGGACTGCAAGGTTAAATATGACAGCCCAGGGATGGGCTACATTGGCAGATCTTGGACAATGAGAGAGCGTGACTTCACTCCATTAATTTATATGAGACCAAATGTAAGCGAACAGCAAAGTAAACAAATGTAACAAAAAGACTCCTCAGACCAAGAGACCTTGCCTTGCCTGTTATGGCAACTGGTTTCTGAGAAGTGTACGGAGGAGGAGTGGACCATGCTGAAGACTAGCACAGATGGCCAGACAAACATATGCATTCACTCTCTGAGGGGCTCATGTTTCACTATCAATTCTGGGCAATCCAAGTAAATAAAAATCCAAATGCAAGATGTGATCTTTGTATATTTTTCGTTATATTTATTTTCTTAAAAGCTCTTCAAATATGTGTTACTCCACCAACCTTGGGACCATTATATCTTTTGAACTTTACTATGTTCTTCCTCTACCTCAAATGGCTAATGAAAAACAAGTCCTCATTTAACCAAAGTAGTAGATTATTGTGCAGTCTGCCACTGAACATTTCAAAGTGGATGATTCAATCACAGAAAAACTCAAGACCCTAGGCAGGCTCCACAGGACCAACAAAACTCAAAGATGAAGTCTCAGTCTGAACACAGCTAATCTAATCTTGCAACTGAATACCTTCTCCTTTCACTTAATACCACTGAGAACAGCACGTATTCTGAAGGTATAAATCTTGGAGAATATAACATAATACATTCAGAATCTATGTGCACACTGAAGGAAATTACCTGGGGTCCATCGACCTCACTATTGTGATAAAAAAAAGAGCCAAATTTATGAAGAGCAAATTCAAACTTTTCAGTCCCATGAAATCATTTCCCACTTTGGTCCAATGACTGTGAGATCTTACAACCCTTGCCATTTACCATCACCTTCAGACCTTAAATTTGTTCTGAAGTTTTGAACTTGGAACAAGACTCTTGGATTACTCCCCTAAATTAACACTGATCTGTAGAAAACCTGTCAATACCTTGGATTGTTGTTGCCACTTTAAATTGTTTTAGTAACTGTGAATTACTTTTGCGTTTTTGACTGTACTACGCATTAGAAGGTACAAGTACTCCGACAATCAACCTGGGGTCTGTTAAACATCCCAACCAACAGCTTCACTTACATCACTTGGCACACCTGTTCTACATTTGCTTCAAAACACCCAGAGATAGATACACACGGACGACATGTTGCTTTATTAACTTGCCATGTGTAATGAGAAGCTGCATAGTGGTTAGGCTGGTTAAACACTTACTGCTTCCTGCTACTCCATTTTTTGTGAATATAGTTATGGTTGTTACCAAATGTATTGGCAGGCCCAACACAGCACTTTTAAGGTAGGTTACACCACTTCAATTAAGTACCTAAGTGTTTTAGAACATGTGGCCTTATTAATATAGAACAATTTATACCACCACACACCAGCACATTTTACACAGTGGAGGAAAATATGTGGATGTTTCCTTATGCAACAAGAATTGTAGCTAAAATGTTACACCAAGAAACAAACACTTAACAGTAACAAACATTTTATCCATAACGATTTTTATTTACATTTAGTTGTTTAGTAGATACTTATCAAGTGACTTACACATTAACAATTCTTACATGCTATCCATTAATACAGCTGGATATTTCCACAGGCCATTTTGGGGTAAATACCTTGTCCAAGTCTACAAAAGCGGTGCCCCAGCATGGAAAGGGTAACCTTTAAGGTTACAAGCTTTGTTCCTTACTACACCACTACAGTAGTTACTGCCTCAACTCAGTCAGACAAACACCCACAAGAACACACACAAAACTTGACAAATCCAGTCCAAAAGATCATGGGACCTCTAAAAGGATTCTAGCCAATATGCACTGTATCAAACCTGACAAATTTACTACAGCAAAAATGTGGGTTAAATTAGGAAGTTTAGTCTACAAAGTTTTGCAAATGAAGACACTCCTGATAACAAATTAAGAGTTGCAGTATAAATCTGATAAAGGTCAGGAAATGTAGGACTATGGCAACATGTGCTTCCCTGGGAGTGAGTGCAGTAAGCCAGACAACGCATTAATTTTATAATTTTTTTTTATTTAGAACTTAAATTCTTTCCTTTTCCCGTGTGTCATGACCTGGCTCCAAGTCACAAGAAGTGGACCACCACACCAAACAGTGTAGTGTACTAAAGCACTAAACATTAAAACTGCATCCACCAATGTGGATGGTCCACCAGTACGTGTACAGTACAGTAAGTGTAGTGTATGTGGGGATGCAAAAAGAAACTAACAAAATAAACACTGTCTATGGCCAGGAGACTAAAATGGGGAGAGGGAGCAAGCTGTGGCTGTTGGGAGCCAGGGCCTCAAATGAGCAGGCGGAAGCGACCACACACACAGAGAGCACAGATTAACAAGCACGAGTATCATCACTGGAAGGCAGGGCCGTGACACTTGTCAAGGTCTCATTTCCGCATCTCTCCACAGCAAATGCCCTGAAACAAGAAAAAATGTTGGTATATAATCACAATCAGGTTTGCAGGAACCCCCAAAGCTCTTCCGCTGAAAAGCATGTGCAGAATATGCCTCAAAGGGGAACAATGCACTGCAGAACGGTTTGATCTGTAAGTATGAAATGCAAACGACCGTCAGCATTATCACAACCAAAACTCTCCTGTATTACTTTTATCAAACAAGCCTCAGGATACCAAGAGTCCACAGAGATGTTCGGACAGGGATAACTTTGCATCATCACTGGCTTGTGCTAATGTTTTAAGAAGATGAATTACCTCAACTTCGGCATATCAATGAACACTGAATGTCTCCAAGGTGACAGTTCCGATCCCTCGGCTGGAACGGCTGAATTTCATTCACCCTTCAGCCTTTGCCACCCTGTGGAAACAAAAGAGCTCTGGCCACTTGTGTCCATCACCCTTCAGCAAACCAGCCTCAACAGGGCCGTGCGTTTCTCAGAATAACGCTTACCATCGTCAGTTATCGCATCAGACGGCACTTCCTATATAGCGTTATCATCACAGAGACTCAGCATCAACAACCAAATTCATTTTCCTCTGGACTAAGACACTCACTCATCACATTCAAATACCATTTCATGTCATGTCTGAAAGTTCAGTTGTGCGTCTAATTTAAAAGGGATTTTGAATTTTCTCACCTTTCATTTAGAATCTCCTGAACGATGTGTGATCGCCTTGCTGAAAATAAACGGTAGCACAATCATTAATACACACGCACTGGGAACTAGAACAGCAAACTGATTTTTCAATATAAACGTTTTGTTGAATTAAATTAAAACAAGACCTTGCATGCTTGAAAGGTACTGATATGCCAAATGCATTAAGTCAGCCATCAGGGATCAACAGTTTCCACACCTATCATTGTTCAGACAGGGATAACTTGATTCATCACTGGCTAGACTCAAACGACAGCATCATTTGTATTACAGCCATTTCAAACACCTTGTTGTGAAGTAAATCACGAAGCAATGAATTGTGGAGGGGCACTGGCTTCCCTTCGATCCATGGTCATCCATCTCCGATCTGCAATACAATGATGGGGAAACATGGTTCAGACACTTTACTGCAAAAGCTGCATTAGATATTCAAATATGAATTCAAACTGAATCCATGAATTTCTGATTTAGCACGTCATTAAATTTTAGTATTTCACTTTATGATTTAAACCAGGACCCCTTGTCCTGCATGTTTTAGACCCCTCCTTGCTCCAACACAGCTGATTCAAATGATCAACTCGTTATGAACTTCTAAAGCTGCTTAAACTGATCGGAGCAGGGAGAGCTCTAAAACATGCAGGACAATGGGTCCTCCAGGAGAGGTTTGGGAAACGCCGATTTAAACTTTTCAGTTAACCACACTTGTACTGCCCTCTAGGGGAAATAAATAGCATAACGTTATGCCTAAATTCTGCCGTTGCACATATCTTATCCCCTACCAAATTTAAATAACACACCTTCAGCCTGGTATTGCCGAAAGACGAACCCATATATTCACGTGGTTCATTCTGATGGAGCTGTACAGTTTTACATTTACAAAAAGCTTGACATCAACGATCTCTATCTGTTTTCATACAGATACACTGAGGTAGGTAGCTGGCTAACTTGGCTAAATGGGTGGACTAGCTAGCCATCAAACGTTGGGGTTATCACGCTTACGATCCAATAGGAATAACTGTTCATGCGCCAGCAATGACTACATATTTTGCCAGTTTCCCCACGATAAAGGAAAAACGCACGTGTCCAGTTAGCTACACAAGGAACATAAGGGAAGGCAAGTTGCCAAGTCGCTAGCTAGGTCATTCAAATTGCAAATTGCAATCGCTAATTGATGCAATTAGTTAGTTACCGAAATAGCCTGATAATATGTACGATGCTTTAAAAACATGTCGTTTTATGCATATAGTGTGCCATTTAGGCCGCGTGTGATCCCACGAACACATGCCCACGCAAGAAAAAAAAGCCTTAAGAGTACCTTGTTACTCTGTTTCGAACCTATATGCTCATATTGATCAGTAGTTAGCTAATCAGTCCAATTTAACAGCAAACATTTACACAAATTAAAATACGTAAAAACAGGCACAGACAACTTTAGCCACAAGTACGTCTGAGTCACTGTGCGTAAATTATGCTAGCCAGCTAAAAATGAAATTGCTATCCAGTCAACAATACGAAAGTTAAGCGACACTTACTCTTTTAGGGAGGTTTAAGCACGACTATATCATCTGATGTCATCACATGCATTGTTTCTTATTAGCACGTTATACGATTTTCTTTTAAATATGCAACGCTAGCTAACTACTTGTCTCAGTCCTTCCAACGCCACGCTGCCCGTATAGCCTCCCGCTTCGAAAGGAAGAACAGCGGGCGTGACGTTGCGTTTTGTAGCCACGGATGTCTAGCACAAGGCCTCCTGGGAAACTGAGTTGGTATCAACCGAGTAACATTATTTGAAGTGAGGGCCACAGCAATCGAAGCTTGAATAAAGCGACTTTAGTCAAAGCAGATTCATCCACATAACTCTACTTACAACGAAATATAGACTACTGATTAGTCCTTTATTAATCCAAATTGTAATTAATTAAAACAAATCTAAAACTAAGGCGTTTAGAGATGGCGTGTAGAGCGAAAAAAACATTGAATTCCATCTCGCACAAAGACTATGCTGTACTGCGAAGTATCGTATTAATGCATTCATTTCATTATAACATAGTTAAGCGCATTACCTGAACTGTTTTGTGATTATGACTTTTTGTTGACTTGTATTCGTATTGCCAAATGACGGCCTCCGTATATTATTCATTCTCGAGTTAGACCCATTTCATGTTGAGCTAAATTAACCTATCGATAATGCCATGTAGTTGGAATTGTTCATATCACGTCCATTTATTTATACAATGGTGCGTCTTGGTACAATGGTGGCTGGAGCATACTCGCGCACATGTACCACGCATTGCCTTTTACCTTTTGTCATTACAGCAGACGCACGTATGCACTGCGCCTTAAAGAAAATAATAAATATGCCCAGTAAAGCGGCATGAAAAATGTTACCTGCAAGACTCAAATGACCACATTCGAACACGTCAGTGCGTATACTTAAGTGTGTTCCATACAATGCAGCACAACACGGCATACAATAAGGCAAAATGCCCTACATTTAAATCAACACAAATAAGTGAAAGTGAGTTATCCTGGCAGCTGGTGAAGAAAACAGGGTCCAGCTGGTTGCCTAATTGTGCGTGGAGGATATCTGATGAAGGCTGAGCTTGAAGGAGTGGGGCGGGGACAGGGCACCCATAGTCTGGTAGTTCTCAGGTTGGAGTTCTCCTTTCCCCCTCCTTTTCTGCATTGCCTTGCTTTGTCATGGTGAAAGCATGTCTGCATTCTTTTGAAATGACAAATAACACCCCCACTGATCGCAAAATGAGAATTTACTGGTTAACTATCCAACACGGAAATTCCCTGGTCGGCTTATAAAGTTTTACTAATAAGACAGAAAGATACGTAAAGAACGCATACTTTGATTGAGTAGTCCAATTCTTCGCAGCAACCACATGTTCAATGCACATGAGTACAGCTATTTTAACTACAGACTCTATCAGAAATATATTACGGTGGTAACCATAATGAGCATTGTACAGGTATGGCCTACTGTAAAAGTTTTATACATGTGCCTAGTTAATGACTAAAGTGCCTAGAAAAGAATTCTCATCATCTACCCACGCATGTAGTAAAGCGGGGTCAGAGTTGATAAGCACCGTGCTTTGTGAGCGAGTGCACTGTTGTTCCTTTTCCTATCACTAGGGAGCGACGTGGCTCGCCCTTTCAACAAAGCAAAACTGCTTGGTCTAATGACCAACAGCATTGAACTCAAATTCTTACTGCAGCTGAAACTGTCAAGCCAGGCAGACGCAGTCTCTCCCTCTCTCGACCGCCTGCCCAACGTGTGTGTGTATGTGTATGTTGCACTATCCTCCGCACGTCGGTCTGCGGATCGCGTCCCCTTCTCCTTCCCTTTCATACTTCTCCGAACAAGATGGATCAAAAGAAAACAGAACCGGACTCATACCACCGCAACGGAATCGCCCAGGTTGTTCTGTACGGGGAATTCACGGCCACAGCCAACAGAAAGGTCAGGTATGCAGTGTGCTTGACAGAGATCGACCTCACTGTTCAAAAGATCACCTCGACACCTGCGGGACGGAGCAAGGTGGTCTTCAACTTGAGAGACTGTGTCGGTTGCCGGGCTTTCAAGGGAGAGGACAACACGGACGTTGGAGCTTATTTTTCAGCATATTTTTACCCTTTTAAGAGGAGATGGATGAGTTCCGGGGTGGCCCGTCAGAGGGTTGAGCAGTGTTTTCGGGTAGCACTGGCACAGGACTCCCATGCGAACCTTGAGGAGGCACAGCGATGGGCTCGTGCCATTGACGAAGGTTCCGTCCGCCAGCTGCCACAGAGAGATGGTGAGAATCTTTTCTGATGTTACTTTTTTGAAATCGAGCGCCGGCGCTCCCGATATCAAAGGCTACAATTCCACGATAAATGACAGCATTGTGTAATAGTCTTTTGTTGCTAATACTGAATGAAGCTTTTCCTTTTGCTGGTCTTATCTGTCTCGGCAAACTAACAAAGTTAACTACTGCATCCTGTTCTTGCTGGTAGCTTCTGAATCGTCTTATCATTTGAACTCCTGTAGACTAAACAAATAAAATGATGGGTGATTGTTATTTGTGGAAATACCGACGGGAAATAGCTCAATATCTATCTTAAATACGTGTGCATTTTATTTGACTAGAGGTCGTAGATGCAATTTCTTTAGCAGTCCAATTTTGGTGTTAATCAGTGCATCAGTGTACGGAGTGTGCCTGGAGCAATTTGAGTGCCAATTTAATCTGTCCACTGTTCTTTTTAACAAAAAGCCAGGGTGAACTATTTGTTATTCGTTTCAAGTCCGTGAAAATTAATTGATTTTCAAGTTATGTCTAAAAAATAATAAAAAAAACATGTATGACTGAAGAATCGGGGCGCTAATGTTTACCAAACGTGAAAAACAGACTAGTAGAACGGAGCAGAATGAACTTTATTAGGCTAAACCACGAGAAGCAGCTACGAAGATAAGGGGAAACACAACTACAGAAAAAAAACACAAATAGGCTAAACCTAATAACTGAAAGAAAGCTAATCAAAAATGACACAGTTATAGGGTATTTATACAATTCAGTGCAAATCTCAGGTGGCAGCTGAGCCTATAAGGTTTTATTGCCCACCTTAACTTTCGTGCGAGATTGTGACCTAGAACCAGCTTCTCAGATTGCCGTTTTTGTTTTCACTTAGACAAAAGGCAATGCAGTTCTGCACTTATTGTGTTGTCATTTACTATGTTACCTTATCTCCCAAACAAATGCCCTAAGGCTTATTGTGCATTGAACCCTAACTGACTCTACCTGTTATGGAAGCTCCTAGTAATTATTGCTCCCATCGAAACGTATAATCAGATGATCAATACAAACGTCAACCCCCCCCCCCCCCCCCCTTTTTTTTTTTTTTTTGCATAACAACAAATGTATTAGTTTCGGGGTAAGAACGGGGGTTATCACAATTTTGGGATTACAGTGAACTACAGCTTTCTTATTTGTTCAAAAATGTGTGTCCCGAGCCGAGTGGAAAACAATCTAATTGAGTTCGGTGTGTAAAGTTCAGGCCAAGCCGCAAAATTATAACTTTGTCATTGAGAGAAGCAAGTGATTATATTTAATTATAGATTTCTAGTTATTTCAGGAGGTGGTTGTTGTTTTGCTCCATTGTTTTCTGTCAAGGTGCAAGCTATTGAGAAGCGGCCAGTAGACAGGAATTGATTATTATGGGATCGTATTCCCAATCAGATATTTTTGGCATATCAACACAGACCACAGGTAAATTGTATCAAAGAGGCCTATGCAGTGAAGACAAATAAACTTTAATGCAGGACAGTGATGGCTGTAGAAAATGAATACATAATAAATAAGTTTGACAATCATGGCTGTATGAAATTAAATATCAACATGAAAATTATGTCGTAAAAATGAAACAATGAACGAGGGATTATCTGACTGTCAGATTACATCTGCTGCCATTGGAATGGGTAGGTGTAGCGCCATACCACAAAAATAATTTTAAACAGCAGAGCAAAAGATTCTCACTTAGCTTAGGCAACTAAGTAAGAAATCATGTCTGACTCCAGGAAACCAGGACTGAATAGTGTTAGGAAAGCAGGAGCTCTCAGGGAAAGAAAACCCTTGTCACTGAAAGATTGGAGTTCTCAGGAAGCAGGACAAACTTTGACCTGTGCCAGGTGATTACTTCAGTCCTCTAGTGCAGAATAAATCTGGTTATTCTAAATCTACCCCGTATTCATATGGGCAGCAGTGTAGTGGAGTGGTAAGGAGACGGTTAACCAAAAGGTCACTGGTTCGTCCACTGCTGCTGTATTTTTGGGCAAGGTACTTAACCCACAACTGCCTCGGTAAAAATCTAGCTGTATAAATAAATAACATTGTAAACTACATAAGTCGCTCTGGATAAGAGTGTCTGCTAAATGACAATAATGTAATGTAATTCACCTGTGTCAGCCAGAGATTTTCTGGGGTAGGGGTGTAAACAGGGATCTGCTGCTATGGTTCAACCAGAGGAGGAGTCTTCAAATAGAGGATCATGCTGGTGACATTCACTCAGGGGCCGAAAAACATGACTGTGTTTTGAAGTGAACCATAGCTTATGAATGGAGAAGTTGCGGATCCTTAGTTATCTTTGAAACTGACATGTCATAGTGTAGATGCCATAACATGCCATGTATTAGGGTCAGATTACAGCCCAAGAAATGCGAAGTAATGTAGAATATGGTTGTATTGCTTAACAAAGGGTCTTTTTACAATATGTGGCAATTAAGTCACAAGCACAGTCATAGTTTCCTCCCGTTGACGTGAGTATTGCTCAGCAGCATTCCGTGATACTTAAAATGACCCCTCTGTGTCACCTTAAAACAGGAACCTAATGGTGGTCAGGTTGGTTGAGAAATTCTGCCTGCAGCTGGATGAGCATTCTTTAGTGGGCCTGCATTAAGCTTTCTTAGCAGTCTCATTTTCTTGTTTATTTTACATGTATGTGTCTGCCAGCATCTGTTTGATTTCCAATAAATTAAAATGTGATGGCAGACACCACATTATTGTACTTCAAGCTGTACAGGAATGCCACTCTTTTCCTGAAATAGAACAGGAATAATGACATTGAGGAGGCAAGAAACATTATATTTGGCATTGACTGGTGCACAATGCCGTTTGTTCACTGTGGAGTCAGATGTTGTAAAGGAACGAAGACAACTGCAGCATTGCCTCCAGGTGTCCACGGTAACCAAGGGAGAGCTTAGCGATTGGTCCTTGAGGAAGGCACCTTGTGTTGTAGCCAGCTGGAGTTCAGTCACACCACATAGCGGCAAGGCTGATTCCAGCATATCTGAGAAGCCTATGGCTCTGTGAACGTGTTTATCGGAGGGTCTAAGCAGGGGATCGGATGCAAACAGGATATTTTTATCTACTTAATGCATTCATTCATGAACCCTTGTTGTTGGTTTTGTAGTCCCTGAGAGGAATGATTATAGACAATTGGATATACAGTATAACAAGTCTTTTTCTTGGTGCTCCTTTTAAATGTAATCTTCCCTGTAATGGCCAGGCACCACAGTGCTGATAAATTCAAACATGCATATCGTTTTATCCTTAGACCCGCCCCTCCTTTCTAATTTTACATATCAAGTGAAGATGAGTCTGAATAAGTCATGACTATCTGTGTATCAGCTTCTTTCTGTGCTGTGCTGTGCTGTATGCTTGCCAACAACTGGCTGACATCATGCATTCATGCTGTGAAATGGAATGAACAATGATGAAATCAATAATGAAATATATATTGGAAGGTTTTTCGAAGGATTATTTCCTTTTGGAGGAAAAAAAGCAGGTCCATTTACCTTTTTCAAGAGCCGTCACTCACAGACCAATAGTCATTAAGCCAGGGCATGATTTATTCAGTACCTTAGGTTGTTTCAACGTATACATCCCAGGGCAGCCAATGCAGTGAACATATACATTTCAAAAGAGTTACATGTGGCTAATAGACAGAATATGATGCATTAATGACCTGTGCCATACAGTATCAGATGCTCTTCTGAAGGTAAGTTCAGTGGGCATCAATTTAACTTTTTCAAGATTTCAAGGATAGTGCATAATTACTTTCAATACTATGCATTTTGAATTTTTTTCATATGCTGCTGGATTATGTAATGGCATGCTGTATGAAATAATTTTTCCCAATTGCCCTTATATTCTGTATCTTTGGTCATTCATACTGTATAATGAAGCCCAAGTTTGATCTGACGCTATTACACGGCACAACAATCAAAAGAGACTTCAGATGTTTAAGCCTGACGTTGAAATGAATTTCCTGTTCTTCTACATTCTCAGAGCACATGGTAGGCAGCATTCATTCATTTTGCTACTTCCTGACTTCAGCGAAGTGTGGTTTCTGTACGCGCCACACCAGCCCTTCCACTGGTTCCGCCACCAAACCCGCCCGCCAAAAAAAAAAAAAAACCCTGTGTCAACTGTCTCACTAGCGCAGTACTCGCACAGCCGTCTGCTTCCCGCCCTTAAGCTTGTGTCATGTGACTTGAGAATGTGATTAAAGAAAATGTAGCCGTCTGGCGCGAACATCATCTTGGGGGGGGATTGGTGTGAGAGGAGGTGGGGGTAGCGTGTTCCACAGACGATGCCCCGACCCCTGAGTTTGTGCTGAGGGCCTAATATACTGTGTGAGGCCTCGCCCTGAGACACCCGTCCGCCGCTCAGTGCGATGAAGTCTGACACGCTGTCAGGGCCCCAAACTCTGCCCCCCCCCCCCCCCCCCCCCCACCCCCGACCTTGGTCCCGGGCTTGCGTGCATCAAGGCTGGCTATAGCTGAGTCACGGCTGTCTGTCACCCCTTTGGGGTAGATCATGCAACACCTGCGGTTGTGGCTTTGATGAGAAGAGGCCTGCTTCCATTTGTTTTTTACAGCCAAATGTTTATCTTTTGATTCCTGGTGGTGCATTCCCTTCATTCACAACTAACACGCTTGTGTTGTAACTCAGCTCCTTCCTTGGGACTTGAGGCTGTGAATCTCAATGCAACGGTGCAGGCAGCCGAAGCCTGTGATGGCTGTAATGCTGTCTTTCTCAGGTCTCATCAGCCACTGCTAGCTTGACTTGAGTGCTGAATACAGTATTTACATATAAATCGCCCAAGACTTCTTTGTTGGGAGATTTACAAGCACCCACAAGAATATGAGCACAGTTCTGCCCCTCTGGGGAAAAAAAAGACGTCAAACACAGTAACGTTAACCGTAAATGTTCCTCCACCTTGAACTTCGGCTTAAAGGAGGGGTTTGTGTCCCAGTCTGTAGTTTGTTTTGACGTCTGACTGGGAGATGGGATCTGACGGGCTGTATATTGCCTCTGTGGCGTCCCTTCCTCCTGCTGATGATACATCTGGCATATCTGCTGCCTGAAGCGCACACAGTTACTCAGTGGCGAAAAGTTGACAACTCACAAAAACAGCCATTTTTCTTTCATTCAGCCCCCCGGTTCTGTGCTATTGTAGAGACCCCAGAGACACATACTGTCAGGCGGTGGTCAGTTCCTTTCTCTCTCTCTCTCTCTCTCTCTCTCTCTCCGATACGGATGCCCCTGGGAGGCAGACAGCTTGGCAGCCAGACAGCCCTGTGCAGCCTCCAACCCCTCCCTCGCTCCTGCGACCTGGGCTGCATCCCTCCGGAAATCTGCTCCCATCCCGACAAGCTCTGATGCACATGTGTATATGTGTGTGTGTGTATATGTGTGTGTGCGCGCGTGTGTGTGTGTGTGTGTGTGTGTGCGCGCATGTGTGTGTGTGTGTGTGGCACATGCAGCAGTGTGCACCACACCCTTCTGCAGCAAGTAATTACAGTGAATGGAACAAATGTGTGTGTGGTGCGGTGGGATTATGGTGATGTCACATACAGTACAAAATAGAACAGCGGATGGGTATGTGACATACGAATGTGCAGACCAAGTATCTGTTTGCTTGTGATTGTAAGTCTTTAGGTACTTTGTCCTAGAACACTCTGTCTAGGTTATCTCCGCCTGTCATATAAAATCTGTTCTGTAAACAGCTTCTTGTGTTTTCACCTGATAACACTTAAAATTGATTTTGGCCACACAAAGAAAATCGTGATGCCTTGAGTTAACTAAATAATGAATAATGAAGCCTGATAATCACATTTCAAAGGTCCATGCTTTCACAGACAACAGTTTCAGAGCAGGGATTTCCTGTATGACAGAGGCATAGAGTGGCCATACAGCACAGTATCTCGGTTAAAATGTGATCTCTACTGTGTTTCATGATTGACTGGCATTCAGGGGCAGAGTGATGATGACAAAGACAAGTGGGAGAAAAGAGACTCTCAGTTTGGAGTTAAACAGTGCTGACTGTGACATAGGAAGAGTGAGTCAGCAAGTTCTGTGGAGGGGCAAAGGAGGAGGTGGTGGTGGTTGGGGGGGTGAAGACCCCAGGGGGCTCACTGCACCCCTGAACTCCGGGGGAAAGGCAAGAAAAGAAACGACACATCAGGCATTCGTAACCATATGGGCTTGAAGCTGTCGGATAGATCCCAGCAGTTCGCGCGAAAGCTGTGGCACCTGCCTTTTTTTATCACATTGTGAAACTGTGAGGTCATAATGGCAGTGTCACTCCTCAATGAGACATCTTCCTGCTATTCACCTGAATGACTGAGGGTGTGAAGTCAGCTGTTTCGAGTCAGGCCACTTGGCCTAACAGGGGAAGAAGGCTGAGCTGTTTTATTAGGGTGTGATCATAATTGTAATTAAGTATTTGCAATGGCTTGCTAACCTGTGGCACGCAGTGTTGGTGCAGTTACAACAGCACAGACATGCAGTAGGAAACCAGACCTTATGAGGAAAGCAAAAGAATTAGTAAATGACCGCACATTCACCGTCTGGGCAGTAAAACCGGAATGGTTTGTAATGTAAAGCTTGCATTTAAATATCATCTTGACAATCTTGTGAGTAAACTATGACAGAAGATCGGTTTCCTGTATAGAAATAGAGCCAACTTCCCTCTGTTTTGCAGAAAAAGGATTATTGAAGCAGTATTCATGACAGTTTTACATTATAGGGATGTGATTTACAGGCACGCAGCTTCTTCTATCCTCAAACCTCTGAATTGAGTGTATCATTCTGCCCTGCGCTTTATTACTGGTGATGTTTATGGTACTCAGCATTGCATTCTGTATGAGAAGGTTGGTTGGTCCTCTCTTTCGGAGAGACGTGACAGGCATTGGCATTTATTTATTTACAAAGCCCTTATTAGCAAATTACCATCTTATATTACATCTCTTTTGGACAAATCAGTAAGGACTTACCAAACACGGGCATGTGATTGGCTCACACTCCATGTGCCTAAAGTAAATTCTGAATTTGGAAAGACCGCATTTAGATTTTATGCTCCATACACATGGAATAATCTGCAGAGCACTTTAAAAATGAATAATTTTATAACTTATCGAGAATTTAGAAGCAAGATTTTAAACCTTCCCAAAACAGAATGAAATTGTTTTTAAATTGTTTTAATTGATGCGGTTTTATGCTCTTATTTTCATTAGATAAATGGCTGGTACTTTTAATTTGGCATTTTGTGTTTTAAATTTCTCTTATGTGTTACTTTATTACAATATTGTATTTTTCTACTGTCATTTATTAATTAATTTGTACTGTAAATTCTTTTTAGATTATTTGTTTTAATTTTATTTTATTTACATCAGGTCTTTCTTGAAAATGAGATGTCTATCTCAGTGGGAGTCACCTGAATAAATAAAGTTTAATAAAAGTATGTGATTATGCAGATAAAAATATTATTGGTGGTTGATGGTGACTAGATAGGTGTATTAACCTGCTGTCAGTGAGGCAGGCTGGCAGCATCATCGCTTCTCGGTTTGGAAGGTGGAAATAAGTCACATTTCAGAGTGATCATTTCAAATGCTGGAGCAGAAGATTTTGAGGATAGTCTGAGTTTGAATCTCAAAGTTAACAAACAAATGTCAGTGGACTTTGCATATTCAGAAACATTTCCAATGCAAATTTGGGGTGTAATGTTGCGTGACCCACATTCCTGCATTTAGAGGGCCTGTTTAAAGCTGTCAGGAGAGGATGATCAGCTGTGTTTGACTAGCAAGTGGCTCCTATTTTAAACCACAGGATAAGCAAAAGGAGCCTTTTGGTGACTTCAGGTGACTTTTTAAGGTCAAGCGGTAGACTTATTCATCCTCAAACTCCTGTTGTACATTGAGCATGCTCAGAATGGATTTGTGAAAGAAATTGACCTTTTCAATGCTTTAAAAAATAAACAACATAACAAAAAGCAGCTTCCAGTATCATTACTAACAATATTCTAGAAGTGCATCCATGGCTCTTAGAGCACAAAGGCTCCATTGTGGAAAACAACAATGAATTGTGTGTGTTGCGTTTTGTTTTTTTTTTTCTGTAGGGAAACACTCAACATATTGTTTCCTTTTTTATTTCTGTTTGCTTCCTTTTGCTCTGTTTAACCTCCGTTCATATTTCATATTTTGTATAAGGAGCGTTTCAGGAGTAAGTGGCCGTGGGGTGGGATTGGCTGATGGGAGTGCCCCCCCCCCCCCTCCCCGTGCCCCTGCAGGGAGGGCACTTCCGCGGCGGAGGCTATCGTAAGCGATCACACAGAGGCTCCTTGTGTGCGGGGGCCGAGACGCAGCGGGGTGGGCTCCGATGCCAGCTCTCCTGGCACGGCGCCGCGGGGCCGAGCACCGGCATACCAGTCCTCTCAGTGGGTCCGGGACCGTCCCCCGGGGAGGGGTCCGCGGCTCGCAGAGGCTCTGGCTCCGGGGCCCCGAGGCGACAGAAGTCCTTTCTTCTGGCGCAAAGCCGAGGCATCTGCAGCAGATACGTTTTGTTGGCCTCTTCTGCCAGATTCAATTCATGCCCCCCCCCCCCCCCCTCCTGACTGGCAGTCCCACCAGCAACACCCAAAAAAGTCTGGTGTTTTCTGGGCTCTTTAAACAGCCTTTGCATCCACTCATCTCTCTGTCCTTATATTATCTGTTTCCCTCCACTTAACCTCCCTGAATGCACTTACACCTTCTGGCTGGGTTAGCAGTTTCAACTCTACAGTCTTATCCATGCTCTGTGTTAGTACACACACACACACACACACAGAGGGTTTGAGTTATGACAGTGCTCCATGTTTAAATTGGAACATTTTTTTGGCCAGCAAATGAGAGCACAGGAGCCACCATGAGGCTCTCCATGAAACCCTTTCAGCCAGAAGAGCGAGAACACAAAGATGGACACTGCTTGCTGAGTTTTGTTTGTTTTATCTGTTGATGATGATGGGCGTAACGCTGAGCCATGGCTCGGCAACTACAAAGACACAGGAAATTCTGTAATGCTCTGCTTTACGTAACTATCAGAAACGGCTAATGGCTTTCACAGCGGTGGTTGAAGTAAAGGCAGCCATGGAATGTTTGCTGTTGTGCAAACCTAATTTCTTTCCTTTACTGTGTACAGTAAAACTGAAGATAAAAGAAGTTCTTGATAAATGCTCAGAGTGGGCGTGACTTAAAATGAGTCTGTAATTCAAAACTTCAAAACTCTGTGACTTAAAAGGACTCTTGACTGTCGGACAAAGTGGGATGAGTCTGTCTGAAAGACTGTTTTCCAACTGTTTTAAAGTTAATGGTGAAACTCCTCCCTCAGTAACTGTGGTGACTGATGTGTTCAGCTCATAAAGAAATTTCCTCAGAGGTTCCACCCCACATACCACTTCCTACTTTGCTTGAACCAGTTTAGCCTGATGTTCTTGAGCTGATGGTTTTTTTCTACTTCCCAAGGAGCCGACAATTGACATTCTTCCCTTCTCTCCCTCCCTGTCTCCCTCTCCTTCTCATTCACTCTCTCTCTCCCCCTCCCACTCCCTCTGCATTCCTGCCTCCCTCTCTCTGTCTCCCCCCCCTCTCTCCTTCCTTCTCTCCCTCCTTCTTTCTCAGGTGTGCTGTACAGCGAGGTACGGAGGCCCTGCAGGGTCATGCTGCTCCTGAACCCACACAGCGGGAAGGGTCAGGCGCTCAGTCTCTTCACAGGCCACGTCCAGCGCATGCTCACAGAGGCTGGAGTCCCGCACACTCTGGTCATCACCGGTCAGTAAACCCCCCCCCACCCCACACCCACCCCACACTGCTGCACAAGTACAGCTGCTGGCAGTCCGACCACATGGCCACCCGCCTTTTCTCATTTACAATGCCCTGTCTGCCATCGTCATGGTGACTGCCCCACGGTTTGCTCCTCCTCACCGTGTAGCACCTATGGGAACTTTTAATTGCTCTCACTGTCATTGCCATGACCAGTTCACACTCATATGTGATTTGGGCCACTTGCAGGTGCTCATATATATATACAACTTTGCAAGCACCGAGCGTCCTCTGGTCCACCTGCTAAGCAAACAGATGTTGTGGTATTTAGTATCATAGTGAAGGCTGCACTGTGCTAAGGGTATGTAATTATTGGCTTCCCCCAGTGCAGCCAGATCTTTACTCCCGTCTGCAGTGTGTCCCTCTCCTCCCCTTGTCCTCAGA
The DNA here is from genome assembly GCF_013368585.1 of Megalops cyprinoides. Taxonomy (NCBI): domain Eukaryota; kingdom Metazoa; phylum Chordata; class Actinopteri; order Elopiformes; family Megalopidae; genus Megalops; species Megalops cyprinoides. The sequence goes on along the minus strand of NC_050583.1, from coordinate 18,778,165 downwards.
GCACCTCATTATCCCACTGCAGCCAAATAATAACCCTTTTCAAATGACGAGAGGCATCCCGTTAACACGTCCACTCCGTGCTGTCTAAAACTGCTGAGTACACAGATATGCCACAGTTCTAAGATCCTAACTCCATTTTTTCCGAAAAGCAGTTCATCTCGCGGACAAGTCAGAATAAATGCCATCTTCAAAAGTTAAAAAAAAAAGCCCAGTTCACTCAAACACGGCACATTCCGAAATCTGAATAGCAGCCTGTCCTATGTGTCTGGGGAGGCGGGTCAGCGCCAGAGATGCGAGTTTGCGGCCTTGTTTTTTTTTTTTTTTACAGTGCGGAGCGTTGATTATCGGTCCAGTTGTCTTTGAGTGTCCCTGTGTGCTCCATGGCTCAGAGACGCTCGGAGAGGAGAGAAGTGTTGCCTGTCTATGCGCACAGTAAGGCTTCGGCCTTGGCCAGGGGCATGGCGACGGTTAGCAGCTGGAGCCTAATAAAAAAAGACAATCGAATTATTGATGCTTGGCTGTAAAGCGCAGTGCCACTAGAGGCAAGGGAGGGATCCGGAGCCGCGCGGATATGGGTCAGCGGAGTTCTGTCGCTCAGCCCTCCAGCTCGGGCAGAAAACGGGCTGTCCGGCCTCATTAACTGATGGCACCTCGGCTCTCTTCCCATCGCACGCCCTGTTAAATAACAGCCCCTCCAGAAGCACTCTTTCGCAGCAAAACACCAGAGGAGGAAAACGGCAAGAAAAGAGCATGGGATGTTTGCGAGTCTTTCGCCCATGATGTGTGGAGCTCAATTAACGGGCGGGGTTTGAAGGAGCAGAATTATGGGACCGATTAAGAACGCGCTCAACGGTGAACTGTTCGTATCTGTGTACTCATCAGGGATTGGAATTCTTTGCTTTTATTGAAGGATGCTGTTGCTAATTGAATTTTGCCTATAAAGTCACAGGCATTTAATCGGTTCTGTAATTCGTGCGAAACGTCAGATCCAACCGGGGTCGGAAACCCACTGGAGGCCGTTACTCGTCGTGACTGTATCAGAACGGCAGAGGCCGGAGGCCAGGGCCGGAGCTGCGGTCAGCGAGAGAGGGAGCGTCAGCAAGCTGGTGTTCCGCTGGCCGTTTCTGGTTTGATGACCTCCCTGTGGACAGACATCGCGAGCGGGCATCCGTGGCCTGAAACGGACTGATCCCAGAGCAGTCCCTGCAGGCGGGCTCGTGAGCGATGGCTCCGGCCCCGGGCGCCCGTGAGAGCGCTGACTCAGCAGCTGCATCTCCTCCTGCTTCCTGACAGCCTCGTCGCCACGGGACCCCCAGCCCCTGTGTGTCCATGAGGGCCTCAGTCCACACATACAGTACCGTTTCTGGGCTGGGAGATGTACAGTACCAGTCAAAAGGTCGGAGATACCTACTCATAGAAGGGTTCGTTATTATTACTATTTATTATTATTACACGTTAGAAAGATACTAAAGACATCAACACTATGAAATAACACAAATGGAATTTGTGACCAAAAAAAGCGTTATCAACAAATGAAAACCATCTTATGTTTTAGATTCTTCAAAATTGCCAAACGATTTTTTTTAAGACTAAATTGTTTTTGAAAGAAATTCATACATAAGCATCAACGTCACTCTTTGTATTCATCTAAGAAACAAGATGTTCAAGAATTTAAGCATTAGTCTGTAGATCAAAATGTCTTTGAATGCAATATCTTCATCAGATGTGTGCAGACTTTTTACTGGTACTGTACATCTCCTAGCCCAGAAACACGCTGCCTTTTACCGTAAGCCTCCCATCCCACCACATGAACGGCGAGGGAACAACCCAGCCGATTCCGCGCGTCACGTTTGCGTTCTGGTCACGGGCCTGCTGAAAGGGTGCGTTATTTATGTGCGAACCATCCAAAGAGCAAGCCTCCGCTAAGCCCCGTCGGGCTGCGGTCCTGAGAAGGGAGTGGGAGGCTGTGGCCTCCTTTGTATGAGGGCTGGGTCTGTGAGGCGACCGAGGCGACAGTGAGGGGGGGCGGGGAGAAGGGAGGTGCAAAGGTCGTTGGAGGTTAAACCTGCCTCTCTGATATTAGAAGTTCAGATGAGCCTCAGCGTGGCAACAAGGGCCGAATTGACCTCCATCCTACACAACCTCCCCCCCCCCAACCCCCGTCCCAATACAGTCGAGTTCAGTGAATGGATCGGCTGCATGGCATGTTAGTCTCGGTCCGTGGAGCCCGGGACAGCGTGCCAGAGGTTGACCCAATAAAGACAAGCTGGACCCCTTGAGAGAATGCCAGTAAAAAAAATAAATAAAAGAATGAATTGGATAACCATATTCTCCAGGCCGTTGTACTGAGAGTAACGCGTAGCGTGTCCAATTATCCAGCAACCTTTGCACCGCTCATTTACAGCTTTGTTGCTTGCGGCCCGACTGTTTTACACCCACTGCATAGGCAAATGTGACCGGACTGATAAGAGGAAATTGATTCCCACCCTGCCTCCCTCAGCGCGGCGAAACCTGGAGTAATCTGATCCCACTGCAGAGGCCTGAGTTTCCGAGGGAAAACAGTAGCGCTCCTCTTTCTCCAACATTACAAAAAAAAAAAACACAAAAGACAAAAGGCACTAGCCAAACGCTCAAATGCACCTGGAGGCGAGGGATGTGATAATGACACCTGAGGAGGAGGAATGCAAGTGATACTGAAGTGATGTTATCTGTGACCTGAGTCCGGAAGCTCGGAGTAACAGGGCTCGGCTGTTTTCCGTGGTTTCCGCGCGAGCTGGAAATTCCTGGGGACCGTCTGGGAGCCTGGCAACAGCATGGCGGTGCGTTTCAGCCCGGGCGAGGCAGGCAAACAAAGGGCTCTCGGGCTCCCAGCAAGGGCTGTGAACCTGTTTTAATTATAGCGCCGGTGGAAGCGAATCATAGCAGAGTAAGGGGCAAGATGGGTGTTTGATGATACAGCAAACTCAGGCCGCTGGACGCCACCTCCTGTTGGGGTCCACGCAGCGAGATGGTGGCTGGCCACTCCCGCTTGACGTAGCAGACTGACCTTGACCACACATGATCTGAATAAAGACTGTCTTGCTGATAGCTGTGTCTCTTTTTCTTCCCCTGAAAAAAAAAAAAAAACTGAAAAATCTTCACTACACTTTGGTTCTTTTGTGCTGGAAGTCGCTCTGGATAAGAGCGTCTGCTAAATGAATGTAATGTATTGTAAAATCTACCATTGAAAAATTGGCCAGTGAAGAATTACCCATTGAACTCATTCCTCAAACGTGATGGAAATTACACCCCTACTCAGACAAACTGATGAAGCTGATTAGTGCTGTGACAGGGAGCATTGTGGCACGGTGGAGAAGGAGTTGGCTGATAACCCAAAGAGTGCAGGTTTATTTCTCAAGGAGGGGCGCTGCTGTTGTACCCTTGAGCAAGATTCAAGATCTCAGTTGCCTCGGTAAATATCCACTTGTGTAAGTGGATAATATATATGTGAGACATGTCTGGTATTATTCCCTGGTAAATGGCATCTGGCAGGCAGATAAGTAATAATGTATGCGCTGGTGCACATTATTGCGAAATTGCACACATTTTGGCTGTGGTGACCCCCCCCCCGTGTCTTCACAGAGCGGCAGAACCACGCCCGGGAGCTGGTGAGAGAGGCAGACCTTTCGCAGTGGGACGCCATGGTCATCATTTCGGGGGACGGGCTGCTGTTCGAGGTGACTGCGTGTGACCCTCCCCGTTCGGAGGACATCAACCCGATGAGAAATGGCTTCTGTCCCACATTCGCTTAAGTCCCCCTTTTCTGCAGCGCCTCTCGTCGGGCCAGGGGCTGAATTATCACTAAATTATTCACTGGAGGTCCGTCGCATTCGGCGGCGTTTAAGCAGTCTCTCCCCTCGGCTAGACACTCCCTTGCCTCTCAGCCCCCTCCGCGTGCAACGGCTGCTCTGGTGGAGGTGGGGTGGTGCGGTAGTCACGGTCCTGTCTGTGCCCCAGGTGGTGAACGGGCTGATGGAGAGAGAGGATTGGGAGGCCGCCATTCAGACTCCGCTGGGGATCTTGCCCGGGGGCTCAGGGAACGCACTGGCTGCCTCCATCCACCACTACTCGGGGTGAGACCTCTCAGTGTGTATGCACTATCTGTGCTATTCATGTGCTCAGCAGATGCTGTCAACATGGGCAAATCTAATACGGCACCAGAGAATAATATCCACGGCCGGGCTTCACAGAGTGAGAGAATCTGCACTGCCACACAAAGGCTGATTTACCTAACCGGAATACAACAAAGAGAAGGCTCCAGAGCCTGTTTTGTTCTGTGCTGGTAGGGTGATTCACAAATCATTGTAGCACGGTTTTGGTGGTTGCTACGCTTAAGTGTTTTTTATGTCGGTATTTAGAGATTGCCGTGTTTACTGGCACTGAGATAAAATCAGTTTATTGAAAGCACACAGGAAATAAAGGGTTAAGCTCAACAGCGAGCAAATTCTGTGGGTAAAGGGGTTATTCAGCTAGCCTTGCACTGTGTCAGCTTCTGAAAGCTTCCATTTCTTCTCTTGTTCTCATTCAAAATATGAGCTCCCCCTGCTGGATGTTTACATACACTACACTGCAGTCACTGTCAAAAGGATACAACAGCAAGAAGATCCTCCTGAAATGATTACTTATGGTGTGGCATCAGAGTTTAACTATTTGTCACATCACAAAAATCACAGTGATTGATTATCCTTGAACAATTTAATGTGCCTGGCTGCCGCTTATGAAACAGATCAGTCTTGGTTATAAGCCCTGGTAAACGGTGACACATGATTGGTTCAGATGTAGACAATAGGCAGCGGTGATGCGTCAGTTGTAGGGTGACCTCTGCCCCCTTCATTCACGCGGCAGGGGTGCTTTCTTGTCCGCTTACCCTGACAGGTCCCAGCCGGTGTCGAGCGAGGAGCTGCTGGTGAGCTGCGGCTTCCTGCTGTGCAAAGGGCTGGTGTCTCGGATGGACCTGGTGTCCGTCCACACGGCCTCCAGCCAGCGCCTCTTCTCCTTCCTGTCGCTGGCCTGGGGCTTCGTGGCGGACGTGGACATTGAGAGCGAGAAGTACCGGCACGTCGGGGCGGCCCGGTTCACGGTGGGCACGCTGGTGCGGCTGGCCTCCCTGCGCGTCTACCAGGGCCGGCTGGCCTATCTGCCCGCCGAGGAGCCCCCGCCCCCGGCCCAGGTCTCCCCCCCGCCCCCCGCCTCCACCTTCTGCTCCTCGCTGCTCTGCCGGCCCTCCAGCGCCTCCCCCGGCCAGAACACCTTCCACAACTCCTGTAACTCCAACAACGCCGCCAAGGCCAAGAGGGGCGACGGCACGGCGCCGGCCCCCAGGGGCCCGCCGGACTCCCTCCTGGCGCCCCTGGAGCAGCCGGTGCCCGGCGACTGGACGGTGGTGGAGGAGGAGGACTTTGTGCTGATGCTAGCCATGTACCAGTCCCACCTGGCGGAGGACCTGCTGGCCGCCCCCGGCGCCACTCTGGAGGACGGCCTCATCCACCTCTTCTACGTCAAGGCCGGCATCTCCCGCGCCGCCCTGCTGCGCCTCTTCCTGGCCATGGAGAAGGGCACGCACCTGGCCAGCAGCTGCCCCTACCTGGTGCACGTGAAGGTGCGGGCGCTGCGGCTGGAGCCCTTCTCCCCGAAAGGCGTGATCACGGTCGACGGGGAGTCGGTGGACTACGGACCCATTCAGGCTCAGGTCCATGGCGGGTTAGCCCGACTCATCTCTGGGTGACAGCCGGGCCCAGCCCATACACACGGCTCCAGTGACCGCACAGACATGCAGTCCTGCACATAGATCATAGATCCAAAGGTCTGACTATTGAGGTTTTTACGTTTTCTCTCAGAACTGAAGTTTTGAAAGTGCCAAAGTCGCGAGCCTTTGGAAAGTTTTACAATTGATTTTCCTACAGCGTGAGATCGGGCCCGTACACATAAAGGTTCTAAGAATGAATTTAAACCACAGAAGAAAAAAACTCTTTCCTTAAAATGAATACACTGGGAGTGTATGCTGAATGCAGTACTGTATGCTGTACTGGGTAGCTTATGATTTCTATTTATAGCACAGTACTTATATGCTTGATTAATTTATGCACAAAATCCCAAATCATCACTGCTACATTGGAGCTTCTTTCTCATTGACAAATAATGCAGGGTTGTGACCATTTTTAATTTTGAGAGAGCAGGCTTTACTCCATTGGGCAGTTGATGTCAGAATGTTCCTTAACTTGAGCTGTAACAAAAAGAATATCTGCACGGATGTCATAAGCGCCCACCCAATAGCTTTACATGTATTTCTGTGGAGCGTCTTTCCATTCATGAAAGCTGCGAATCTGGCATGCCCCGCTGCGGTCGTGTCTTAAGACTTAAGTGTATTCTAAGGTGTGAGGAGGACCCTCCTTTCCTGTATTTGGAGCACACTTAAGTCCTTTTAAGGCATTTATGGATCACTTTCAATCAGACCCTTAAAGGTAAAAGGAAACCACCCACACTTAAGTGCTACTTTCAGGGCTAATGGCTTTAATGAACAGAAGGAATAGCCACCACCCCCTCCCCTCCCCTCATCTGGGGTACGTCCCTTCCCGGCCCGTGAGGCTCAGAGCAGCTGCTCTTCGTTGGGCTGTTCTCTGCAGAGGACGCGCACTGACAGAGCCGTGCGGATAGCGCCCTGGCTGAGTAGTGCATCATGTGCTCGGCTGTCTCCCCCGATGAGCGTCATGCATGCAGAGAGAGAGAGAGAGGCATGTCCCCCCCCCCTCTGCTGCGGGAACGCACGATGCCGTGCCCGCAGCCTCGCCCGCAGCTCCCGGAGCTCGTCCTCAGAGAGCAGCCCTCGCCCTACCCCCCCCCCCCCCAGGCTCGCGCTTTCTCTTGCGTTTGCGATCCGAGCTGAGCCTCAACTTGGGTATTTTTCCCTGGTATGCAATCAGTTTTAGTCGGGGCCCTCAGCATTCATTGCATGTGTGCGGAGAGACAGGGGGCCGGAGGTCAGCGGTGACATTAAGAATCTTCCCATCAGCTCAGTCACTGAACCCGCTACTGTAAAATGCAAACGGCCACATTCTCTGGCCTTCTGAATCAACTACCTTGCATGCAGACAAATAGTTTTTTTATATATATATATAATTTTCTTTATTTTGAAATCATACATACATGTTTACCTCAGCGTTGATTAAACATTAATTGGAAGGGAAGAAGCGCTCCCTTTCAGAGCTGTGCTGAAACGGCCTGGCCTTGCAGAAACGCCACTGGCTGCTGTTACATCACGGAGGTGTAGTGCCTGCATCAGGTCTCGGGGCTGGGCTGCAGCCATCGGTGCGGTCGGCTCCCCTCCCCACCCCTCTCCTTCCCCTCCCTCCTCCCCCCGCCCCCCCTCCCCCAGCACTGCAGTGCTCCAGAGGAGTCCCAGTCCCTCAGCTGCCTGTGCGCGCAGCTGCCACGCTCCGATTGGACGAACCCCCGTGAGAATTCTGAGCCATTAGCACCTATGTGTCCTTATCTTAAAGCTTTAAAAAGGAAGCGGTGTCAGTAATATGGAGGGTAACCTGATTCTGGCTTGTCTCTCCTGTGTCTTTTTTTTTTTTTTTTTTTATTTTAAACAAGAGGCTGGTTACCTCTAACAGGGGCTGTTCCCTGTGGATGATTATGTTTGAATTGCTTTTCATTTAAAACACAAAAGGGAAAAAAGAAAGCATGGTGGATGAAGCATTGCATGGGTCAGTGGGCAGGAATTACTGACTTTGTTAAATACTGCATGAGAGACCACCATTGTGTTTTTGGCACGGTGGCTCGTCCCCGCAAGTGCTTGAATAATTAGCATAATTTACTGATGCAGTGGAGGAGGGTGATGTATATATACTCATACATTTCACTGGCTGCTTTAGTAAGACAGAGGTCATTGTCCCTACATATCCAGAGGGGAATGAGTGAAGCCTTGCATATCTGAACTACTGCACGATTGAGAGCCCCTGAGAGACATGCTTGAGTGGGTTATTTGGGTCTCTGAAATGAAACGGTTTCCAAAATGCAATACAGTACCTTTATCTTCATTCGTGTTGCAAATAGACTGCTTGTGTATGATAAGTTGAGTGTATGATAGTTTTCTGTACGATAGTTGAACCTGCCTTCCTCTGGAGTCGGGGCATGTAGATGTGAAACACAGAAGACCAAGTGATCACGTTCTAAAAACAAAACAAACAAAAAAAAAAAAGAAAGAAAATGAAGAAAGAAGTTATTGAAACGAGCAGCACACGAAGCTTCCGTGGATGTACTGCTATTCAGAGCGAAACGTACCGTCATTGTCTCCCGCGATGAGGGCGTACCTCGTTTCGACCCTCCCGCGTCACTAACAAGAGTTGCCTTCGAAACAGTGCATGCCATGACCTACCTTCCATTCGCAACGTTCGCTGAACGGGAAAGTGGGCGTGACGGGGAGAAAAAGGTCGGGAATATTACAAGCACATGGGCGTAATGGTAATGTAATGCTGCTTCTTCGTAGACGCATACGGCGTGAACAAACAGCGGCCCTGGCGGCCGCCGCAGGCAGCTGCCGGGGTTGTCTGCAGACCGTGGCGCTCGTCATTGTCTAGTCTGTGAGTGTCATGTTTACAGAGTCAGGTGTTGTACTGCGTGTCAAAAGCACACATTCCTGTGTCGGGCGATAGCTATGCAACTCTAGCACGGACGGATTTGCAGGTCCTTCAGCCATTAGTGACGTGCCTTTAGACAGCAGATTAAAGGTTACTGTACACATTGGAGGTGGTGGGTATTTTTTTTTCTTAATACGATTACAGGATTAAAAATATGAAGGCTTTGATAATGTCCCAGTGTCATATCCCATTCAGTCTATTAAAGTGGGATGACAAGTCAGTGATCTCACAGAAGCACAGAAAGGAAATCGGACGCACGGTTCTGTTTCCACAGTAACGGCATCTGGTTTCATCCACCTTCATTGAGAACTGTGGCTGTAAGGACAATGGAAATTCGTCACGTTCATGCAAAATTCTGTTCGTTTTTCATACACCCATGAATTGGGATTTAAGTCCTCATTACCATACACAGTCATGGTCAAAGGAAAGTTTTTGTGATGATACGAGTGTGGATGTGGACATGATCGGTTCTCCCAGCTCATACCACTGCAGATCCTGGATCCAATCAGAACATCTGGCGAGCCCTGAGACACTGCTCTTCTGGTGTATGCAAGGAACAACCAAGTGTGTTGGTGTGAGATGGAGAGAGAGGAATGCAGAGGTTGCTTTTCCCATAGTGCTTGGTGACGCCCCACAGGTAGCTGTCCCATCAGAAGATAGTGTGAAGAAGGGCCACAAGGCCCTCCCTTGGCCACAGTGCCGCTGCTCCTGACTGCTACTGTGGCCCGGGGGGAAAGAAAAAGACTATTTATTCTGTCCTGGGTTGAGTTTGGTGGGGGGGGAAATACAGCGCTGTTATTTTTACTATACAAATAATCGACGCCATGTGTCAAATAGAGAACTATATTTTTTCATGATGCAAATGTCTGTAATTTTGTAATCAAAAGCAAAATTCTACTGGAGTATTATTTCCTATTGAATAAAAAAGAATCAGTAAATTTTGAAATCACCTGTGGTCCTGTCATGTTTCTGTTTCTGAATTCAAACACAAACCACAAAACTGGAGTTTTGAATCTATTTAAAGAAAACCAACAAGCAACAACTTGCTACCGTGTTTATGCTTGCAAAGAGTTTAATGTATCACTTTATACAGCTGTCTTTTAATGCAAAACCAAAAGAACTGTAAAAAAATACAAATAAACTGGGAAAAAAAAAACTGTACGCACACTCACTCTGCAATTTATACATATACGTATGCCCCAAGCATTCACATGACCACTTCATTTATGTTAAATATATATTATATATAGTCATGACTTCTGTACAGAAGAATCAGGCTACAAATCATAAGTTTATTAGTTTACCAATACAGGCCACTGTGGAAATGTTTACATCATACAGTCAAGTCTCGTGTGTAGCCATTTAAGGCTTAAAGCAACATGTTACATGCTTTGGCTGTATCTTTCATAATATGATTTTGAATATTGTACACATACACAGAAAATATTACATAGCTTCATGTGCTTGATATCCTCTTTTTGAGACCTAGCTTCACATTTTCTGCTGAAATAGTGGAGAACAAAGTTAAACTCTGAGTTGCAAATATTGAATGGGAAAAAAAAAAACAGAGCCACGGACTATAGGCACTGCAGCTACAAGAAAAAGAGGGGGATCCAGGGCTTACAGCCAGCACAATGAATGAGGAAACAGAGGAGGAATGGAAGCCATGCCAGGTCAACGAGAATGTCGTAAAGAGTAACAGCTAAAAAAAAAACCACCACCCGCCTTTTCTCCCACTCAACTCTTTCACATACTTTATTTTTTTTTTTGGTTCACAACACTTGTCTTCTTTTCATTAACTTCGAGTGTGCATGCAAGCTATAAGTACTGCATCTCACACGGCTATGCTTCTAAGCATTAATGACTGTTCTTGTGCAAAAAAAAAAGAGAGGAGAAGTTGCCAGTTTTAACAGGTAAGAACGCCTGCCGGGCACGTAGAGAAGTCCGGCGCACCTCCCGGAGCAGGAGCTTACGTTCCAGTTGGCTGTCTGGAAGGGTTGTAAACACTACGGCCTGCGCGCATGTCCTGGACTTTTCCCATTATTCAAGAGCACTTGCAAGACAGGTCAGGCTGCATTTCTGCGCTTATAGTTAAAAAGAACTTATGACCCCTAGTGGCACTACTGAGAAGTGGCCGAGATGTCCGAGTTACAAAACGAGAAACTAATACTGACAAATCTTCAAAACTACTTCAGCTGTTCCAGTGATTCAAGGAGAAATAAATAAATAAAAACTGCAATCTGAAAGCCCCCGATGATGAAACGCACTCGGTCGTTTAACCTGTCAGTGCGACACTTCCTTGGCCATCTCCCTTTGTTGGAAGTGACCTGCTGAAGGCTGAGAGGACAGAGTGTGGACCAAAGGACTGGTCACCCCCCCCCCCCCCCCAGCCCACCGATGGAAGGGCAAACAAAACCCCAGAGGAAAAGAAGAAAAGCGAAATTAAACAGATAAAACCGCATCACTGAACAGAAAACCGCTTTGCATGTAAACCTAAAACACCGTTCTTCCCCCGCTCACCATTAACCGGTCCAATCAGTAGTTTGGAACGAAGCACGCGTACCAATATACTGACAATATCTACGCGAGAGAGTTCCTAGAACCTACGGCTGTGTGAGAGCGAATGGCAGACCTTGGGCGGCAGGGCTATGTTCAAGATACGGAGAGCCCTGTTCAACCTCTGGAGTACTAAAATAAGTAAGGCAACATGTCGTGATATGATCTGGCTGTGTTAAATTATTAACTTTGTCCACTCCCAGCCCGCAGTGAGTGATCTGTAGCAAGGAGATGCACCAGGGGAGGCTGGGAGTACCTGAGGTCCCACTTTGACTCTAGGGCAGACCTGCAGGCTGCAGTGTTGTGTGAGGAAATAAAACAAGGCAGCAGTTAAAAGGATCGAGGCTTCTGATTTGTTGCTGCAGAACACTGTAACTTACAAGCGGCCTTCAACACGGACCAGCCCCCTTCTTCATCTCGAAAAACCTCAAGTCCTAACCTTGTGGTTAGATAAATGAAAAAAGAGACCCACACAAAGAGCGCCACATCAGCATATCAAGAGTCTAAATCATCTCGACAGGGAACGAGGTGGACACGGTGACCCTGACGGTATCTAGCTGACCCTTCCCCTCCCTGTCACACTGATCCTCACACCTTCAGCTCCCTCCTTTCATCCGATCCAGTTAAATCGAGAAACCGGGGATTTCTCGTGTATGTGAGCCAAAGCAGGCTGTGGAATTTTGTTTTTATGTAAACTCTTCACTCAGTTTTTTTTTGTGTGATTCAATGCAAGGGATTGGTGGGGTTCAGCAGGAAGGATACAGTGGGGTTGACTATGCAGTTTTTACATATTTTAATATGGAAGGGTGGGGAGGGGAGGGGGGGTGATCTCCACAACCAGCGCAGCGACTGCTATTTTCAAATCCAAACACCCTTACATTAAATCTGTCTTTTTTTTTTACTTAGACTTAAAAGTTGAGTGAACTGGAAGATGGTCAAGGAACACATAACTGGCACTGACATGAGAATGGGGGCTAGAGGTGAAGTCATGCAGTGACATGGGGGGTCCACCACCAAAAGCAGGGGCCAAGAATCTGGCTGGGCGCCCCTTCACCTGTCTGGTGTGCGCCAAGGCTGCTGTAGGACGTCCACGCCGGGGCCGCAAGGTGACTCTTCCGTCAGAGGAATGGGCGCTGCTTACAGCACGGCCTGTGAGTATTCGTGGCCCAGTGAATCGGCTGTGCTGAGACCAGGAATGTCTTGGCACACATCATGAGATGTTAATATTTTTGTTCTGTTATTTTTATTCATTTGTTCTGACTGACACTGTACTTCCCTGTTCTGAGCAGACCCTTGCGTGGTACCTGTCGGATCAACACTCCCAAGCGTAGGACCCCTCCGGCCACAGCAGCGGTTAACAACACCCAGACACACAGAAAAAGAGTCCCTGGAACATTCCGGTACCTCACAGTCCTCCAGCACCACTGCCGCAAACCCTAGCCATCACCACACCAGTCGCGTCGTCCACAGCTTCCAGCCCGTAAGGTCCTTCTGAAAAAGCACACTACGGATATGCCCTTCCATCAAGGCACATGCTCTGTGTCCAAGTCTCCCTGAGTGATCAGAGTTTCAGAGGGATCAACACCAGGACAAGGGCAGGACAGGCAGCGGTTCCCAAAGGGGAAAAACAAATTCACATCTCAGCTCAGTTGGGACATGAAGTAAATCGAGTAGATATATGTGAGGAGAGGGTTCTGCTTTCTTTTTTTTTTTCGTTTGTTTGTTCGGTTTTAAAGAAGCGAATTTCCTCCCCTTTCAGGCACAGCTGGGGCACCTGTGGGAGGGGCAGCAGACAGCTGTAAAACACTGGTTTTATGAGGGGGTGGGGGGGTGAGGGGGGTGGCTGAGTGGCAGAGAGGTGCTGGCAGCGGGGGGGACACACAGTTCAGCTCTTGGGGGGGGGGGGGGGGCGCTCATTTGTCCTCTCTGCGCTCGGGCAGGCCCGCGGCCACCAGCGCGGCCCGGTAGTGCTGCAGGACCCCACGCACGCTCTTCACAAAGCCTTTGGAGAGGGGGAAGAGGGGGAAGCCGATGTCGGGGTAGCCGCTGCGCTCCGGCAGGAAGCTGCGGTAGCTCTTTCTCCTCTTCTTTGGTCTGACCACGGGCTGGCCGCCGGCAGAGTCCGGGAGGGTCTTCCCGACCTGATCGCCGCCGCCCACCGCCCCCGCCTCGCCTCCTCCCGGTGCGGGCCCGTCGCAGTCCGAGTGCTGGCTGAGCTCCTGCGGCAGGGTGGTGGAGGGACTCAGGCCCGAGTCCTCCAGCTCCTCCTCCCTCAGGTCCAGCCGGCTGGGGCTGCTCTGGGCTCCCGCCTGGACGCCCTCCTCCAGGGCCTCGGCGGAGAGCTGGCTCTCGGGCGTCCGGCCCTCCCTGTGGGGCCCGGCCCCGCGCTCCGCCGCCTCGTTGAGCTCCAGCCAGGACTCCAGCCGGTGCACCAGCCGCCAGCCGCTGCAGGCGAAGTGCTCCCGGATCTCCTGCTGGAAGACCTCCACGGGCTGCTGCAGCAGCTGCGTCATGGACTGCACCATCTTGATCAGGGCCATCTCGTTGTAGCAGCGGCTGTTCTCGTAGCCCTCCTGTAGGCCTCGGTCGCTGTCGAAGCCCGCCTCGTTATAGTACGGCTCGTTCACCAAGATTAGCCCTGAAATGGACAGACACACACAGCAATATACATGTGTTTATATGTCAATATGTAAATATGATATTTGCCCCCTATCTATTATCGGAATTGAGGAAATAGGGATAGACTTTCTCCATTGTTTGATTCAGGACACAGAAGATGTAAATCAGCTCTAAATTTGGTGCAATTTATGTGTTGCGCATGGTCCCTCCTAATCAAACTAATAAATTAATAAACTAATAAACTAAACTAGTGAGGCCAAAAGTAAGGCTAATTGGGGGCTGTAAGCCTTCCCTGTAGGCTTGCCCATGCCCAACACTGAAGCTAAGGGTGGGGTTATCAGATTATGTAATACAATGATGCCTGCATTTATAAACAGGGGATGGGAATTTTGAGTAATTATGGAATTTCTATACTTGAAAGGGAGGGAAACCAGGGGATTAAGCACATTTTAAAAACGGTATTATTAACAATAATATAGTGGTACAGAGGTTGTATTAATATTTTTTGTCCCGTTGCTATTACAACTTTGTCCACTAGTTGTCACACTTGAACACACTGTGATTACAGTTACCAGACTACATTACCAGATTACATCCGGGTGGGTGATGTCTCATGAAATGTGACTTTTCTAGTACATAAACAACATTGTGTATTTATCCAAATAAAGCATGCCTAATGAACGACAACACTAGTTATTGCTCACATAGTCAGCTGCATAGTCAGTTAGTCAGCTGACAGAAAGGCTGTGGGAAGAAACTGTACACACCACCAAAAGTATTATAAAGTCTGTTTATAACTCTTGCCTGGCTATAAGCAGCCCCAGCCCCAGGCTCAGAGCCGGCCCGGTTGGTAATGAGGCTCTGAAGGTGGAAGAGAGAAATGAGGGCAGACAGCGTGGACTCACCTTGGATGGAGATAAGAACCTGCAGCAGGCTGGACTTGCTGGTCCATCTCTCAGTGCCCTGCACACAGACAACAGGCAGAGCAGATCTCAGACCCAGGCTAACAGCAGCCTGGAGGAGCTGGCACTCCACAGGATGCGTCTATTTATTCCATGTTGATTGATTATTTGGATTACAATCAGTGATTCCGTTTGACTAGACAAGTGCATTAGGCATACCAGTTAGGGGCAGTGTGTGTGTGTGTGTGTGTGTGTGTGTGTGTGTGTGTGTGTGCGCGTGTGCGCGTGTGTAGGAAGGTGCGTGTTACCTTGCCGATCCAGGTGCCCAGCAGACTGACGCACACCTTGCCGTTGTCGTAGAGATTAGGGTTGAGGCGCCCGCTGCACTGGGACAGGTAGCGGAAGAGGGGGGGCACAGCCGGGTAGATGTTTGGCAGCTGAATGTCGAAGAGGAACAGGCCGTCCTCGTAGGGTGTGCGCGTCGGGCCTTTGATCAGTGCGGAGAACAGGTCCTGCAGGTACAGAGGAAAGAGGCTGCCGCTGTTATCCTTCTCTCCCACAGGCATCTTCCCCTGGCACATCCACCCTGTGGCTCATTACCAGGATCAGAAAAATATCTAGGCTTTTAGGCTCTAAAAAAAATCTGATCTCTGTGATTAGCTCCATTTTGATTAGATCCAACTGATCTGGTTGTTTAGCCAGTACATTAGCCCAAAGACAGACAATCATCAAACATGAAGACTTTAAAAGTATTCCAGGCAGTCATTCATAAGAGCAGAGAGGGTTGAACTTGCCATGCGATCCTCGAAGGTCTTGACCATGATGCCGTCAGGCAGGGAGGTAGCCAGCAGGGCCATCTCCTTCCTCACGGTGCTGAAGAACTTCTTGGCTTCCGCTGGCTGGAACTCCATTTTCTTGAAGGCGTGGCTGTCTGCAGAGAACGAGAAGGAGAGGGAGAGATCAGAGAGACAGCTCATTCCCAAAACATCCTAACACACTCCGCTTCATGTTTTATTCACCTGCAGCAACATTTCACCCACAGCAGAAAACAGTTTTCAAAAACCCACTGTAAATCAATGAAAGCCTATTCAAACTAGATTTCTGAGGAGCTCTGAATGAGATGTACAGTGTAGTATAGAAACACTGTGTGCTTAAGACTTCCTGCGCTCTCTCAGCAGTGGGATAAGACAGATCTACTGTGTCCCCAAGCAGGGTGCGGTAGGTCCTCTAACCTGGTGCCCACTCCAGCACAGAGAACACCTCTCCCTTCGCGCTGGTGAAGGTGACGCCCGGCTTGCCCCCGCTCTGCTGGCAGAGGACGGGCGTGTCACTGGGCCACTCGGAGCGCACGGGCGTCTGGGGCTCCTGCTGCTTCTCCTCCTTGTCCGCCTCCCCGACGGCCTCCATGCGCTCCTCCTCCACGATGGCCACGTTGTCCAGCGTCTTCTTCAGGTTCTCCTGCAGCTTCTTGATGTCGTCCAGGAACCTCTTCTCCTTGGTGGGCTTCTCGGGCTCCACGGTGGGCGAGGTGGGCGAGCCGGTCCACAGCTGCTCCACCGTCATGTTCTTCAGGCTCTCCAGGATCTTCAGGGCCTCCTTGAGCTCCCTGAACCCGCGCGGGGCGCCCTCCTTGCCCGGCTTCTCCTCGGCCGCCGCCCCGCCGCTGGCCCCCACCAGCGTGGCCGTGGCGATGGCGCCCTCCAGCTCCTCCACCGTGGCGGGGTGCACGGCAGCGGGCTTGCCCTCCTCGGCGGGGGTGGTGCCCGCGGGGCCCGTGGGCGTGGGGGCGGGCGCCGTCTCGCCCGGGTGCTCGTCCTCCATCAGCCCGTTGTCCGTCTCCCAGCTGTCGCTCTCGTCCTCCCATTCCTCGGACGAGGCCCCGCTGCTGCTCCCCTCCACCGAGTCGTAGTCCGTCTCCTCGATCTCCGACTCCACGTTATACAGGTGCTGAAGACACAGAAGGGGGAGAGGGTGGAGTGAGCACCAGCACCGCCATTATCAGAGTACCACTCCATACTGATCAGCCTTGAGCAGAAAAGCACTGCTAAATTCACCATTTTATCTGTATCTTTTACATTACATTATTGGCATTTAGCAGACACTCCAGAGCAACTTACATCAGTTACAGGCTTTTACAATGTTACCCATTTATACAGCTGGATATTTACTGAGGAAATGTGGGTTAAGTACCTTGCCCAAGGGTACAGCAGCAGTGCCCCCGTCAGGAATTGAACTGGCAATCTTTCGGTTACCAGTCCTGCTCCTTAACCACTATGCTACACTGCCGCCTGTATCTGTATCTGAAGGGTGCTTGGGTACTCGGGAGAAGCTGCGAGGAATACCTGAGGCAGCACGATGGTCATGGAGTTGTCCGCCCACACCACCTCCACCTTGCTGCTGACATCCACCCGAGACACCTGGCCCACGGACGTCTGGAGGGACACAGAGAAATGAGCCGAAAAACACATGCATGAGCACACCCACACGCCGCCGAAAATGAACGGCTAATTCAACAATATAAACAGTGCTCTCACATACAAAACCTAAGATAGAGGCATTGAGATTTCAAATATAAAAAAAAAAAAAGTTATTTGGAAAATTTATATCTTAAAATTTAGGGGTTTGCACACGGCCATTTGTTTAGAACACCACGATATGAACTACTCTCACAACCAACTTCGAAAGAAGGCGTCTGCATTCTAAAAACACCCCGCTGTTGTTGCTGATGCTTCTCGGTATTAAATGCCTTGACATTTTCCCTCTCAAAAAGGTCTTTGTGAGGGAAGCCTTTTGTGTGAATGAACATCGTAATTGTGATGCCACATTTCCTGTGAGAACAGACCTTAGGCTGTTCTCAGAATCAGCAATTAGGGTCTCCCTTTCATTTTTTCTAAACAGAGGCACATAACTGATTGACTACAATGGTCTCTGATGCACAGCTTAACCGTACTGCACAGGACGTGGTAAACAATTTTTTTTTTTTTTTTTTTTTTTTTTTTTATGGAAGCAGATGAAAAAGCATAAATGGCAAGCTTTGCTCAGTACAGACAGCGATGGCGACGAGTCTTTAGGGGTCTGAATATTGACAGACAGAGACAGAATGAAGGAGAAACCATTTAGGGAGGCAGAGGCTAGAAACACACCGTTACCTCGTTTTCACAGTCCGCCGCCTGTCCGTTCTCAGAGTTCCATATTCTGATGACGATGTCGGTGGTGCGGAAGTGGAAGTCGGGGTGGTCGGCGATATCGTAGACGCTAACGTCCTCCTCCTCGCCGATAACCTAGGAATGCAGCACAAGACCCACTTTCAAGTCTCTACACTTATGAGTGAAATCAGCACCATGTTAAAGACCAAGCATGATAACAGGCTATGTTCAAACCTAACAAAGACACTTAATCTCTCCAATGTAACTGATTAAAAGTAAAATTATTCATGCCTGTTTTAACCAAAGCCCAAACTAGCAGACAAATGCTTGATGCTGGACTGCAGTGTCTGATCGCCATTACAAATAATAAACTGATCCAAGAGCTAAAAGAATGTAAAGTGAGTAAAATCATACTACTGTAATGCACTGGAGCAGGAAACACTCATGTCAAGTGGTGGCGACAGACATACACCAGGACACAGTGCGTTCTGCTCCCTGGCCCTCACTCACCTCCACGTCATCGCTGGTGGCATTCAGCTTGACCCACTTCACAGCGCAGGTCCTGCCCTTGTGATCCCCGGACTGGATCACGCCATACACACCAGGGTCCTGTGGAGCTTGAGCTACAGGTCAAACACACACACACACACACACACACACACACACACACACACACCCAGTCACATTCTGTATGCAGATATCTCAGCCAAACAGACCCAAACATGAGAATCAGTTTGTCATGTTACCCTAAAAAAAGGCTCTGGAGACGTTTGACCTTTGGTTTTATTTTTAAGTATAAACCTTTTCTTTTCTCAAGGGCGTTAAGCTAAAAAAAACTGCCAGGAGAAAATGTACGGAAGGCCATGCTGATAGATGGCAAGAGAGAAACAGGGGAGGGGCACATACGGCGTTTATCCACCACGAAATCCCCGGGACAGAACTCGTAGTTGTCCAGGTGCTGGATGGGAATGAGGTCGTTTGAGCGGATGCCCGTCTCGATTTTGCCATCCTTCCACATGACGTCCGCCGAGGTCTTCGTCGACACCACCTCCACGGCCACCCTGTCCGTGCCCACAGGGGAGGGAAGATTAATCAAACGGAGGCAGGAGAGAGCCTGGGGACCCAGCTCCTCTGGCCTACTTACCCCTCGCCGTCCCCTCGCTGTGGCACACTTCGCAGCGCACCCTCCGTGTGACAAACGACTCACTATCCACTGTCACTTTTAATAAAAGCATCCAGAGACGGCCTCGCTGGAGCTGAAACCCCCGCACTGCTTGCTTTCTTTTTAAACACGCTCTTGTTCTTAAAGAACAGATCTGTAGAGATGTAGTAACACTCCAGTAGTTTTTCTTTGGCTCTGCATAGAGCCCATAAGTACAAATTCAGCTGAAATCAATAATATTGCAAACATCCATCAAGGAATGCATCAGGGTCATAACGTGGATTTTCAGAGGGAAAAAGCTAAATCAACATAAGTGTTTGTTCTAAATCTGCGTAGAGAAGGGCTCACCACTCCTCCCCCTCGTTTAATTCTCTGACTGCTGCCTAGACAGGTCTGAGCATCCGCCTCAGCCCTTCAAGTGATCGATACGACCACTCAGCTAAATTCAGATGAGTTTTCAGCCGCACCGTCCTGCCAGCCCTGCGGCCCCGGTACCGCGGTATGAGCAGCGGGATGGGATGCTCGCCGGCTCACCTGTCCCCCGGTTTGAACTCGCGGGAGAATTTGGTCCTCTTCTTCTTGTGCTTCCGCTTGAGGTTGCGGATGGAGAGCGGGATGCTCTTCTTGCGGTTGGACCCCACCCCGCCGCTTTGTGAGGAGGCGGTAGAGCTGGCCGACGACGTCATGGAGCTGGTGTCGTCCGTGTCGTCGGCGGCCTCGTCGTCAGCGTCCTGCTCCCCAGACTCCGCCCACGTCTCCAGGGCGCCCTCTTTGGGCTGCCCCGCAGACTCCACCGGCCCGTTGTTGGGACAGCTCGTCTCCACCTTTTCCCGGTCCTCCGCTCCCCCCCGCTGCTGCTGCTCCGATGTCTTCTCACCTGGAGGGGCGTGACACAGCGGTTGGACTGAAATATGGCACCGGCCTAAAGTGAACGCTCTGAACTGAATGACCCCTAATAAATTCACTTAGAGGCCGTCACGTAAAATCTATCTAAAGGACTGGAGGATTGCTGGGAGGGATTGCTGAGACTAATCTGGCACTGTGCCACTGGTAAAGATAAAGGAGTAGAAAAAGACTTGTACCCTCCGGACTCTCTCCCTTCTCTTCCGGCTGCTGGCTGGAGACCTGTCCATCCGAGTGGTCTGCTGCCTTCTTCCCTGCATCCTTCTTAAACATTCTTTTCAACTGTCAAAAAAAACAAGAAGAACAAGAAAACATAGAGGAGGATAAAGAATGTGCTGGACAGGAGGAGACCGACAGCAGGAGCTTTTCCGGAGAGAGGGACGGATGAGGTCCCGAGACGCACCTTCCTGGCGACGGGGTCTTCAGGGAGGACGGGGGCTCCCTCGGGTCCCTCGCAGGTGATCCGGGTGGCATCTCCTTTGGCGGGGAAGACGTACAGGGCTCGTTCTCCCAGCTGCCTCTGAGTGTGGTCGTAATAGCCCAGGCGCTTCACTCTGCACACAGAGCAGCAGCATTTCAGTCACATGTCAACAGGCAGGAACGCAGCCTAATCCTTAATCTAACTCACTGGCTAACCAAATTATCTTCAAGGGGCTTTTATGCAAGGACACTTTTCCCTCAGCCTACAATCAATGAGCTTCCAAGGTTGTGACGACCTGTGGGCCACAAGGCTCATGCTCTGGGCTTACTGGTAGACGGTAGCGTCAGGAGACAAGTACCTGCAGAGGTTCTCTTGTGTGATGGTCGAGGGGGGCGGGTAGACGCTGTCTGTACCCCTGGGGGAGTAGCTCTTTGTGATCCATGTCACCTTCAGCTCCACGACCTGGACCTGCAGTGCAGATACAGCGTCAGAGCCAGAGGAACAGTATCAGTCACGGGCAGAACACCTCTCCACTGCATGCGGACGCACTTCAACAGGACAGCGAGAGTACAGCGTTTAAACTTCACTATGTCCCTTCCTATGTGAAAGGTATCTGCTCCCACCTTAATCCACACATCAACTCCTCATGCACCAGCTTGAGGCGTGAAAAGGTGTGAAAGAATTTTATGCGTATTATATTAAGCTTTAGCGCATTTACTTGATATGTTATGATTGGCCTCGGCCATCATAAATGTCACCCTGTGCAGCATGCAATAGAGGGCTTAAATACAATTAGCAGCTGCCCTTGAAATTCTAAGAAATTCAAAAATACTTTCTGAATATGGTCACGAAGATTTTCTGCAGCCGTTTGACCAATCATGGAAACATGCAAAAATACAGAGGGTGTATTAAACCATATCTGGTTGAGTACCGAACAGTGGAGAGATAAGAGTGAAGGACATTTCCGCAGGGGTTTACACAGCAAAAACACAGGGCAGCTGAACAATGTCACGACGCAGCCATGCTCCTCAGTAAACGCACCTCTTCCACCACCACCCTAAATTTGCTCTTCTTGCTGAGCACTGGCTTGACCCCCGACAGCCACTGCACGTTGGAGAAGACCTTGGAGGGTCCGATCAACACCTGGCCAGGGTAGAAACCATAGGCCTCATCAAAGAACAGGCCCTAAGAACAAAGAACAGAAAGAGAGGGGGAGAAAGTTAGTGGTTATTAGTGGTCTGAAATCCTACTTTTTCTGTCTTCTTAGTTTATTTTTGTCCACAGAACAGCAGAAAACACCTGATGAATATCAGTGTGGATAACGAGTCTCCCCCAGGAATACCCAATATACCCCTTCTGCTGCTAAACAGCAAAGGTCCAGACAAGGTGTGCGAATGGCCTCTATTGTCTTTCTCTGCAAGTGTCTGAGGAGATGGCTCCAGTGGAGAGATAATTTGAGCACACAGATCAATGCCAGTCCTTCAGCAGTGCAAAGTTAATGAGAAAATACTGTTAGCTCCAAGCACCACTCACCGAGTCACTGACATGGGGGCACACATCATACAGCTTTGCTCCGTCCTCCACACTCATGGAACACCTGCAGCGAGAGAGAGAGAGAGAGAGAGAGAGAGAGAGCCCACAGGTTAAAGACCCAGACACACCAGAGTGGAAGCAGATTGTAGATATCTCATACAACCGTGAAAACGTGTAACTCCAGTCACACTGCAGCAGAAGCCATGTTTTCTCCATCTTAGCACCACTGTCAGACCCACCCTAACTTCAGACTGAAGGGGGTCCACCTACAACCTACAACCTTCAAATCACAGCTGTCATTTCTAAGCTGGTTTTCATTATATCTCCAAGGCTCTTTTGTCAAACGCCTAAAAGACTCAACTGAGGCTAAAATAATAGTAGCACACACTGACATTCAGTAATGTTCTAAAGTACTCAACTTAACTGAGCGTAATTTCAGATGGCACCATACACTTACACAATCTGCTCCCATGTCGGAGTGAGAAAATTAACTTTGAAGGTGACCACTTTTGTGTCTGTTATATAGGGCTCCTGTTATCTTATCCTTTGCATTCCAATTATCATCATTGCCAAATGTACAAATGTGAATTGACATGTTTTGCTCTAGAGCCTGTTACATTAAAATGATATTTAAAGGTGCGAAATCAATATTTTAACTTGGAGGTAATACTTTATTCAATATGAGCCATTGTCTTTCAGCAGGTTTTCCTCTAATGCAATCAAAGATTTCAGAGACCTCATCCTCCTACAGTGCAGCTGTCAGATTTCCCAGATGGTCACATGCAGGAGGAAGCGACAATGTCAGTGCTAATATTTAGGTACACGAGATGCATGCATCACTACACAACTTCTGACATAGTGTTCAGAAAGCAGAGCTCTCCACTACTACTCACAACTAGTTAAACAACTTCGCAGCTGGTGCCAGAAGCATCTAATGTACACTTGGGGTGGCAGTGTAGCATACTGGTAAGGAGCAGGGCTTGTAACCAAAAGGTTGCTGGTTCAGTTCCCTGCTGGGGCACTGTCGTTGTAACCTTGAAGCAAGGTACTTCAACCACAACTGCCTCAGTAAATATCCAGCAGTATAAAATGGACAACATGTAAAACTGTAACCTACGCAAGTCGCTCTGGTTAAGAGTGTCTGCTAAATGACAATAATGTAATGTAATGTCACTTAAGCGATCATTAAGAAATGAGCACAAGGCTAAGATGCACAAGCGATTCTTCATGTCTCAGCTCCTAATGAGTTAGTGGAAGTATTTAGTGAAAGAACTCTTACCTGGCTCCATTGGACAGCTTCAGTATGATGTGATTGGTCAAGTCGTATACTTTCCCCAGCCAGAAGTCATAGGCAATATAATCTCCATACATAAAAGACTAAAAAAAAAAAAATCAGAAAATAAGGATGTTACTGTGATGCACACATGCATCATACACTCACAGTGTAACAGTGACATTCTACATTTTACATACTCCTCCTCTAGTAGAGCCTTAAACCACAGGGTAACAAATATAAGCAGTATGTTGTATGCAGTTATATTTCCTTTAACAACTACTTCCGTGCCCCATGTCCATATGTCCACTTGGCCATTTGGTTGCCTTACCCAGATGTGCTGCAGGTCTCTACTGTTAACAGGGTACAGGACACAGTTGGTTCCCACCAGCTTCACAGCACACTCAATGTTGATGTCTATCACTGTGCCACACTGGCTGTCCTGCAAGGCAGACATTGAGATTAATGGTCCTCCCCTCTCCCCATACACACACACATACACACACACATACACACACACGCACGCACACGCGCACACACGCACGCACAGACGCACGCACATACACACACACACGTACACACACACGTACACACACACACATGCGCACACGCACACATACGTGCACATACGTTTCAATCATACCCCATTTTAGTGTGCTTTATGGTATCATCATTCTTTATGATAAATCAAGAAAAAGCCAGTCTCTTTATTTGGAGAGAGCTCAACAGCTTGTCTTAGCAGCCCACAGCTGTCACAAAATTCATTTTGGCTGTTAGTCATGAAAAGGGAATGCTAACTAAACAACAGAAAGTGGCATGGAAACAAATGTAAGAAAATATCTTTAAAAGTATGTATTTTCACTATTGCTTAATAACAGGTATTTCATACAGAGAGGGTAAAATATAAGTTCAAAGGATAAACAGGAAGCCCAGTACCATCTGCCAAGGTAAATAAAGATACGAAGAGAATCTTACATTTGCATTCATGCGGCGTACAATATCTCTGGGCACGATAGACCGATCTTCAAGTTTCAGCTGAAAGAGAGAGGAAAAGAACACAACACTCAGGAGACGGTGAAAGAACACTGACAAAACCATCTTGAGGCCCAACAGTGACAGACACCACCAGCCACTTTGCATCTCACAGAAGGGCACCAATCTGCATGTCTTAACACTCACAGCGCAAGTCAGAGGCGGATGAGATCGTTCCCCAGTAAGTCTACCATTTACCATTTTACCATTCTGATACTTAGAATTAGATGCAACGCAATTCGACATTCTGGAAGAATGACCTCTGACCTCTTACATTTACAACCGCATGATAATGAAAATACTTTTTTATTTGGGTAGGCCCTTCCCACGTTCAAGGCTGACAAGAATGTATGGCCAACTCAACTCTTAATTGCATGCTTTATTTTTCAGACTGGTGAAATCACAACCTACTAACCCTACAAAGAATCTAATAAGCTAGAAAGACTGCCCAGCAAAACATGTTAAGTAAAAAGCCACAATGCTTTAACTCAGTCTACTATGGCTTTTATAGGTAATAAAAACAAAAATACAGTTGCACATGACTATTAAAGATAATATTTTTCATAGCGGGTTATATGGAAGCAGTAAGTTAAAAGCAGTAATTATAAAGTCATTCCCAAATGTAATCCATAACAAATGACAACAACAATTTATGTACAAGCAACCAGGTAAACTTGACATTCAATTAAAAATGTGGTAAATTAGTTACTTATTTATCAACCTACGGACAGCTACCTATAAATAGCTATATAGAAAACAAGACACTTGCTAGCTACTGTAACTGCACAGACGTGAAAGCTAAACTACTGCAAAATGCAGTTTCCTGAAAATTGTAACTGAATTAATTGTACTAATAAACTCATTCTAAAGCACTGATTACTTTCAAGTACAAACAAAGAATAACATCTTTGCTAGCGGTATAAAAAATAATAACAAAAGACCCACAATACTTCAGAACTGGGCTAGCTTCTCTAGCTTCACTTTCACTTTTCAAAAATAACTGATGCCAGATGCTCGAAGAGGCCTTTGCTACACAGAGCTCAGCAAATGCTCTTATAATGCGATAAATTAACAAGGCCGTACAAGAGAGGCTGTCACCCAAAGGGGGGGGGGGGGGGGGGCTTAACACGTAGATATAAATGCAGGATCTTTTGAGGCTATTATTTTTAGGGGCAAGTGCCCTTTCCCCGCTTTAGGAATCCCACCTGCAGGTCAGTGTCACCCGGTCTGCGTTACCCGCACTGGTCTGGCTGTGGCT
The DNA here is from genome assembly GCF_013368585.1 of Megalops cyprinoides. Classification (NCBI taxonomy): domain Eukaryota; kingdom Metazoa; phylum Chordata; class Actinopteri; order Elopiformes; family Megalopidae; genus Megalops; species Megalops cyprinoides. The sequence goes on along the minus strand of NC_050583.1, from coordinate 18,752,682 downwards.
CAAAACTGCACACTGGCAGCCTGCAGGCTCGCCCGGGCCTTATCTAATGAAACCTGCACCAGGCCCAGCATGCAGCCAGCCAGAAACAACACCACAGCCCTCCGCAGCCGTGCCGTCATCAAACTGCAGGCGTCAGTGGGTCTGTTGTGACTTTGTAGGTACAATGTTTTCATTACGGGTATTGATTTTAACTTCCCTGCCGCGTGCCCTTCTCCAAAGGGCTGGAACGCATCTGGCCCGAGAGCTTCCAACGAGCCCCATCGAACAAGATGGCCGTTAAAGGTAAAGTGATGCAGGTGTATCAAGACAGAGAGGCAGAGAAGAGACGGCACAGCACCGCGTGGTGCAAAGATAAAATCCACTACAGGACGTCTGATACGAGAACATGTGACAATGGGGAGCAATTACTGTCACGTAGTTGCCTCTAATAAATAGCGACTGCAGACCAGCAATATCAGCAATCACCGCCTGTTGAGCCTGACCATATGTGTCCATTTAATCAAAATTCAATTAATATTCATATCTGACAAGCACATTTTATTTCGGCTCTGCAGTGAAAAGCTGCAGTGCTTTTTTTTCACTTCTGGAAAAACGATGCCCTCCAGCACCGACAGCAAACTGCTAAGTCATGGATATACAAAACGTTAACAAGGGGTAAACAGAGGCAAAAATCCCAATAGTCCACACGAAAGGTGATATTTAGACTCAAAGGGTATTACTTCCACAGTTGATACAGAAGTAAAAGACGACATTCTATAAACAATCATCACAGCACAGTCATTTCTGAGTCATGCATATGCAATCTGGCTGTTTTGTGTTGCTGCAAAAAGTCTGGGAGGGGGCCAATGTACAATAATGCTGTGGACACACCTTATTCGATTTACCAAACTGGGCGGTTATTGCAGGATTACATAAGGAGGTTGTATGACGTTAATAGTTTTAAGAGGTCTGGGATAAATAAATAAATAAATAAATAAAACAGATGTTAACTTAGTGAGAATGTCACTGTCCAACACCTGCCATTTAGCACTATGATGGAAGAATGGAAGTTGCGCAATTCCAAAATTATCTCGTCTTTTTTGCTGTGATTTCACATACAACTACATTTGATTTAAGGCATGTGGTGAAGCAGATGTCAAAGCATGGAGGGAAAACATCAACACTTTCCCCCCCAACCTTACAGACAGTCATGTTACTGTGGATCTCCAGTTATGACCCTTGATCAGTGGACCCTTAAAGGTTTACATGCACCTCGAGAAAGATCTTAAGCCTAGCATCCTGGTTTAATTCCCAAACTGCCTTAAATTCCTAAACTGCCCCCACACAACTGATTGGCAGTGCAGTTCCTTATATGCTCTGCCAACACAGACTTAAACAGCTCAAAGTTCCCTGTTCATCTTCCTAGTCAAATAAAGGCTAAATAGAAATGTCCTTCATTTAATGAAAACCACAGGCTGGCTGCAAGTTTGAAAGGCATGTAAGGACGTATTATCATTGGTGCGCTTATTCATGAGCTGAGGATCAGCTGTTGATTGAATTCTGAAGGTGGCGCAGGCATCTCTACTGCAAAGGCTTATGAATACAGCATTTTATTGCACTGCCGTGGGGAGACGTGAGGGGCACCGAGAGGTTCTCTTTAACCCCTGTCGCCTGCTCCTCACAGAGGAACTGCTCCATCTGCTCTGCAAATCCTCTTCTCTCCAGTCAAGGCCTCCCGTTGCCTCGTGTTTTCTGTTGCAGAGCCTGGGACATCTCGCACTGCTTCCGGAGAACACGACGTTTCCTGTCCCCGAGAGTGGGGCACCTCCTGTTCTAGAGACAACTCTTTCCTTGTAATTTTATGTGGATGCTCTCCGCGTGCGGTTGGCTGTTCTCATCCTCCTCCTCCAAAACACACATACCTCGTGCACTTTATTCTTAGACGTGTCAAACTGAATTGAGGTTAGGAATATTTAAATTTGTTTTCTGGGGCTGATGTCATAACTGTTACTGATAAATATACCACAGTCATGCAAATGACTGGAGAGCTGCAATTCTCTTTAATTAGTGCTCTGATGAATTTAACCGCACAGGCTTTGAAAAAAATCCTAGCCAGTTTCCCTAGCTCAGGACAGCTTCAGAATGTCCTTACAAGAACCTCAACCACAGCTCAACCACAATGTAGAGCCACGCATTTCAAGTAACCATCCATGCCCTTGGGCTGTTCTGTGCCTAGAGGGTGGCGCAAAAAAAAAAGATTACAGCAATTTTCAACTGAAGAAGTGAGTTTGTGGAAACTCTGCAATGCCTACAACACACGGCACACCTGACAAGGGATTGGCATTGGCAACATGAAACACCCACCCTACCAAATATCAGGCTGCCCACAATTACCACACACTTAACTGAATCCAGCTCTCTGTGACTCTGCAAATGCTGGATATCTCAAAGCAGCCCCCACCACTGTGTGCCTGAACCTCACCCTAAGCATCACAAGAGACACGCATAAACACATCGGGCTTATATTTACTGGCTGGATGGATGGATTAGCAGCGGTTTTGTCATCTTTGGGCACTCTGCTCCCCATCCCCCCTCCCCCCTTCTGACAGAGCCCAGCCACAGCCCAGTCCCACAGGGGGGAATGGCAAGCTGACGCATCAGAAAAGTGACGGCGCGAAGCCGGGACAGCGTGGAGCCCGTGCACAATGCGGTGATGTCAGAGGGGTCAGCGCCTCATCGGGGGTTGGGAGGGGAATGACTAACTCCCCAAAATAGCGAGCAAAGGTGCCCCTCGGTGGGACACGATAAACAGTTTTTTTTTTGTTTCTCAGTACTCCGTGACCTCTCCCTGCTTCTCTTGCAACCCCCCCCCCCCCCCCCCCCCCCCCACCACCGGCCAGCCGTGGGACAGAGAGGGAGAGACGGGTGGAAGACAAAGAGGCCATGATTCATCCCGAATGCCGGAGGGCCCCGGGGAGCGCATCAATAATGCAGGCTGGAGAGAGGCGTGCGTGCGCTGCCGCACTCCTCCGCGAGGCCTACCAGGAAACCATCCCTCGGCGCCTCCCCACAAAGGCCACGGCGCACCGCCGGACCTCCTGTGACAACCACCTCCAGAGCCGCGGGAAGAAGAGCGTCACGGCTCAGACGCCTGGGGAAGCCTCAAACACCGGGCCCCTCTCCGCCGCCCTTTCACCGCCATTCACTACCGCGCCCGATCAATTATTTCCGACAGCGCCGGCGTTTTCGGGCTTTGTCTGAGATCAAGGACGTTAATATGGATTGGGGAGATATGCAGGGCCACAGCTCTCTAGGAACTGGGAAAGAAAATGACTTGGGCGATTCTCCTACCCGCCCACATGCCTAAAAACAAGGCAATAGTCGCAATGAAATTACGGCTGCCATCTTCCTTGTGGTGCTAAAAGTGTTAAAGCACATTTAAGAAGCACACAGGTATCTCTGAACCTCTCCTAGAGTGAAGCATTCATTAAACTCCACAGCACCTTCTTTAAAAATGTCAGTTTTGTCAAGGATGTTAATGTGGGCCAGAGATAAGTGGCATCAGGGTTCTGAGTATCGGACGCATTACCCAATTATGAGCCAGCCTCCTCGCATTCAAAGATGCAAAGTGCTACATGTGCCACACAGTGCTCAAAACCATTGCTCCTCAAAGGGAGACAACAGCAGGTGGCTCAGGGGAACAGGGGAGACCAATTAGCCCAATTTAACGAACGAGTCTCTGGCTGCGTTGCTCAGTGAAAATGAGGCAACGGCAAACAACTGCAGCCAAAAATGATCACCTAGAACAGCGCTGAGGTGGAGCCCAGACAGATCAGAGTGCAGACTGAAGAAGGGTTCCTAACCTGAGTCATGACATGGTGCTCAACTCACTGAGGGTAAAAGAGTCGCTCGTCTTTACTGCATTCCACAGTAAATCAGGTTGAGCTGTCTCAAATTTGCTTACGTATTCGTTATGAATTTACAATGAAATCAAAAACAATAATTACAAATTATACATGCAACAAAGCGCATGCAGGTCAGTAACTCTGATGTAACTTCCTCACTACCTCTCATCCATGTTAGATCTACAGCACACGCGTCTGTAGTTGCACTTTGAAAGTGAGCACTCGCATCTGCAAAAACAATAGCTGCAGTTCAGACGGTTCATTTACACGTACTGACTGAATGGAATTCATTCATCTTGAGTAAATGGGCTTTCCCCTGAATTTACAAAACACAGGAAATTCAATTTAAAATTAATACAGCAGGACAGAACTTTTGTTTCAGAACTATATAACCCACCAATATGACGGCCAGAATCCACAACATCTGTAGTTACGAGGTAAAACAAATGCTTGTGCGCTGCAGGCCTGAAAAAACAATATAATATATGCCAGTTTATTTCCGACTCTGTACACTTATGCTGCCTCAGGAAAGCAGCGGCATGTTGTAAACAAAACGACATTACCTCCCATTCCTCTCTAAGGAATTGTGACATCAGTCATCTAATTCATGTACATGGAAATTCTCGAAAGCATTAAGCATTTGCATGGACTACAGGGCAATTGAGGTGATAACTGTGGGTAATAGCCCAGTTTATCTTTCCTTTTCCAGTCAGTATCACTCAAACTCATGAAGTCAGGTGTCATTCATGAGGTCATGACCTGGAAACATGACTGAATCGTGACTAGGAGACATGGCTGCATGCGTTTTGTTTTTCTTCTCAACGAGCATTAGAGAAAGACTGTCTTGTAATGAGATGTGGTTGACGCTGTGGCATTTACTTCCATTTTCTTCAAACCTTAACATTTGAAACGAGTAGACAGACGAGCGTGCTAACATTGTTCTTAGTCACTTATATCCCTGCAGTACAGTCTACTTTTGCAATTCCTTAGGAGCTAGCGGGGTCACACATTTTGCCCTTGCAGACAGTCTGATGCGAGCAGTACCCAGCCATACCCTGCCCCCGTTTTAGATGCAGTCGTGTATAAAAAGAAAGGGCCGCTGCTGCGCCCTTCCCTGTGGGGCGGAGCCCGTCCCAGCACACACAAAGGGCATGGGAACGAGGACTGTGGATCAGCCGGTGCCTCGCTCGGAAACACGCAGACCCTGCCGAGAGCGAGGCCGTCTGCAATCCTAGCCACGCGCCCTCTCGAGAGCGGGGGGACGAAATTAATATCGGGTCCAGGACCCGATCCTCCTTCACCTTGTGAGAATCAAAGCAGCGATGAGCACCCCCCCCCCCTCCCCTTCCCTGTGTCGCACCACTGCGCATCTCCTATAAATAGCCTGGGTTCTTGCCTGGAAAACTCAGAATTGAGGATTAAGATCAAGTTTCAGGCTCCGCGGGAACAAAGTCGTATCAAAAGCCGTCCCTCCGACTTGCTCTCGCGATCCTGGAAATTCCAAGAGTCATTAATCACCCGGAGCAACCGGCAATGGACAAGATGTCCAATCGCCATCCACCACCCCCGTCAGCACCTTAGTATTGGTAACATTAACCACACAGCTTATAATCACCTCCGACTCCAGTCTGATAACTTATCTGCGCGTATGCTCGTTACTTCATCGCTTCCACGTCCCTTCCCCACGCCCCTCTTGGAGGTGTGGGTCTTTAGGTTACACGCTTTGCGGTGTGCTCAGAGAAACGCCCCCCCCCCCCCCCCCCCCCCCACTTTGCGCTCAGCATGTGCACTGGCACTGGGAGGCGGACGCTGCACCTGCGGCAGTCTCCTCAGCCAGGCCGCGTTCCAGGGCTCCTGTCTGGACTGCAACCCTACTCCCCCGAGCCTCGGCTGGGGGAAAATAACTCAATCGATAGGCGCGCTCCGCTGTAATCTCTTACACGGTGTCCGCCCGGCTCCGCCACGCCGCTCGCCTCACCGACACAGGGAGAACAAACGGGATTGTTCCGGACGCGGCCACGCAATTACGGAGGGCCCGTTTTAAACCCTTAGTTCTTACCGCGCGTTCAGGAGCTGCGCAGCCACACAGAGGACCGGCATGCGTGCTGAATCACAAGAGGGTATGTCACACCCCCTCTGTGAGGGCGCCTAATGCTAACATTCTGCTGAGTGACCGCGATCGGTTTATTCCGGCTTTGCTGATAAATGACAAGAGTGCGGCGATAAAGGGTTACGAGGCATGGCCGCCGGGCAGCAGACATAATGAAGGACAATGGGAAGCAGCCGATGCGGGGTAATTCACCGTGGCTCATATATTTCTGGTATGAATAACCAGCAATGGGAGGGGGGGGGAGGCACGGTGAAATGAGAAGCTAATATAGCAACAGTGTCTGTTTCACTGCTGTCATGTGACGATGTTCAGCACTGAGTGTGCCAGTGCATGTGTGCGCGCATGTGCACATCTGCATTCTGCACCAGTAACACACTCACAAGCACACAGGCCTCCTTTTATACTCGCTCGCCCACCCTCCTCTCTCTCTCTGTTTCTCTCTCTCTCTCTCTCTCCCTCTCTCTCCCTCTCTCTCCCTCTCTCTCCCAGACTGAAAAATGACAGCAGCTCAGTTCAAACGCCTGACACATCGCACCTCTGACCCTAGCAAAAAAATATATCAATGAATGAACCATCTGAGAATCCTCAAACCCAGACACTGTCAAAGAGGAACTCAACAGAAAATTGTGGTGCTTTGGTGTTTTGTTTGTTTGTTTGTTTGTTTTACATTTTGCTTCCAGCAATCCCCAATTAACAATGTACGGAAGTCAGCACAACCGCATGGCTGGAGATCAGCAGTCAGGCCTATTGAGGCAATGGTGCCGGTGAGAGGGAGGGAAGGGGGGGGGCTGTTGGGAGGTTATTCCAGCTTTTCCAGAACAATCCCTCTATTAGAGATGCATTGTGAACTGAAATTACCCATGAAAGGGGGGGGGGGGGGGGGGGGGGGGGGGGGGGGGGGGGACACTCATTTGATACCTGCAGCTTCACAGCCTGGGGGATTATGGGATTCCTTTCAATTACTGACCTTAAGTAACGAGACGGCACGAGGATGCACTGCACTGTCTTTTGAATTCACTGATCCAAGATTACACAACAATATAAAAGGATTATCAGATTACCGAAAAACATAAAACACAAACCTCTGGATAAACTGGATTATTGTCGCCGAGGTCAGACGTAACCACGATTAGAACATTAGAGAGAAAGGGGGAAAAAAGAATAAATTTGCACATCAAAACAAATACAGGCTTAGCTGATTTGTGCTGATATTCGGCACAGGCTGTGGTGGTGAGTCACCCCCCATAAGCAGTATGTGCCCTCAGTCCTGGGGAGGGAGTGGGGGGGGGGGGGGGGGGGGGGGGGGGGATTCCAGAGGACAACACAGCTCCGGGCAACGCCTCTATCCACTGCCCGCAGTGCAGCCCCGGGCCTCTCACACACACTCCCAGTCCGGCCACAGAGCACGCAAGCACGGTCAAGGAGACGCAGGAGCACGCGCACACACACACACACACACACACACACACACACACACACACACACACACAAACTCGTCTCTCTGCATACTGCAATCAGGGCCGCTGAACCACTCGGTGCGCCAACTCCGGCTTCTCATCTCAACCGCAGAAGACATTTTGTTCACACCTCTGCTCTGTTCCAATTAGTCCTCTTGGCTAATGAACAGAAGCTCTCAAGTAGCTGTCTGAGAATCCCCCCTTCCTTCCCAGTGCTGAGGCGGGGTCAATACTGGAGTCAGCTGCACGGGCTGATGACTGCAGAGAGACCGTGTCCCCTGAGCATATGCTCATGAGAATGCAACGCACTGCCTTTCCACATGACATCACCGGCCTGTGTCGGCTGACACGGTCCTGAAGGAGTGGGGTGCATAGCAGCGGACAGCATTTTCAAGCAGAGCCCCGACCGCAAGCCGGGCCTCGTCGTCACTCTCCATCTGCACGTCATCACCCTGAAGTTGCGGTTTCACGCCCCTGCCGCACGGCCACCCGCCAGTGTGCTCGGGCTCAAACACCCCATTTCCCCAGTCCCCCATTGCCCTACACACATCCTGTTCCTCTCGACCTTCCTCCCCACCCCCATCTACCTACATATTCACATTCTGCTCCTCTCCACCTTTTTGCCCCCTCCATCTCCATACATCCTCATATCCTGTTCTTCTCCACCTTCTTTGCCCCCACGTCTCCCTACATATTCAAATCCTGTTTCTCTCCACCTTCTTCCCCATCCCCATCTCCCTACATATTCAAATTGTGTTCCTCCCCCCCAATCTCTCTACATATTCACATTCTGTTCCTCTCCACCTTCTCGTCCCTCCCATCTTCCTACATCCTCACATCCTGTTCCTCTGCAACTTCTTCCCCCCGCCCGTCATCACAGCCTGCTGTCCGCCGCCCGCAGTCTGATCCTGCCTCCGGCTCCCTCCCAGAGCGGTGGGTGCGTGAAATGGCAGCCCTGCAGCATGCGGCCGGCGCGGCGCAGGCCCAGAGCGCCGTCGGGGCTTAGCACTTTAACACCTGTTCACGTCTCGTCATGCCATCCGCAGCACGGGGTGTCACTGATCGCGGTCCAACTCCCGCAGACGGTCCCAAACCTGGCGTCGCAGCACCAGAGCCACGTCACGCTCGCACAGCCTCACGCTGCTGCTAGGTGCTGACACACACCTGGTTCCATTCCCTGACAATGCCGGGCAGCGTTTCACCAAACCGACTGCAAATTCTAGGAGACAACATCGCTTGCAAGAGGCGCAGAAGGCAGAGAGGAGCAAGAGCGCTGAAAGCCGGGCAGAGTCAGAGACCTGACAGAGTGCATAAAATCCTCAGCCTCTTAAGACAGAAACACCTACCAGCAATTACGAATGACCAGGGGAGAGCTCAAAACGAGCTGCTAATTAGCAAGCTAATTAGGGCCCCGCTCATACATGCGCATGGCTAATATTTCTCTGCCATCTGAGCGCCGTGGATTTAAGAGATGACACCGCACATATTCTGCAATTTAATTGCAGCTGAAGTGTTTATTGGCTTTGCACTCCCTGGCGTTGAGTAAGGTAGAGAGAGCAATCAGCCCGCCCAGATGGATGGGAGAGACAGGGGTGATGGATCTGAGTTATGCGCGCCGCGATGCCGACTCAGGCCCCCGAACGCATCCATCCGCCTTCCCCATCAATTGAGACGCGGCGGAGGCAGCCAGCAGCACAGCGCGGGCCTCAGCAGGAGGGTGACAGGGCAAAAATGGAGGGCTTACTAAATATTTTCAAACGCGGCGTCAGCGTGGCATGTCACACTTCAAAAGGGGCGGGGGGACGGTGAGGTTCAGAAGAGGCTATAGGCCTACTTATTGACAATTTTCTGTATTTTCATTTTGCATGTTTAGTAAAATTGAATTTGAATCTGCATCTTCTCACATCATGCTTCAAGTAGCCTCAACTCACCTGGCAAAATATGCACATTCACATACTCCTGCATCCATATAAGCATCGGTCTGAACTAACGAGTACATAATTTCCTCGCAGGAGTGCTTTGCAAAGTTATCATTTTCAATCATGGTCATCACCTAACTAGCCTCAATCACCTCAAGAGGGTTAAGAGACGCATTCAATTTTTGTCAGCCGAACAGCACCTGACTCAACATCGAGGCGGCGCGAGCGTGCACAGCGGAGAGTGTTCTGAGCAGATTCAGAAACCTACAGAGACTCAAAAATAGAACAAACTGTGACGAGGTCACTTAACAAGGTGCATCGGCTAGAAAAAATACAGCAAAACGGTAAAATGACCACAACGATAAAGTTGCGGAACCAGTAGATGAGGCGTCCGTCACTTATCAAGGACAAAAAAAGACTTCATTAGCATAACAACCATCTGCCCCGTCGCGCTAGTCGGCAGCCGGCCCCAGCCTACATTGCAGCTCGTAATTAACATGCCCTCCCTGCCTGGAAAAGCAAGAGAGAGAGACAGGGATGGGCCACAGCGGGATGGGAGCTCTGTCACAGAGGACGGGCTTTATTGAGGGAGACCTGGCGTGCCACGCCCAAAGCGCCATTGTCACCTGCTGTGGCCCAGGGCTGCTGCAGCACAGAGCGAGGGGGGGGGGGGGGGGCGCTGTCTTTTGCACTGCCCGTGCGTTCGACCGCAGGGCCCTCTTCGGTGGAGCCTCCTCTCCCACATGCAGTATTACAGCTTTCTGAATCAAAGCCTGACTCTGCATTTCTGTGGCATTTTCATTCAGAGACTTACAAAACTGGGCTTACAATGCATTTGATGACATCGAGCTCGGAAGAGAGTAAGTACGCTGAGCCGCGAGAGAGATGCTACGGCGGTTTCACGAGTCGACCACAGGAAACTGTGAGCCGTCCTTATATGCTGGGCACAGTGTTTAGGCCTGATATGACTACAACAGTGAAACAAAAGAAACCGTGTGGACATGTAAAAACTGAGAAATAAATATTATGTTCTTTTGGGGTTTCAGAGTATCTGAAAGCTGCGGCCACTGCAAGTCATGTAAGCATTACTGCAGTAGTAATTTAGTATTTTTATACAAAACAATGATGTGGATATGCTATTTTCCTTACAACTGGATTAATTCAGAGGTGAGCACATCTTAATTTTGGGGTATGCTTTATGGTTGCATAAAATGCTATATTATTATATCTCTGCTCAGTTTTCTCTCTAGATCTTTTTTCAGAATTGCATCCTGCCTAACTTGTTTGCTACTCAGTCTAACTGAATAGGTCTTCTTTTGCTGAACTTTCACCTTGTCACTTAAATTCTACAATCATGTCTGTGGCAGAATAATGTCTCACAGATCTGGCGAGCCAGTCATATGGAGAATTGGTGCGCACTCCTCTAAACTCACAAAATAGAAGTTTGTGATCTTGCCCTGATTATCAAACAAGATGTAGGCCACCTACTTCTGAAATGACCATAAAAAGGAAAAAAAAAAAGTATCTCTTAGGTATTATTTTTTTATAAAATGTAAAATGTGACACTCATAATAGGACACAAGCACCCAAGAAAATGTTATGTTCGCATTCATATGCAGTTCCCGTCTCATTCAGTGCCAACCAGTGGCATCCTCTCCTGGTCCTAGAGGTCCAGGATCTTAAGGATTTCGGACACGGCTCAGAACAAGTTGTTAATACACACTTACAACACCAGTGAACCGACTTCCCATCTAACCCACATATCAAGTGGACACTACCGCTATGTACACCATTCATCCCTCTCTTACCCTGAACAACATGTCAGGTCATTAAAGGTCCATACTGAGCTATTTATCTATCTTCTATCTCAAGGTGGACTGGTTGAAAGAATTTAAGGACTGACTAAAACCCAACTAAAATAAAAGTACTGCCATTTAAGCCTTTAACACACAATACATGTTTTTTTTTTTTTGGGAAATCATAAGCACGTGTACTGCAAGTCAAGTGCACCTGTCACACTGTGCAAACGGCTATGGTTTACTCTGCAGAAACGATGCAGACAGCGTACCACATGCGTTCTGATGTGGTTACACCTTCCAAGCCATAGGATGCCAACAGTGTATCAAATTCACACGTGTGTTCTTCCCACCGCTCAATAAGTGCCTCGTGTTCCGCTTCTGTCCAATGTGTGATCTGGCCTTGGCGCTCACTTTCTGTTCTCCTTCTACAGCTCTCTCGCTGCCTCTCCGCTATGGTTCCACAGGACACTTTGCTGAAAACGGCTGCTGTTACATTACGCTGCTGGATGGTCATTTTTTAATTGGCCACTGACAGGTCTTGCAAATAGAACTTGTGAAATTGGCAGAAGTGTTATCATAGATCATTGGTGCTTGCAAGAGAAAATAATGAACGTTGTAAGCACCTGAGAGACTAAAAGGTCAATCTCAGCATAAACACGGCAAGTTCCAACAACAATCATAGCAAATTTGTAATAACTATTTAGAAGGCTAAATTCATACTGTGTGTTCTAGAGTTTACTTACCAAGGTTCATTTTCAAATACCTTTTGACTTTTTCCTGAGCCATTATAATTAATTTCTCCATTTGAAATAAATGTTTGTGTTACATAACAAGTGTAAGCAAAACCACTGACCATTTTTCAGAGACAAGACTTAGATACCCCTTTGGGCTTCTTGGAAATACAAAAGTGATAAAAATAACTCTTTCAAATGGAACAACAGCCTGGTCTTCGTGAACTGTTGCATAGCCTGTGAAAAGTATTTTGAGGGGGTGGTTGGGAGACATGACAATAATGTAACCATATTTTACATTTCAACCAGAGTAATAGAGCAAACGCAGCATTCTTCTTTCAATAGGAGCGGTGACAATTGAGGGTGTTGAATATCTGCCAATGGATGCTTCCGTTAGCTGCAAATATGATTCAGCAAAAGTGAATTTGCAGGGGATTTTGACTGTCAGTCAGTGATTCTTTCAACCAGTCCACATTAAACTGCCAAGATATACTGCAAATATCCATCTCTACTGTGGCCCTGTTCACATTCTGAGCCTTTCAAATAAAATAACCTGTGACCCTTAAATGCAGAGAAAGTCTGGTATTATCACTTAAAGCCTTGTGAATGAAAACAAACAAGCCACCTGGAAGTTATGTGATGGGGTTCTGTACACAGAACACTAAAAAGTTAAACATTGTTATACAAGCTAGTTATACAAACTTAAACATTGCATAAGGTAATCAGTGAAGATGAAGAAAATGACTGGAATTAAATACTGCACCTCTTTTTTAAAAACAAAAGAATACACAAAAAATTCACATAATTGAGAATACCACATACATGCAAAGCATATTGCATGAATTTGTTAATGTAAATAAGAATTTGGGGGCTTGATATTCTGGTGGTAAAGCATCTATCTGAAGACATCTATTGACCACGTCATTAAACATACAAAAAGATAATTCTCCAGCTGACAATGCCTGTATGAAAATATGCAGGATTCAAATATGGGAGACCCTGGCCTATAAACCATGAGTCACCGGCCTTTACCAGAGGGCTATTCCTGCAGAAACACCCCCCCCCCCCCCCCCCCCCCCACAAAAAAAAAAAAAAAAAAAACACATACACACACAACACTGACTGCAGTGGGCTATTATTCTCAACACACATAAAAGAGGCAAGACTACCGAACCCCCCACCCGGAATCACAATACTAAAAACAACCAGAACTTTTCCACATTTACCACGCAAGACAAAACACAGCAAAATGCAGAAAATGTTCAAAACGAGCATCCTCTAGAACCGGTGTAATTGTTACTTTGCGTGACTGTTTTCTAAATGGCCCCAGTGTCCTGTGGTTTTTTTTCCCCCCTCACTGCAGCAGAGCAACGTTATGTCAATACTGTTTCACTGTATTAACAAAGATACAGCTGGCGTTTCCACCGCACTGCTTTGCAACCATTGTTCTTGAGACTGAGGAAGGTGTGAGAGCCACAGTCGCACCTCGCATACACAACGCCAGCTCCTTTCTTTCTCGCTAAGGATTCTTCTAAGCATCGCTCACTGGGTTATTAAAATGAGAACGACAAAAAACCTCATCATAATTTAGAAGTTTGCTATTTGGTAGTCTTTAAAAATACTTGTTAGACCTAGCAAGCTTACTACGTAGTTGAAGGCCCGCAATTTCCTCAAGAGACCGACTCAACGGCAGATGCTCAGATTCTGAAAATGGTAGCTAACAAGTCAGCCAGCCAGCGACTTCATTTAGGGATTGGCAAAACTTGACATTCGTAAAAGATTACCAGCTAATCAAGCATTAACATTAAAGTGATTGTTAGTAGATGGTTTTCATGGAAACACGACCTACCATCTCACTGACTGCCGATATTAAATATGACATCCTAACTGAAGAAACATCTATACAATAAGTGCAAACAAATACACAGTCAGCTAATCTGTTGCAATCGTCAATCTGGCTATTCACTTAGACTGTGCACTGTCGAATTTTATGTGCCGGGAGTCATCGCCAGATAAATAACCTGGCTAACGTTTTACAGTAGGGTGCCATTCAGCTTCACTCCCTGCATCAGTTCATTCATTCACCCATTCAAAATGCCCACAAAACAGGCGTGCTTTGAACTAGCTAGCGAGCTAATGCTATCACTATTCATAGGCCGATTCGATTTCTCGCAGTTAGCTAGCCAGCTAACAAACTGTGCTGACAACAGTGCATGTCACTTCTAGCCATTGTGACACCGTGGCGAGCTACCTGTTCCCAACACTCTGGATATCAAATATCAAACCTCTGTACATGAAAGTCGAAATCTACTTAGCTGGCAAGATAACAAAACACTAACGTCGGTAGCTTGTCAGCTAGTGCAGTGTCTGTCTGGCTAGCTTGCTAGCATGCAAGCAACCTGTATGTATGTGCTGAAGCAGATTTCCAGGGAAACAATGAGAACACAGCCAGCTATCTACTAGCTAAATATCTAATATTTCTCAGTTTAATACATAGCTAGAATTGAAATGAGCAGCTAGCTGGCGTTACCTTCGTTTCCCGAATGTCTTGCTTTCCTCCTTCAGGGTACCACTGCACCCGAACGAAGCCCCTGCCCAGAGGCCGAGCCCGTGCGTCCGCCGCCCCGCTCTCGGTGTCAGAACTGCCGGCGACACCACCACCTCCCCCGCCACCGCCACCTCCACCATCACCATCGATGTCCGAATCGGAATCAAAATCATCCTCGCCGTGGATCATTCTGACAAGGCCGAACCGGACCGACCCCCGATACCGACCGGACACCAGGTCGTGGGAGAAGAGCAGTCGTTGTGAGCCGCCTGCGGAGGGAGAGAGCGCCATGGAAGGTGGCTCAGAACCGGGACTGATTGCCGGAGAAAGGGCTGGGGTGGGAGATGAGGATGCTGCGTCTGTTGCCGTTGCTCCCGATGCTACGGGTTCCGCCATCGCTGCTGTTGTCAGGGAATGATGAGAAAGAGGGAGAGGGATGGAGAAGAAAAAATAGAAAGAGAAACCTGTAACCAGGCACCCGCACGTGTTTACGTCGACACGTAAGCGCTGCGTATCGTTTCGGCGGCAGAAAACGAGCTAGCTGCGGTGACAAAGGCATGTACTGTAGCTTGCAAGCTAAAGGCTACATTAGCTAGCCACATGTGGAAAAAGCTAAGCAAAGCCTTTAGCCCAAAGCAACAACGACGGATTAGCCACCTGGTTCATTAATTTGCTATCCACGTACAATTTATTGTGTATAGCTATGGATGGCTTAAAATATAGAAAACGAAGTCAACATTGTTAAACAATATGTTTTGTAAACTGTTGAGACATTCGTTATCTATATATCACTTAGATTTTAGGTAACTTAGCATACCAAGAGTTATAAAATAATTTTTAAGTATCCAAAAACAGCAGTTTGCTAGTAATAGCATAAGACTTTCTCAAACTTCTGTCTAGGGATTTCAGCACATGGAAGCCTGCAATAATATAGCATAACAAATGGTACAGTCGACTAATGAGGAGTGTAGAACGTAATATTCCTACAGTCTGTAACCAGGTTCCCTACTTACACGAAACGACTCATTCCATGGCATTGCGTTAAGGTTGTGGTTTGTTGGGAGACAAGCAACGTGGTGACAACGTTTTAGCAAAGTTATATTGGTTTTCGTCAGTAACACTGATTTTCTAAACCAATCCTCGTAACGCTCTAGAGGTATTATCTACAAGCGATGACTTTAAAGGTTTATAAAAGTTATAAATATTGCTACAAATTGGTTTTAAACATGCTCATGAAAAGTTGTTCTTTGATCATGTCAAATAAGATACGTTGTAGTAACGTTACTTAGCTAACAGTTCAGAATATTTAAGTTTAAACTCACGTCATATGCCTATATCGGTTATGAACGAAACGTTTTTGAAACAGCTAAAACAGTAGGCTATGCGTTTGTTAAGAGTCGCTTGGAATTTTTGGAATCATTTTTTAAACAAGTCCATGATCTCCCACGGCCAATATGTATGGCATTTTATGAAGTTAATTTTGGCCACATGGTGTCAGTATCTGAATATGGTTTATGACTCTAGTTTTGGAGAAGGGTGTTGTTTTTTGTTATTGTAAGTTATTACTCTTAGATTTGATTGCATTAAGAATATGGCTTTAAGACAGTAAGTAAATATAATACGATATTATATGCTGCCCTCTCATACGTTGGGGCTTACACAACGCCATGGACTGCAAATATTAGATTATTAAATGTAACTGTTGTAAGTGTAATAATATTCGTTCTTTTTCATGGTGATAAATCCTCCTGCTTTTAGTAATTTGTGTGTGTAACATAAGTGATAGAGAGGACAGTTGGACAATGATAAATTGTGAGTGAAACTAAAATGACTATACATCACTCACAGCATCGTCTTGGTAGATTCGCATACACTTTCAAAAGTTTAAAAGGCGAGGCAGAATGTGAAATAATTTTAAAATGATCTGAACATAATTTTGTTTTATTCACAGAACATTGTTAAGAGAACATAGAAAATCGAGAATTTAAGACAGTAATCGATCTCTGTTACGAAATACCTCTTACAAGAAGGGGAGAACAGAGACAGGGGCGGAAACGAGGCTCATCAATCCGTAGTTTCTCTGATACAGTACCGTTAAATAGCATTTTGCAACAAATGGCCAAGAATTAACGATTTATTATGTCTTTTCCCTAATTCCTCCTGTTTCACAGCATCTCGGCTTGATATTTATTGTTTCTCTACGTGTCCCTGTGGGTTGTAGTTGAAACAAACACGGTGAGCAACCTATTACTGTTATGTATAGTTTCTCTTAGGTAAGATATCCACAAGTATGCATTTTAAATATACAATGCTTAGGACATTATTTCGTATGGAAATAACTTTTCCAAGTTATCCGTGGCACCGCGAGTAATTTTACATTTGACTACATCTGTTCCTCCTGGCCACCTGAGCTAGCTGGCCTATTAATAGCTGGAAACAGCGTCACAGCGCTGTGTCAATAGCGATTAAAACGACTGACCTCAAGTTTTGGATAATTGCAGATAGCTTCAACCCTCCCCCCCCTCGCTTTGAAATATATAATTCCAAACACCATTAAACACTTTATGTAAATATGCTTTTTTGTTGTTCACACTCCAGGATATAGTGAAATGTATAATCAAGCTTGATGTGGGGCAGTGACTAATAGTACTTACCCGCAAATCGCTGGGGCAACAACAGTATAAATACGCGGGACGTGCTATCTCAGACTTCATTGGATTTTACGCACAGCCTCTGGCGATTAGATCTGAAACTCGGAGTGTAGAAACTAACTGAAAGAATCCCAGGAAAAGAGCATAAAGTTTTGTTCAGGAAAATATATTGCGCGAAATGTCGGTTGTGAGTGCCCTGCCTTTCCTAAAACCTATCCACATGCGGACTCCGATCTCGCCTGGTCGCCAGCGCCGGCACACTCTACCTGCCAGCGAGTTCCGCTCCCTCAGCCCGGAGGATGCTATCAGCGTGTTCGAAATCGAGAGGGAAGGTAAGGGACTAATGACATGAAATGCCTTTCACCCTATAAAGTTATCCATATTTTTAAAGGGCAATTAGCTTTTTTTTCTCATCCATTTCACAAAAACCGTTTTTATTTGCTGAATTGTGCTTTTTCTTCATCGTGAATGATGTCAGTTATGGCCATGCATTTTCACATATACTATTTATTCTGACACTCTGTTGTCGCACAGTAGTCACTGGCAAGTAGTCCTGCTTTCGGGGTTCAAGTGAAGACATATTTAAGTCATTTCAACTTTTACATTTTGCGCATTTTTATATTTAAATGAAAACACACAGCCTAATATCGGGAAAGCAAGTATTTACAGGGACATTTATAGGTTTCTGTATAAAATTCATCAATACATTATAAAAAGCTGTACGTAAAACCCACATCTGCCAGTGGTGGTCTTAAATACTATGTCTAATTGATTAAATCTCCCAGTGACTTTAGAATTCAGTTTAATTATTCGAACCCCAAGTTTCTAATTCGAGCCTAGGTTTAATAAATCGTTGGAATTTGGAAGGTTCTTTCATTGAAACCCTTATCTGACTAATTAGATGGAATTGAGGGTTTGGAAATGTGATCTGAGGTTACGAATTAGAGGGGGCGTTTTTCTGTTTTGATCGGGTTCTCTGAGGCGCTCAGTACAATCATCTTGGATGTTTGGTCATACGGTGGATGACAGTTTGTCTAGAAAGACAAAACATTAATGTTCGGGTACTAAATCAGCGTGTCGACTCGGATGCCAATTCCAGCAAAAGGACAGGTTGGAAATACAGCTGTCCTAACGTTCCAAGAAATTAGGCTTATTAAGTTCTTAACTGAGGACTTGTGCATTTGTTTTAGTATCTGCAGCGTGTATCATCGAAAGGTGAAAATGAATAAACGGTTATTTCTCGTTTTTCAGTGATGGTAATTTTAATCTGTCTGTTTCTCTCGTAGCTTTCATTTCTGTGTCAGGAGAGTGCCCGCTTCACCTCGATGAAGTTCGTCATTTCCTTACCCTCTGCCCTGAGCTGTCTCTGGGCTGGTTCGAGGAAGGACGGCTGGTGGCCTTCATCATTGGGTCACTGTGGGACCAGGAGAAGTTAACCATGGTAAATTATTACACCCTAGATGTGGGTCTTGTCTGCTAGACAGGCTGACCTCAGCATGTGTCAGTAGCATTAGTTTGGCATATATCTGAGATACACATACAGTATATTTCCATTATATCTTTTGAAGAAGTGTATACATTTTATAATGGATATGAAAGTTTGAGCGAAATTAACATCATGTTTTAAGGAGAATACACAAATAAGTGGTTTGCTACCCGTTTATTTATCCATGGAAACAAATGTTTGTGAAGTCTGCCCTTGACCCTCAAAGTGCGTTTTCCCTCTGACCTGCAGGATGCACTGACCCTGCACAAGCCCCACGGCACCACGGTGCACATCCATGTCCTGGCGGTTCACCGCACCTTCCGGCAGCAGGGTAAGGGCTCCATCCTGATGTGGCGCTACCTGCAGTACCTGCGCTGCCTGCCCTACGTGCGCCGTGCCGTGCTCATGTGCGAGGACTTCCTGGTGCCCTTCTACCAAAAATCCGGCTTCAAGGTGCTGGGCCCCTCCGAGATCACCGTGGGGCCCCTCACCTTCATTGAGATGCAGTATCCTGTGAGGGGCCACGCTTTCATGCGCCGCAACAGCGGTTGTTGAGCGCCTCCCCAGGGGTCCAGCCTGCATGCTCCTCAGGCAACGGAGCAGACACCTGAGACAGATTATGGGGAACATAAGGGCAGCTTCTTGTGGGCTACAGTAGTGCTGTGTGTGGCTAGATGTTTCTCTGTGTTGTGTGGCAGGGTAGGTCTCATGCCTTGTGTTCATTACAGAAGGTAGATGACCCGCAGAGACGAGTACAGCTTCGTTCTACTCACCTTCTTTCAGATTGAGACTCGAGAGTCATTGTTCCTCATGTATGTCCATGAATGTGTATAGCTGCTTTCTGCTCTAAGTCTCATTACCCCGAGGTTGAGCTCCTCATGCTGTACCACGCAAAGTTCTGTTGGTACATGTAGGAATGTTTGTAATGCAAACATAATAGAACATGTCCAGCCCAAAATGAGGTAGCTAGTCTTAATCGTAATTATTTTATCATTGTTTCGAATAAGTTCTTTATGTTTTATATTTTGTATCTCAAAAAAGGCATTTATATATATATATATGTCTTGATTTTTCCATTTTTTTATTACGTTGGACATTTTTTTAATGGATGGTGTGTTCACCTACAGAAACTGGAGATAAGTGGCAGAGTGAGGTCAGGATAGGCAAGCAGTGAGTTCAACACCAAGGCTTCAGCGCAGGGCAGCCTCCTACTCGCCCCACAACGCCGTACCCGCCTCGTTTCTCAGCGCAGGGGGTCGACCAGCTTACGTCTTACTGTTCGCTTCCTGTAGCTGCTCTGGTTGTGTATCTATCTAATGCAAGCATTAAAAAGGCATCAACTCCACATCCCCTTTCCCTGTGGTCTCTTGTGATCCGAGAAGCCGGGACGGACACAGTGTCTGCCTTTGTGGACAGATGGAAGAACTCAGGGCCTAGGACACCACGTTCAGGGGTGATTTCCTGAGAAACTGGACTTTGTTTTACCCCGTCACTCGGTTGTTTTCATGTGTATGCCTTTGAGCTCAGGCAGCCGGCTGAGCTCTACGGTGCGAGAGTGTAGTGGAGCTAACAGATGCTTGCTTTCTTGGTCTAACTATAAATCAGTTAATTCATTGTGTCACTTCAATTGTTTTCCGTGCATATTGCATATAAAATACAAAAAAAGATAACTTTTATGGAAATTATATTCCCTTTGTCTCTGTACTGACAGGGATATGGGTGAGCCTGGCACATGATACAACTTTATGTTCACCTCCCAAACAGCCTGAGGCAGACCTGGTTTGACAGGTTGTCATGGTTTAACATCTTGACGTGAGGCTTGGGAACCACTTTATCTCCATTTGTGGGTTGTGATCATTTTTCTATGGTTTACAAGAGCATCAGTGTGTTGCTCTGAGAGCAGACTAAGTCTGCAAACAGCATCCTATGTTCTGTTAAGTGCGCTACTTAGAGACGTAATTCATGGTATAGCGGCAATTGAATTTGACATGTTGATTATTAGTTGCGAATTGGCTATTTTGCTTACTTAATTGGAGACAATTTTGTAAACATGTATTTACCAGATGTATTAGATGGAGTCATTCGAAACGCACTGCCGAAAGTCAGTATTAAAATGAGCTCAGAATGAAGAGCAATATCAAGTAGAGTCTGATCTTGCCGATATGATTATGGAGAGGAGGGAGAGCAATGAAGCAGGTACAGTGCTACAGAGTGTACCGAGATTCCTGTCTTTTCTGTGTTCAGAGTCCAGGTTCGCCCATATCCTCAAACCCTGATATTAGCTTCAACCTGATCAACCTTATCCACCCCAGACCTTCCTCACCTTCCCACTAGATAACCACCACCTCTGCCTTGAATCAAGTCATTTATGAATTTTATAACATCACTTTTTTGTAATTAGAAAAATAAAGAACTTTATTTTTCAACAGTTCTGATTTTCTTTGACTATTTGCCATTAGAACGCAGGCGTAGTAGAAGGCTCTTAGTGTAGGTATGACATAAATCACATCTGACAACCAAGGTACTTTGCTTTTTGAGATTGTGACACAATAAGATCGTATTTGACCTCAGTAAATCTGTCTCGAAGCAATGGAATACAATTTTATTGCTAGCTAGCATGCACATGAGAGTTGAGTAAACTGCCAAAAGTGACTGCACCATAGCAGTGTGTTTAATGTGTCGTTTTGCATGGTGAAATTAATTATATTCAGAAATTATTTGAATTTGTTATGAGATTATGTCTAGATTATGTCTACTAAGGAAATCTAATTATATGACTGAATTGTCCAAATGAATTGAGTAATAGACACAAGTATTCCACAACTTGTTGAAAGAATAAAGAAACACAAATTATATTAACAGACTTCAGGTTATTCTGATGGAAAGCATTTTATTTTTGTTTAGCATACAAATAAGTATATTATCAAAATATGCTGCACAAAATACAATGGTACAATCTCAGAAAAGTAACATTTTAGTAAGTATCCTTTTTTATTTCAATAAATAATATACATTTTGGTCCAATTTCAATCATACAAATATCACAACAGATGCACATATAAATCCATTAAGGCATAACTGTGGTCTAAAGACACTGCAAAACCAAAAAAAAAGTTCAACACAAACTTCAAAAGGCATGGTGGGTTTGTTCAGATTGGTGCTTCTCAGGCTGGAGAGCATGGAGAATGTGTTGAGCAGGTCTCGGTGTTGTCAGGGACCAGGGGACTGAACCATGCTCCCTACACTTTTCTGTGCATCCGCAAGGAAACATGACAGCCGGGGCAAGCTCTGGCCATGTAACACCTCTTAAGTGGCCCATTGTGAGGCTTTACGCTGCCGCGAACACCTAATCCGTCTCCAAGTGTCATACTCTGGTGACTGCAGTGTGTGGGAGAGAATAAAATGACTGCCATGCGCAAAGCCTCCCGGTGTCAGTCTTCCTCAATTAGGGTTTAATCCATTTCACAGTCATCTTTTTTCAGCGTTAAGCCAGACACCTGCCGGGGCGGAGGGCTTTAATCCCGAAGCCCAGGAGGAGACGCTGAAGACGGTGCCATGCACACATCCCAATAGTCCTGACACCAACAGTGGGACAATGCATTTAACTTAAATTACTGAGGATTGCTGTAGTCAAATACCCTCCAGATAGTGACGCCATATCTTTTTCACAGTTTCCAGATAGTATGTACGTCAAACATCTCATGCACTCCATTTGAACTGCAGTGCCATTTCCTCATAGTGTAAGGCTCACTGACTAGCTGGTTGTTGCTCTAGCATAGATTTCACACAGGATGATGTGAGTAGTCATGAAAACACAAGTCCTTCTTTTTACACTTCAACACAATGAAGAGGACTCTATAGCATAAACCGTGTGTTTGACAAGAAACTCTTCTCAGTCCTGAACTGAAAATAGAAAAAACAAAATTACCAGGAAAGTAGGGCAAGGATTCAACACTTTTTTCAGTCAGCCACACACCTCACACGCTTGGTAAAAACTATATAGTGTAACTTATAAATAGTGCTTCTTATGTAATGGATACAACTTCTGTGGTTCTTTAGAGAACTGATATGGTTTTAAAAGTAATAAACCATAAAACCCCTTGTTGGTTGTTTTGATTCAGCACCTGTGACTTATAAAATGAACAGACTTAAAATTGTTCTTCACCATAGGCTAATGCTTCAATCATCAGCTTAGCATCTCGCCAAAATAAAAAACACATAAACAGACATAAAAACTCCAAGTTAAGCCAACATTTTTAGTATCAATGTAGAAAACATAGACTAACTGATTGATCATATCAGAATTTAAGTAATGTTGGAAATGCTAACAAAAGGAACACATCATTTTGTCACTGAAACAGTATTTAGTGTTATGGTAAAAAAAAAGTCCATCACAGTCCAAACAGGAGACGAACAATGTAGACATCCAGGTGCTGGGAATAAGCGAAGGTCTGAAATCCATCCAGAGTACAGACAAAGTGAACACTGTTCCTGCAACTCTTCAGAGAGCTCCGCAACAGCCCACAAAGAAATTGATTCTCCAGATACACTGTCCTCTACTGATGGTAGTACCATGCCTCCACTTAGCCCCTTTTGAGTGCCACATGTGCAGTGGTTCCTTCCTTTTCATCACAAAGTCCAATATTTACTTACTATCTGCACTGTACTGTCATTCAACCTCTTTCTAATGTCACATGTGCAGTGGTTCATATCTTTCAGTACAAAGTCTGCTATAAAGGCATTTAAGAGGCTGCATATTATAGTCAGATGTAGGTCCTTTTCATTTTTAATGTATCTTTCAGGATCTTCGCCTCTTCTCACATTGTTTAAGTCCAGCTGTGGCCGGTGGGGAGGGGCTGAGTGCTAGTGTACAACATGGTCGATATCGTACTTCTCACAGAACTTGTTGGTGAAGGGCAGACACGTCAGGTGCTCCAGCCAGTGCCAGTGGATGGGGTAGATGTAGAACCAGACCACCAGGGAGGAGAGCAGGCCCACGTAGACCAGAAGGGACAGCAGAATGAGGATGCGCTTGCGGTATTTGTCGAAGGTCCCGAAGGTGACATAGGGCAGGAAAGCGAAGGAGAGCAGCATGCCGCTGATGAAGCCGAAAATGTGGGCGATGTTGTCGATCCAGGGCAGCAGGCCGCACAAGAATAGGAAGAGCACGATTCCCAGCAGCTTGAGGAAGGCTTTCCAGGGCTTCTCCAACATCTGCCAGCCTTGGAATAACTCCACGAACAGACAGGCCAGCAGCCCAAACTGAGAGCCGGCTGGCCCCACCTACAGCACGCGAGAAGCGAAAGGTTAAACTGTGACATTGTAACAGTTCTGCCATCAGAAGGAATATTTACAGTGTCTGCTTTGTCATATAAATGATATATATATATATAAATTCAGAAAGAGTAATGCGCTCAAGAGCATTTAAACAGCAGCATTGCAGGCCGGTTCACAGGAGATAAAGACAGGTCAATGCATGCACGCCTTTCCCATTTCAAGCCCCACCCACCGAAACAAATGGATGAATGAACACATTTCCCATCTTGTGCTTGCGCGCTACCTCTTGACTGGGAGTAATGAGTGTGTTTCACCAGCTGTTAGAGGTTAAAAAGTCACCCTCCCCTTTGCTAGTTGGGCTTAAATGTCAGGTATATTTGCGTGAATCACTGACGGGGTGACTTTATGTCAGATGGCATGACACTTGACGGGGAGTGAGAGGCACCCATAATGACAGCAGGGCTGTAATTACTGCCTCGTGAATGAAGGTTGAGTGTGTGAGGTCACAGACTGAAATGAGAGACAGGTGCAACAGCTGTGTGTGCATAACAATAAAGGTTGTACTCGGGGTGGCGATGAGGGGAGTGCATAATAATGAAAATGCGTGCAGTCTGAAAGACAGGAGCGGCGGCCCATCTGTCCGTTTTTGTCTACGGGTGTCAAAGTGCCGCCGATGACATCATGTTTACATTTTAATGCTACAATCCAGAAATAGGAGCTGCAATTAGTTCCACTATCCTTTGTTTTGGCTACCAGAAATTTATGAATGAAATCAGTGAGTACCCACCAACCAGCTACTGCTAGAAGCAGGGCTGCTGGGCCAGCAGGAGCCACTGTTCTCAGACATATTTCAACCAACATTAAATCCCTGAAACCATCAATGATCCCAGGACATTGAGTCATTACTTATAAAAGTGTCATATCCGTGACTGCTTTAATCTCACACCCTGTGCACCTCTTGCTCTACAGAATGCACATGCAGCCTTTTAATATTTCAGATTAAATAAATGGTTCTCAAAAGGATATCACAAAAAACACCACTGCAGAACTTCTTGGATTATTTCAAGGTCACTATGCTAAAAATATTACTGGCCATGATGAACATCAAACTGAAAGTAATATACAGTGCAAGATGTCCATTTCCATGTTTTATTTTAATCCCAAAACCTTCAAAAAGATTGTGCACCCATGTGTTTTTTCCACATTGTCCACAAGTCCAGTTTACTAACTTTATTCCTGTTAGCCAAAGTTAGCAAGTTGGTAAACCTCAACCTATGTTATATTTACTAAACAAATGTAACAAAACTCTGAATTACTATTCTGAGGTGTATTCCACTCATATTTGGGCCACCTCACCACAGAACAACAGCGAATATGCTGAAGAACACAACTACAGACTGCAGCCATGTGAAACGCTGTGGCCAGTAATGCCATCCACTTATGTGGACACACCACTGTACTAGCCAATCATTAAGGAAGATGTGTGCATATTGCACAGCACAGGCTATTTCTGAGACCCCTACAGTCAATGTAATAGGGTAGTGTGGAGTGAATATTCATTAACATAACTATTTTGCCAATGGCATGTACTCATGGCGTACTAATGATATATGTTGAGAGCTTGGACAAAATTCAAGCTTCTGCAGTCTTACGACAACCATTAATCCATTAATGGGATGGGTCCATACATTCTTCAAATCTTTGCGTCATTCCCCATACTTCTCTCTCCCTGTTGTAAAATTACCCAACCTCAAATCTGCTTCGGGATATGTGTGAAATAATGGGATATTCCTTTAACTCATTCAAATGTCTGGGATAGTACAACTCGCCTCAGTGTCCCAGAGCCATCCCACCCTCCACAGGATACTGCAGCAAATATGAGCACACACTGACAGATCTTTTCACTGTGTGCATCCCCTCTCACTGAATTTAGGAATGTTGGGAGGCATTACAAACAAC
This sequence comes from Megalops cyprinoides, assembly GCF_013368585.1. NCBI lineage: Eukaryota > Metazoa > Chordata > Actinopteri > Elopiformes > Megalopidae > Megalops > Megalops cyprinoides. The sequence continues at coordinate 18,726,861 of NC_050583.1, read as the reverse complement.
CCAGAGAGTTCAGTATTTAAGAATACAAAAGTATTCATTTGGAGAGTCTCTCATATGTGCCCCAAGCATGTGTTAATGTTTTGGCCAATGGCAAAGGCTTATGGTGAAGTGTTAAGTGTTTAACAAAAGGTTTTGTTGAAGATAGAGGTTTAAAACCTCATCAGCCATCTTTTAATGCTTACAGCAGGAAGAAAACAATACTTCTTCTGTCTTCACAGAATACTTGGGCTTTTGACTCTGAATTCATTTGTGGAAAAAGCATAATTTAAAGATAGAGGAACAAAACAGCGTGTTTGTCTCTCCCGGTATAATATAGCAGGGGTCTGCCAACTTGCTTGTAAACATGTTTCTAAACAAGTCGTCATTGATAATTATAGTCTGCCATTCTCTCTAACACTTCCCGAGGACATCAGGGAGAAATGCAGCCTCATATACTCCAGCCAGTTATTTCCCTAGATACAGATGCCCTGAGCACTGGGCAGGCATTAAGATGAAGCCCAAATGATGGAGTGCTTATTGACCAGGAAGAGCATATCTGTCAGTACGCAGAGAGAAAAGCCATGAAACAGTAAGTATTTTTTTAATCTATGCTTAAAATACCTTTACCTCACATCAAGCAGTTTGGTGCCCTTTGTGAACAAGATACTATATTCTGTAAATAGAGCCTATGGTGCACAACACACCAATGGTGTACTGAAAATATCTAAACAGAGAGAAGATATTTTCTGTGTAAATAACTTTTTAGTGCAAGAATTTCAACATGTTACAGCTATAGTTGAGTCAATGGCTCTTAAAAGGCTAGTGGCAGCTGAGGGCAGCTTCTTCAGTGTTGCCACCGTGTGCTACAGTCTTCTGAGCGAGCCCCGGGACGCTGGAGTCACTGCGCAGGCCACTCAAATCGACCTGATTAGACTGACGTCAGGCCCGCCGGGGCTGGCGTGGACAGATGGCTAATCTGAGAGGAAGTAATCTTCCACAAGGACAGGGCAGCACACGACTTACACCCACAGCACACCTTCATCACCCAACCGCTGCAGCCACGCCCCAGTGGAACTTCCGCCATTCTTCACTGGCCCTGAGCCTCTGTCAGTTAATGTCAAGCATATGGGGAGTTAGAACCCCCGCTGTCAGGTACATTTCCTTGAACCTCTGATGAGGTGCCTTGGAACACAGCTACACACAGCTGCCATTCCCTGGACAGAGGCATCTTAAGAGTCTAGAATATTCCACACAAGTACAAAAACATGTTGGTGAGCTAGTCTATGGTCAACCATACCTTCTTTTTGAATCTACTTACAACTTCAGAATGCTAACCCTAAATATCTCCACAAAAAAAACTTTACATGGGGGGCCATCATCAGCCATAATCTGTTCTGAGGAAACGCAATGACTAAACCTCTCAGTTCCAGGAATTATGGATAAAAACCTTAAGATGCTCTCCATAAGTCTGGTTCTCCACATTTCCACATTGCACCAGAATGTCCCAACAATTCTCTTTCCATTGGGGTGAATCCAACACGTCAAACCTATCCTTATGCCTACTGATTGTATTTTGTATGATACTGATCACCTGTGGAAGAGACATAGGCCTGGTTCTCCATGAAAACACTGTTTCCATGTTACACCACAATGTCCCAACAATTCTATCTTTCTACTAAGCAGTAAGTAAGCATCGCACACCTTCAAGTCTTCAGTGAGAGTGGTGTTAAACAACTCAGAATTAAAAACTTTCATGAAACTTTAATGATGAACTAATACAATAAGCAGATAATCACCCCCCCTTATTCAAAGTGGTTTAAATTGAATAATTAGATAATCAGCCCTTATTCAAAGGAGTTTTAAGTGGCTTGAGTCAGGGTCATTACTCTGCTTTGCATGCGTTTTCCCGGCTATTTTTGAAGCTGTGAAAGCCACTGCCCTCAGGTTGCTTCTGTTGACTCCCTGCTGGCACCTCACCTCATGGTGACGATTAGATGCTCAAGGACCTACATTCAGTATGCCAATGCACATGATGGTAAAACAGCATCTACAAGCAATGCACAGCATTGTTCTGAAGCTGTTGTGATGGATGCAAAAGTAACAGATGTAATAGTCTCCACACAGACATTCTGTGGGTGGTGTCAGACCCACAGGTTGGAAGCTAGCACAGCACGTCACACCCACGTCACAAGGGGCTGTCACAGACACACACTGTTGCAGTTTAGGCTGGGAGACTGCATGCACTGCGTTTGTAGAACTGTTCGATGAAGCTCCACAACCACTTCAAGGGATTTTAAAACTGAATTCCTACTTGAAGCTGTTGGTTTTACAAACATTAAGTAATCAGGTTTCAGCAAAATTTGACAGTGGACTGTTAATCTGTGTGTTGTTTGCACAGAGGATTATTCTTGCCACTAAAGCCATACTGTTTGCTTTCATGGCCAACTGGTGGTCGTCTTACTCTAAAGTCCTCTACCCTAAGCTGATAAAGACATAATTCCACCTATTACTGCACCTACTTCTAACCTCTAATCACGCCCACCTCTAACTTCCTGCACCAAGGGGAGGAAATTTAAGTTTGTGCCTGTGCAAAATGCCTGTGTGTATCCTATCTAGTGGCAGTGGAACAGTACATTTGCTCTTTACTTCGCCCCGGACTTCCAACAAAAACTAGCCGAGAACGGTCCCTGCAGCGAGCCGTCAGAGAGAGTGGGTATTTAGAGAGGCACATTACGGTCTAGCTTGTGCCAATTAGGCGTTCCAGATTATTCCCGTGGTTTACACGGCGACCACTCTCTCCATGCCCCACTCTCCGAGGACAGCACACGTCACATCCCCCCTACGTCCTGCACAGCAGGCTGTCCCCCCTCCTGTCACCCGCCCTTCAGTCCAACCCACACAGACACACACATACGCCTAACACTCAAAACATGAGTCAACAGTCAAACAGAAAGATGTGCTGCATGCTCATATTCCTTGCTTGAGGTTTACTTTGCAGTTTCTGCAGTTTGCAGGAAGAGATGAAAGCAGACCAACAAAAATGACCTGCAAGATGGAACTGATATTTGGACCTCACTTCCGGTAATCTGAATTTAGACTCTGCTGCCTCAGCAAGTGAACCCAATTTTAGCAGCTCTGCACAGGCACAATTAATCCACCCTCGAAGAGGATTGCAACTACTTTCCATCAGCACATCAACAGATACAAGATAAAAAGCTTGGATTAGCAGAACTGCTCACTGCCCAACATCGGACGCTGTAATGACCAGATAACACAGTTCATGCTGCTTTTGATCATCTATTGTTTGTTCTGTCTAGTAGTACAAGGAGTACTATAGGAACCTTTAGTGGATTTGAACGAATTGCAGCTGGACTCAGACAGTCATTTGTATGTTAATTTTGCTGTTAATGGGCATACAAGGTAGGGTGTGGGCCTGTCTGAAAATAGTAATAACAAAATAAGACTTTTTAATTCAAGTCAGCGATTAAAGCATGACCTGGAACGTTAGATTGTCTTAGTTTTTATCTTACGGAGCTCTTACAGAAGTCATAACTCCTTTAAGGTAAAAATAACAGTGGTTCACACCTATGATAGCACATTCTAGTGCATATCAAGAAAAACGTAAATAAGTGGTCACATTAAACTGAACTGCAATCAGTTCATGTACTGGCTGCAATAATAATGTTTTTTTTTATCATTTTTGAGAGGAAAGCTGCTGCTGAGATGATAACGTATCTACACCAGGCAGTGATCAACAGAGTGTAGGATCCTTCAATGCAATAATGAATTCAATGTGCTTCCCTTTGACAGCAAAACTTACAAAAGTATCTGTTTATCTGTCGTAAGCACACAACTGGAAGGTGTTTTAGCGAATATCTGGTCCTCTAGCACAGAGACAGAATATAAAACATCTGACGATCTCTGTTAAGTTACTGCTACAACTACATTTCTTCACAGGGCAGATTTCACCTGATAAACAGAGGCCACCACTTACTACCACTAGGGGACAGTGTTATAATATCTAGTCTTTCTACAATAACAGTGACACTTCAGCACAATCTCTCAGTTATCTCTCATGTTTCAGAGAGGAAATTAATTCTCTAAATTCCACCTGCAAAAAGCTTTGCCAGGACTTTAAAGGCTACTGGAATTCCAGAAGTCTCTAGCCTTTACAATAATACAGTCAACATCAGCTATATGTACAAGCTACAGGCTAGGCTAAGTAATCAATACTGTCATGAATCTCACATCCTCCTATTAAAAAAGCTCAAAGCAGGATGCCATTAATTCCATCATCATCACCAGGTGTTTGTAACTTGTGGTTTGATCTTGGGACAGCCCCCCCGGTCGCTGCCGCCTCTTCCTCCACCTTCGACCTCACAGAAAGGGACAGGGCTCCTCTTACTGCCTCCAGTGACAGGGACAGATTAGTGACCCTCACCACCACCTCATCCTTCCAGCCTGTGCAGCTCGCACTAGGGGAGGCCAGGGAGGGGAAACATTTACCCTCCAGACAGGGTCACGTCCAGTAATCTCTCAAAGCTCTTCCAGCAAGCGACTAAGCCGTTTACCAGGCGGCCCGGACAGGGGCACACTTTCCCCTCTTACCAGCTTCCCGAAAAACACCTGAGCAGCAGAGTGGGATCAGCATGTTCAGGCCCAAATGGCTTGGCTTTCAGACAGCAGCTCACAGAGGAGACAGCCTAAGCACATGACACAACAGCCACCTGCCAAGACGTGGCTGTCCGAGACCCACCTCGCGCTAGCCTGAAGCACGAGAACAGCAGAGAGAAGCGGAGGGGGACAGAGTGTGAGAGACAGCAGGGGGCACAGCCCGCCGGGGGGGTGAGCTGGCAGGGGTGTACCTCGGCTCTGTAGGGCAGGAAGAGGGCGCTGGCCAGATTCCCAGTGATGCCGCTCAGCAGGTATATGATGGAGATGCGCAGCCAGCCGGCCAGTTTCTCCAGGTCCCTCAGCACGGTCATCTGGAACACCACGGACACCAGGCAGTGCAGCAGCCTGCAGAGATACCGCAGGAGTCACTCAGACAGAGAGAGAACCTGTTACAGACACCTGGACACTGCAGAGTGTGCGGAGGTACCAAGGAAGTCAGCACAGACACAGCGCAGAGACAGTGAGATACCAGAGAAACCAGCACAGACAGAGATACACTGCAGAGACAGAAGGGAGACCTGGACATCGAGGAAACCAGCAGAAACAGCAAGGATTTTGTGAGACCAGAAAAATCAGCACAGACAATGAGACACTGACTGAGACACCAGGAAAAGCTGCACACACACTAGGATGTCATATTATCGGGGTTGTCCTGGTGTTCATATTAGGGACTGGTATGATGGTTTACTCACCCGGCATGCAGAAACAAGGAGAGCCACAGTCTGTAGAACTGGTCAGGCACATCAGGGTTCAGAAACGGTAGGAGACCGCACACATCATCTAAGCAGTGCACCTGGGAACAGAAAAACAAGGGGAATAAAACAAAGAATTGGCCTTTTTCCCACCTCAGAATTGCTTATTGTTTTCTCTGTAGCTCCCTGGGCGAGATCCAAGCGTCTGTGATTAGGACTGGGAAAATGCCATCATTACCATGACGGCTCCACACCCACCCACCCCAGGCGTCCCTGCCTGTCCCCGTTAGCCAAGCGCAGACATGGCAAAAGCGATCACCTGCGAGCAGAGCGTAGCCTCCTCGTGGAAGTAGCCATGCATGAAAGTGCAGTACTCTCGCGTTGTGATCTCACACCTGTGGCGGGTACAAAAAACCAAGGAGAGACATTTCACCTGCAGAGCTGATCTCCGGCAGCAGTGTACAGTTGTCTCCTATGGTCACAACAGGAAGGGGTGTCTCACCTGCCCTTGGTCCCAATGCAGCAGGGTCTTCCCTTGATCTTGCAGTCCATGTGTCTGTACCCAGTGTGGTTCCACTTGCGTGGGGAGGTGCATATCTGAAACCAGGGGGGGAATGCCAAAGAAGCTTTCAGTGCTGCGATTGCCCAACACACAAAAACAATGCTAACATGCTGTAGCTTCGGTTATCATCGTCTTTATGCTGCCAGCATCATTAAAATACCAACAGATGACTGAACAGCAGTCCAATAATGTGATACGTCAATCATTCTCCACTCTCGCTGGAGGGAGGGGGAAGGCGGCAGAGTGTGACAGTGACCCATTCTGGAACTCCGTCTCTATCGGCAGACAAAAGTCACCTGTGGCGCAGCCCTGCGGAACTCACCGGCCACTTTGTGATGTCATCAGGCCACACGTGGGGCTTTGTTGAGGCAGGCTCTTCACAAGTCCTGTTGCCGACACACACCACAATTCGTGACACAAACAGAGGGAAAGCACACAGTCACTGACTCTGGTTCTCATTTGTGACACGCAGATTTTCTCTGAAAAATAAACCCAAGTCTTCCCTCCTTCTGATAGAGACACACAGTACCTGGGGTCCTGGTGACAGACGGAGCCAGACGATCTTATTATGTCTGTGTGCTCATTGTTCCACTTCATAAATGTGGCCAGTGTCTCCTACATGTGAAAGAGAAACATCAGAGTCATTCATTCAAGCAGTCCCTCCTCCTGAAGGTACTCTAGGTGTAAAGAGAAGAATCAAGAACAAAAAAAACACAAGATCAATGAAAGTAATTATGACATCCAAAAGTCATAAGCTCTAGCATGTGAGCCACGGGTTATTCAACCCCTTTATTTCTGGCAGCAAGCTGACAACATTTATTGATGTTCTTCTGTGGGTTTGAGCTGAGCTGGAAGCCTGTCAATCAGAGTGAACGCCCACACTTTGTGTAAGCATAAGCTGAGATTTTACAGCACGGTAACAATGGCAACCGGGAAGGAAAGGGAGAGGAGCTGCAGCTCCGTGCGGAGCGGTGCTGCGTTTTCGCACCGAGCAGTCTGCGCGGTGGGTCTGCACGCAGCCCGAGTCGTCGTTCTGCACGCAGCATCCCGACTCCCTCTCCAGGTCCTTGGCTTTCTCGATCAGCTTGCTGATCTGCTCGTCCCGTCGGATACAGGGGGAGAACTTGGCCCCCAGGTGGATCAGATCTTCCTGGGAGACAAACAAACAGACACACCCTTCACCGCACTGCTCACAGGAACAGCAGTCAACACAACTGCCAACCAATATCAAGCGTGCCACATTCAGCTGTCCATCAAAGGCACCACCTTAAAAGAAAACAGTGCAGGTAAACACGACAAAATGAGACCAAGAAAGGTCAACAAAACCTCTGTTTGATGATTAGACAGCGCTGGGCGTAGCAGGTGTATTAAAAGTGTGCAGTAACTTACTGAGCCGGGGCCAATCCAGAAGTTCTCCTGCTGGATGTACTTCACGCTCTCGTAGATCCCTTTGTTTCGCAGCACCTGTTGAGGAGACCAGAGCCGGGACTCAGAGCAGGACTGGGAAGCAGCTCGTGGCGACTTTCAGCGACGCCGGGTACGTCTCCCAAAGCTGAGCAGTCAGCCGACCTGCAGGGATAATCTGGAGCGCGGCCCGCAGATCCAGGGGAGTTTCCGCTGCCGTGACTCACTGCCACGTTCAGAGGGGGCGAGAGCGGCACTGTGGGCACGCCTCGGGGGGACTCACCAGCTCCGAGGCGGAGTGCTGGGCGAAGCCGACGGGGGCAAAGCCATAGGTGCCAATGGCCAGCAGGGTGATGACGATGTGCACAAAGGTGATCCAGTAGGTGAAATAAGGCCTGTGAGATGGGAGAGAGAGACAGGCAGAGTTCCCTTCACAGGAGCTCATTTTGGTCTGTTTCGGGGGAAAAAGGTGTACAGACACACTGAGTACCTTCGGAAATATTGCTTAGGTTTTTTTCTTCTGAGGTTCATTTTCACTTTTTCTAACAACTTTATTCAGGTTCACGAAGCAATTGAGCACTCTCACCACCTCCAGTGGTTTCACAGCAAGTAGGATTGCGAAGAGACAGAAAAGAAAGAAAAAAAAAAGATGTGCACCAGCTATCCTGCTATTGCATCATTCTGCAGCTCACGGCACCAATACTGACAGGAGGCATCACTCAACTCAAAATGTGTGGCTTCCTGTTCACACAATCCACTTTCCAGAAGGACTGCACAAATTGTACTAATTAAATGAACCAAGAAGCACTGCAATTTCTGTTTCTCTTCATTTTTCTGTGATTCCCAGATGTTCTTCAAAACATAGTACTGCACTCCCCACAACACAAACCACCAGTCTGCAGTACACTCTTCTTTCGTGACATACTACATTACATTACATTCATTTAGCACTTTTATCCAGAGCGACTTCCAGCACAATCGAACAGAAGTGTATCCATTCAAGTTCAATAACAGAGTAACAGTGTTAGGCTAACAACACTTCCAGACCGATGAGTGTGAGCACACACACCACCAGAAGGTATTTAACCAGCCCACAATGCCAGATTTGGACACGGGTAAAAAAACGAGTAAAAAAACACACAGATGACAGCCAAGCACAGTTAGGGACACATTCCTTAATCCGCAAGCTATCCCTTTCGGGTAATTCAGGTTTCTGAAGTGTGTTTGTGTGACGCGCCCTCCTGACCTCACCTGTGGCTGTGGAAGTCATCCAGCTGCTTCTGCACCTGGCTGCTGATGCTGCGGCGGTAATGGCGGTTCAGCCACTTGCCAACGACGCCCATGCCATACTCCCGCTTGTGCTTGTCAAAGGCGAAGTGTTTGACCTGCGAGGCAATTCGCCGGCCCCTGCGGGGGAGCGCTCCTCCAGCCGAGGCCTTGGACACGTCCTTCCTGCAGGCGGGGGAGGGAGACACACAGTCAGACTGTAAAGGCACTGAGGGACCAAAACAACTTCTGTCTCCCTGATTTATGAGGGCAAGGCAGCTTACAGGCTCTGGAACGGTCCCCCTTCGCCCACTTGCACTTCCCCAAAATGGGCCGGCTGGTGAGGAGCGAAAGAGGCTGACATCGGGGGTGACTCAAACACGTCGTCCGCCATGGAGTACATCTCTTCGTGGGCATCGACCTGTCCAGAGAGGGGTGGAAATCGGCAAAGACGACATAGGCCAAACTTGTTAACTGCAAGAATGCCCTCAAGAGACATTACTGACAGAAATTCCATCTATCTTTTTCTACCCCAATGCTACTACAGGCAGCCAATTACTTCAGGGGAAATGATTTATCTTTTTACACAGCGTGTTCACACTGGCTGGTGGAAAAGAGGAATAAAAATAGCCATCTGACATTTACTCTTAATTACTGCAGGGAAGAACTGCTCCGTCTAGTCTGAGGTGACAGTGTCAGATTCGGTTCACCCGTCAGGCAGCATAGATAGTAAGAACAGGTAGTAGCCCTTGCCTTGCTGAAGAAAACCGAGTCAGAGGTGTCGGCAGTGTCCACTGTGTCCTCCTCCAGCCAGCTGGGCCGTACAAAACTACGGCGGGGGAAGCCACGCCCGGTCTGAGACCCAGGGAGTCCCGTGCGGCCCTGTGTCAAATGATCAATCTGTTATAAACATAGCTCAACCAACACACACACACACACACACACACACACACACACACACACACACACACACACACACACACACACACAAATACAGACAGGCACAGAGACACGCTGAGGCTCAGGGATGCAGACACATGCTTTACGAAATGGGCCCCAGGGGAGCTCCCAAAGCGAGCGGACACAGAGCCGATGCTCCTGACCTTAAGCAGGTTGGAGGCAGCCCGGATGCTCATGCGGGCGACCGACTCTCTCTTCCTGCGGGGGAGGCGGGTGTAGCCGGAGCGCTGGCTGGAGAAGGAGCACAGGGAGCTGACGCCGGGGGTGAGGGGAGGGTGGGTGCTGTGAGGAGTCCGGGGTCGGTCTGTCTCATCGGGGTAACGGAACGCTCGTCCCCGCGCAAGAGGGTCCACAATCTGGTGGGGTCCATCGAGACAAACACAGAGAAGAAGAAACGTTCAGATTTACCTAGAATAGGTGGTCAAGGTCAGGCTTTAAAAAAAAATCACCTTGCATACTCTCAGAGACTTCAGTCAGTCATACACATTCATCCATTCCCACTTTACCTAAAACTTGCATTTCCCATTAATATTTAGGGGGAAATGTCATTCACTTTATACAACGACATTCATATTGGTGCAGCCAATGATGCCCCCTAACAAGAAATTCAAGTTATGATCAATTTGAGAATAAATGGCATCTACTTGCATAGAGGATGATGGTGATGGTGATGTGAAACGTGGAGAGTGACAGCAAGCTATGAAGTACACACACGTCCACACGCAAACACAAAGTTAAACATCCGTTTACACTGACTTTGATGTTGCAACACTGACAGACATGCGGGAGGTAAATACAAAAGGATGTGGTCGGGGGCGCGTAACTCCGTGAGAATGCAAGTGCCCACATCCACGTGGGGGGAAATCTTACCCAGCAATTTGCAGACAACAATGAGGTGAGGAGACACAGACAAACAGGAGCTAGGGACAAGAGCATCGACCACACTGGCAGAGTGGAACTGGGAGTAACAGAGCCGCGCTAGGAGCAGACTGCATTATTTATAAAAGGCGAGGGAATTACTTCCCCCAGACTGGTGCTGCTGCTGCCTCCTCCTCCTTACTCTGCCTGCTCATGTGGGCATACTGCTGCTGCACAAGTTCACAGTTAACGCTGTCACCGGTACAAGTGTGAACGGGAAGTTCTATTCTTGCTCCACACAATGACGACACACATCCCTCCCTGCTTGAATCCCCTCTCAATCCCCAGCACCTCATGAGCACCTCATTTTTAGACAGAAAACCAAATACAATCCTTATACAAAGGTACTACAGGGTGCTTCAGTATTCACACACTACTCTGGGGAATATCCATATTGACCGAAACATAAGGCAGCTCTTTTTGTTTTCATAAAATACAATGTTACGTTCATAGACAAGTCAAAATTGCTAACACTAATGCTAAATCACAAAAGGTGGCGCTACTGGGCAGGGAATGCATTCCACAGTGGCCATGTGTAGCTAGCATAGCAGGAGGAAAATGGATAAGCCCACCTGCAGGGAACATGTGGACAGAAGTGGATGAGAAGATGGGCACACATGTAAGAACACATGCAGTTGCCCAGGAGTCATAATGCTAGTTAATACAGGAGAAGCATCAGACAGCTGTTTCACTGCTGAAAAATACAGCTGCATCAAAAACAATGCGAGACGACAGCACAGCATGAAATGTTTTGATAAACACCGAGGGACATAAAATTCATTTATAATGACAACATTTTTGTTTTTTGCAAGACAAATAAAAAGGTTTTGTCATATTGGATTTTGAACATTGTCACTGGACTGAAACCTGTGAACGGCCTACCAATTGCAGAGCCGCTTCAATGGCAAGTAAGAAAACATTAGGGTTTTCTCCATTGGCTGAAGATGTATTATTTCGTGGGCGTTTCATAGTGCTTTTTGGTAAATTTTTAAAATTCAGTTCATTGAAAAGCATGCAAGCCTTATATTCAGGGCAATGGGTACTTCATTTCATGGATCTTTCACATTAACCCTTTCTTTCCTTACACATACAAGCGCACAAATGACCTATGGCTAAACATGCATCCAAACAGAATACTCTGGATAAATAAGTAAACAAACATGTCAGTCTTGTAGCATCCTTCCCTACTGTACCCTCATGTATGTCTAAGTCTTCTGCATGGCCACCACCATGGTGCTCTTAACTTAAATCACTTCAATAAATGTTATAGGTCTGTGCTGTGTAAGCTTCCCTCTGATTGGCTACACAAACAAGGGGATGTAATGTGAAGCGTCCGACGGGGGCGGTACCCTGGGCAGCTTGCATGCAGCAGGAGACTCCGGGCCCTGGTCCTGGCTGGGCATCTCGGGCTCGCGGTACTGGGCCTTCAGCTTGCCGTAGCGCTGGCTGCAGTGGCGAAGGCTCTTGCGCTGCCATATCTGCTGCTTGGTCTCGCAGTCGCTGCCCACCCCGAACCACTGCGCCGTGCCCCTGGGTTTTCCCCGTAGGGAAGTGGGAAACAGTCTGTCACTTGTGTGTTACGCTGCAGGCTCACAAGAGTGGCCACCCTCATTTTGCTTGTGAAAAAGTCAATGCTTGTATCAAACATCAGCAAAACAAGTACTACCCAATTAGGGTACAGGTTTGCCTTCACGCACAGATGAGGATAACAGTTCCAGTGACATAAGCACAGACTGAGCAAAATCCCTTCGGTCTACTTTTCATTATATTCTTCTGAACCGAAGTGGGTCAAGTGGAATGTTGTGAATGGAACAGAAATGTATCCTATTATCCTGTTACTGGGCACTGTAACTAGTGCCAAGTGGTATGAGCACTTTGTTCAGTATTTTTACCAATGTGTCACTTGAAACCAAGAGAACATGCCTGCTTATAACACATATCCAGAGTTATGAAATCCTGGTCCCCTTCAGCAAACCCCAGGGAGTATGTCTGCAAGGCAGTCTGTACTGTTATATAACTGCCCGCTTTGTGACCCACTGTAGAGCTGTGCAGTATTTTTGTCAAATTAGACCAATTATTGTTTTTTTACATATTACTTAGTACCAATTACTTTGTGGGTGTGTGTGTGTGTACAGTTCTACAATGCACAGTTCTACAATGCATAGTAGTAGTAACTGCTAGCAAGTAACATCCCAAAAACAGCAACTGGTAGTAAGTAGTATGTGGTACACACACACAGGGCTGTTAGAGGTCCTGGATGGGCATGCATCTGTCCATACCCTGGAAAAGGGGTGGTGGAATTCACATTAATTGTGAGGCTGACAGGTGAGTGGAAGAAGAATGTGCGGAGGTCCGCAGCACCTCACCTGCGGATGCTCTGGGACAGGGAAGTCTGTCTGTGGAACGCCGCCCTCCTCTCCTCTGCCGTCGTCGACGGTGCGTCCTCTGACACAGCTTCTCTGGACTGCTGCACACTCCCGCTCTTCTTCAGGGAAGGCCTTAGGGGCTGCGCAGGCCCAGGGGGAGGAACACCCAGAGAGCGGACACAGAGAAGGGGAACACCATCAGGGACGCACAGCTAGGGGAGGTAAAACGAGCTCATCGTTTCCCCCTACCATCCCCCAGACATGGGGCACCACATCCCACGAGGGCTGAAACGCACAGACATTTTACATTACTCAAAATAAAAGATCCACACTGAACATGTTTTCTTTTTTCATAAAAAAGAAGGTTAAGATTAAAAATTCTGGCATACTGTTCTCGTTAACAAACAGTGTTACCCTGTTGGTAACCTTTTTCGAACCCTGACACGTCAACACATTTTACGCAGTCAGGAACTGCAAACAGTCCCTCTGTTTTCCACCTCCAGGTTGAAATGAGAGCACAATCCACGACAAATAAAACAATTTTCTCAGTTTAGCCATTTCTTCCCTTATGCTTAATTTGTAGAAAGACTTAAACATTACTGTGTTGCTTCTATGAGAGAGGCCACTGCTGCCAGGCACTGAGGGAAAACCTCTAATTTCTCCATCTTACAAACTGACTTCAGTAGTCAACATAGACACATCATAAATCAACTCAAACGGCAGACAGTTGATATATCTGGAGGAGGCTATAGCCATAAAGGTGTAAGTTACAACCATAAATGTATCTTCCTTCTCCAGGCAGCGAAACTACTTCACTGCTAACAACATCTGTTAGTATTAATGCCTATGAAAATGGGAAATTGTACTCAACTGAAAAAATATTTTGTTAATGAAGGTAACTAATGACAGTGCTTTTACCTGCTGAAAGAAGTTTTAAAAATGTGCATTTTCATGATACAGTGTCCTTCTATATACAAAAGAAATCCGCCAAGGTTTCAGCAATGTTTTCTGTACAGAGACTCAGCGGGAGTGCTGTTCCTCCCTGAAGGGATGCCACTGCTGGTGTGTGAGCCAGCAGATGGTGGTCCCGGCCAGCGAGGCGTGTCTGCGTGGGCAGGCCCCTGCAAAAGGAGGCCTCGCCCCGCAGCCACCCCTCTGATCGCTTATGACATTTAATGGTAGTTGATGGTCTCATGCGTGATGGAGCAAATGATTTCAGCTAAACAGTCACTTAACCTGGACGACACCCCTGGGGTGGGCTTATTTGGGGCGTTTTGGGTTCAGCTCATTTTTGCACTGCCAAAATGAAAAGCTAATGAGAAAAAAAAATTGAAAATTGAAAATCAATGTTGTTCAGACTCACAGTAATGTCTTTTTTTCCCTTCTTTGCAGCAGTGGCTTGTTAACCATGGTGGTTAACCATGTTTTAAGTGATCTGTGGCTCCCAGGAGATAGGCTATGGTGAAAAACACTGACATCTGCCGTATCCACTGTATAAAAGCCACCACCTACACACACTGCTGCAAGAGGAGCCGAATCACCATCACCAGCAGGCCTGGGAATAACCTGGGCCCTTGGTTTTTTCGCCTACACTGGGGATTATCAGATCTCTCATCCGCCCCCACAGCAAAGGCAGCACTCCCTATGAGGCTGTGAATGTAGGGGAGAGGTCAGCATACCTGTTTCACAGCATCCATTTTGTCCTCGTCCTCAGCCGGAGGGATAGCAATAACTAGACTGGGCGGTTTCTTGCTCTTCAACCGACTGTCTGATTGGCTGCCGTTGTGGTGTGTGTCACCCTCATCCTGTGATGACATCCTGCTCGGACCGCAGCCCTCTAAGGAAGGAGAGTATAACAGACGTGTTACATCTTACATCACTTACTTAAAATTAGTCAGGAAGCCATTTCTAGATTCACAGGTTTCACTCCAAACCCAGGCCTGCAACTGTGAATGCAGCAGATGAAATTACATCTCATATATTTTTTTCCACAGGAACAACTGAAGCCAGCACTAGAGCTAACACAATACTTTTACAAGAGCCTCCGCCACAATCTGTATAGTTCATGGATAACTGGAACTTTCACAACCAAAACTACAGCTCAAAAGTACATTCAGGGGAGTCCTATTCAGACTGTGTGGAATTTCTCCACCAAAAAAGTTATCCTGTGTAAAGACATAAAAGGCTCAGAACGCTACCTTATAATTACTTAGAATTTGACATTTATATCTAATCCGAGCTTGCTGTATGATAAAATATTCTTGAAAATTAACCTTTTCAAAAAACCAAGCACACATCAAAGCTGTGTTTGCAGTTCTAATGTGACCCCATACAATGACAGTAGTCTGCATATAAAATGAGCAGGTCTCAACCTCTGCTCAAGTGCTGTTGAGTCACGGAAATCTCTCAGGCTGGTACTGACTTACTGCCAAAGCAGGTCAGTGGAAACACAGCTGAGATCAATGGTCCTTAAGTGGCAGATATATGAAAGGAATGCCCAACCAAATACACTCCCTGAGATCCACTTCTCTCTTGCGTGCCTTTTAAAACTAAAGGAAAATGGCCATTATCTTTTGCCATCAGGTTAATTATATGTCTGAGATCTTAGGGAAGGAGAATGCGCCGCAGAATAAATGGCTGTTTAGGATCCATTTGAGTAGGTGTAACTGGTATAGGTGTAACTGTGCTGGCCGTCTCCTGCACGTCCTCTCATGACACCTCTTCCCTTTTTCAGTTGCTGATCCACCACAAGACACACATGTTGTGCTGTCAGACCAATTTCTTGAGAAATGTTACTGACAAAGCAGGATACTGCAGGAGTGACACAACACATATGAGACGCTCCACTGCTGCAGATAGTTGAGTAAGAATACCATTGACATTGGCAAGCTCCACTACAAATGTCTACAGCTGCAAAATATACAGTAGCCTTCTTATCTCAATAAGTACTACTGCAGGAACTTGAGTACAGAGTGAACAACCTCCCTCTGTTTAAATGTCTAAAGAATATAAACAACTAAGAAAAACGCATGAAAAATGGCAATAAACAGTCATACCACTGTTTTCAGACAGCTTATTAAGACTGTGAGAAAAGCATGTGATCTGGAACCAAACTACCAGTGAATCATCAATTCATACCAGCAGCTGTAAACATTACATGATAAAATTAACACTTCGAATTCGCAGATAAATAAATCACTACATAAATTGCAAAGAAAAGGCTTCGTCAGCATCATACGGCTTGCTGTTTTGCCGCATAAATATGTATAGTGGTTCACCGGGGGCCAATAATGAGCTACAACTTTCAAACATGGAGCATTTCCAAGGCTGAATTACAAGCACATAAAATAGATTATAGTCTGACTGACAGCTGTTGCTGGGACTCTGGCTTGTTCAACGCAGTTTAGTGGTGTATGACCTTAGGTATTTTCTGACCTATCAACCACTTCCTCCAGTGTACCTACACTACCCCTACTGACCACTGACATCAAGGAGAGAGAACTCCTCCACACCCACCAAAATATAAGAAAGAAAACATGAAGCTGAGTTACTCTGTATGAAATCAATAAAATGTGTCCATGGCTGGTGTCATGGTAAATATTTATGGTTACCCTGTAAAATCTGGACTTTTTTGTGTTGTTCAAAAAACATTTGTTAAGGCTGTGAAGTCAGTCTTTTCATGCTTATTGAATGAACATCTACAATACACACTTTCAATTCCAAACCCATTGATTTCAACAACGTTCAACATTTTTAACAACTTCTCTGTTACAAAACAATGCAGTAGATACACCTGGCTTTGAAAAAAGATTACAGCTCTGACATTAAAGTAGGCCAAAATTCTAAACAACGTGTATCTCCCAAACAGGTGCGATCACAGGCTTTTTAAAATATGCACCACTAAAATTCCTCCCAGAGACAAACAAATGTGAATGTTTTCTTTAAAATAAAAAAAATAATTAACATGGAATGATACAGCTTTGTTTCCTCCATTTATTTAGGCTGGCCCCTTAATGCCCCTTGCAGCTGCCAGACTCTGCAGTTTAAGGGCCTGTACCTAAAGAGCCCAGGGGCATGGATTTGGTCACTGCTTCTCCTTTGTATCGCGGTGCTTATCCAAGGTCACGGCAAACAACCCCCCCCCCCTTTTTTTTTCGCATCAGTAAAATCAGCTGATGCAAATTTAGTATTTGCATGTATGATTTATGAGCCCCCACGGGCAAACCTATGAATAAAAAATATGGACTGACCACGTAATACTGTGTACAACATCAGATTATGGAAATGTTTTGATTATAACAAGAGACTTTATGAAGACTGAAACTAGGCTGATGGTCTCTTAACCAAACAGAATCCAGTAAAGGAACCAGCACTTACCTCTCACTTTTAGAGTCTATTACTCCATTTTACTCCATGAGCAACACTATGAAGAAACGAAGGCTGGGGCAACAGTTTTCAGCTGCACGCCTTCTTTGCCTAACCGTCCACTATATCCACAAGGTTTTCAAGCTCTTGTTGGAGCCTCTACAAATCAATAAAGACATCTCTGACAGCTCTGGAAATGGAGGCACCAGGATTGGCATATCTCGAGAAATCTGACACCAGTGAAGTCAAAGTCAATCTGCTCTGTTGGAGGGAGGCTGAAATGGACTTTGTGTGTGTGCGTATACATGTGTGTGTGTGCATATATGCGTGTGTGTGTGTGTGTGTGTGTGTGTGTTAGAGTCGGGGGGTGGGGGTGAGTGGCACCCCTCTACTGAGAAATGCCTCACCCCGAGTTAATGGACTCTCATAGCCTTTGAGGAGGTCTTTTATTAATGTGGTTTTCTACAGCATGCTCACACAGACGCAGATGGCATCTTTACCACAACTTATCCTAATGCATCTGTATTGTTTAGCTAGTTCAAAACAAAGTACTGGACTTGTCCTCATAACACCACACTAACGACGTGTCTTGTACACACTTGTACTGTCCCTCCTATCCCTGTTTACGTGACCTTCAGAAAATGTTTCTGAGTCACATTTTGTAGGTAT
This sequence comes from Megalops cyprinoides, assembly GCF_013368585.1. Lineage (NCBI taxonomy): Eukaryota > Metazoa > Chordata > Actinopteri > Elopiformes > Megalopidae > Megalops > Megalops cyprinoides. Next base: position 18,709,006 of record NC_050583.1, on the reverse strand, counting down.
AATCTTTATCCTTAATCCTATATCTTTAGTCTTATGAGTCACTGGGGGCTTAGTTTTTAAGGAAACTGCATGACTGCCGCTTATGTGATGAGGTGCAGTTTCCACTCCTCTCCCTCAGGTGTCTTCCAGAGATAGTTCCCCAGGTTACTCAACAGAAAACCCACAGGGAATTTCCATCAGGTAATCAGAGCCATTAATTTTTTAGCAAAGCAGACAAGATGGCTACAACAATTCAGAGGGACAGGGTGTATCGGCAGCCTTGGACCATCTATGTTTCACATTTTTTTAGGCTGATATGTGAGCAGAGGATTGCTCTTGCCCATGTTGCAGTTGTTTTTCTGCCACACGCTTACACAGATCTAAGCAGACTATTCTGTGCCATCCAGGAAATTTCAAGGAGCTCTAAAGTTGGTTTCCACAACAACTTGAGTAAATGGGAAACCAAACCTCTAGGGATTATCAAGGATTTTCTCTCTGAAGGAAACATTTCTTACTGCCCTTGAAAACATGCTAAAAGAGGTTATGAGTAAACAGTGACCTCAACAACACCAACGCCAACAAATGCAATGACTACCAGGATGAAAATACATCAGTATTTTGGTCTGTCGTTTCCAAAAATGTCAAAAACGTTAACAACAATCGCCACACAAACACTGAAGCAACCTCATACAGTCTGACTGCAACACCTTCCCATTTTCCCTGCTGTCTTGAAAATTTCAAAATACAGAAATGTGAATATCGCCAGGTTGGTTCTCATTACTTGAAAATGCTTTTAAAAGACTTACCTAAGGCTGTTTTTAGTTGATGTTGTGTTTAAAAAAATGTGATGTAATGCAAGAAATATGATTCATACTGGCTCAAAATTATATACAGATATGACTAGACTACTAGAATGCAGTGGCAAAGAGTGCTGGCACTACTTAACAGTTGAGTCAGGGTCTGAGGACACAATACAATGAAATTATTAAATCTCAATTATAATAAACAACTTAGATAAAATGGGCAGAAAGGCCAGTCCCTATTACTATATTTTCTTCCATTTTTCTGTGAGTGACTTGGGCAGCTATGTCAGAGGCACATTTCTAATGTGTGATTGAAAAAGATTTGATCCAAGAAATGTATAACAAGAAATCCCTATGCATGTATATACAGTATGTACGTATATATAAACACAAAATGCACTTTGGATAAAACCTGCATGTCTGTTGTGTCCATATCTACAGATCTACAAATGACCACATCTCCATGGTTTGATTCATACATCTTTACATTAAGGCTAGGACACACATTTAAACATTCTGGAAATCGCTGGAAAGCACACAGTCAGTTAACTGGGCAAACGTTTTAGCTGCGCTACTGTACAAAAGGGAAGTCAGGGCTGACACAGCAGATGAGTTTTAAATTCAGAGAATCAAACCGTGTCACCTCCTCGGGACTCAGAGCCATACAGCACCCCCACTGGACTCTGACGCTGCCCTGTAAGCCTACAAGGAACCTCTCATGACTCAATGGTCACTGACTGTTTCCACCAGGCTATCTGTCTATTTCATTTAGCATGCCTATGTTGTTTGTTTGCAGTGCAGTGACAGATTAAATAAACCCAGCCACACAGCAATCAGAGTCTCGTGCAAACCCCAAAATGGGAGTTTCACGTGAAGTTGTGTGGACTGATAACATCCCAGAAAGACACACTGATTCACGAGTCCAGCACAGCCAGCTGAACAAACTTTTGGGACTCCTACTTAGATTTTTCATTCCCTCCAACTGGTCAGTTTTGCACTCACATCTACTTAATTCATTACATTATTATGATTTAGCAGACTCTCTTATCCACAGGGACTTACATAAATTGCAATTTTTAGGTACAAGGTTTAGTACCTTGCCCAGGGGTACAACAGCAGCACCCTTTCAAGGAGTCAAACCAACATGCTTTTGGTCACCAGTCCTGCTCCTTTCCACTACACCACCCTGCTGCCCTATTTCATGGAGAGAGGAAACATAGCAAAATGTCAGAGAGATCCACTTTCTTTGGAAATGTAATAAATACCCCCACCCAAGCAAGGGAAACATCCATGAAGAAGACACTGTCCATCCTAACCAATTTCCAAAAGCTGACTGACACAGGGAAAATATCTGTCGTGCTAAGAGGGGGGCCTACAGTCCCACTAGCAGCTCAGTATGTAGCCACAGGTCACAGCCTGAAGGACAAGGAGTGAGAAAGGGGATGCCTAACCGACAGAGCCCTTTTTTGTAGACTTTGTACTGTTTAGTGTTTGCGTTATGTGTTATGTTTGTTTTTCTTTGGCAACACGAATGCCTATTTGTCATGCAAATAAAGCTTAATAAATTGAAAACTGCACTGAACCTGAGTAAAATCTGAGAAATTAAAGCAAATGCCCGGCCAAATTACATTACATTACGTTATTGGCATTTAGCAGACGCTCTTATCCAAAATGACTTAACAAGGTTATGGATTTTACATGTTCACCATTTAAACAGCTGGGGCAGTTTACTTAGGAAATTCTGGGTTGAGCACCTCGCCCAAAGATACAGCAGCAGCAGTGCCCCAGAAGGGAATCAAACCAGCATCCTTTCGGTTATGAGCTGTGCTCCTGTGCTTACCACTACACCACACTACCGATAGATTTGGTGAACACTGTCTGGATCCCCACTAAACTGTAAGGTAAAAAACTCAGTGTAGCACTCCTTTAATAAATTTCCAATCTTCCATTTGCATTTCCAGCTTGGCGCAAACTCTTTTGCAATTTGTCCTTCTTTCTCCCCATCTGGAATGCACTCTCAAGGACAATTATCTGGCAATTCTTAAGGTTACATAACAACATGCCTTCCTGGCAGTAAACACGAGAGCGGCCAATTTGAAATCAACAGCATGTGTGGAAATGAGAGGCGCTTCTTTTAGTGAAACCTGGGAGAAGGTGACACTAAAAAGACACAGGTAAGAAAGTCACAAGGTCAACATCATGTCTAATTTTTCAAAATGAAATTCTTGCCTAACTACTGGCATGGTCAGCTTGAACATTTCACTGTGAATACTAATATGAATTTGAAAATAGCTTGCTACCCATATATTATTTACAAAAGAGAGCTGGCATTGTTGGTTTTTGGCAACCTACTCACAGCCTGTTTTTCAGGCAACAATCAGGAGCAAAATGGATGGCACTCATTCAGGAGGTTGCCAGTGAGCATGAACATTATGAATTCTGTCTTAACAGAACAATCCAATTCCAAAGCGAGAATACTGAGCCAATCTGTACGATATTTCCCAGATTACACTGCATTATTTAAAGCATGACAGCACCTTCCAAAAAGCTAAAGCTTGTTTACATGCCGTGAAAGTGGTCTTTCACCAGCCAATGATCCTTGTAAGATTGTGTTTTGAACAAAATCTGAACTTAATTTGAACTCTGCGATCTTAAAATTACTCAGCGTCAAGAAAGCAGAGGATCCCTTTAAAGAACTACAGTACATTACTAGCCAGGAGCACAAACATATTTTAATGACCCCCCCAGGGTTGCACTTTGAGTTTTTGACCTGGTAATACATACACCACAATAACCACATGCTCCAGAAATAGGTCAGGTCCTTTGGGAACATTCAATCACTGTAGCAAATACACTAGACCTTTCCGCTTGAGCAAATTACAATTTAATTAACACAGAGTGCCTTCCCTTTGATTCCTTCAAATGACAGAAAAGAAACAGTGAGTACCTGTGCTACTGGTTAGTGTAACCACCATAAATCCATTACCCTAGAGGAAAGACACCTTGCACTCCTAGCATTTGCTGCCACCATGTGTTCCAGAGGAGCGAGTCACAAGCCTATCCCACTGTGGAAGCTTTAACTATCGAGGTGACCGGCTCTGCACACAACTCCCGCAACACCAGCTTTCACCGCATGACCATACCTGTGTAAACGGTCATCAAGCATGCGCTGCGGAGAATGTCAGCCTTCCTAGGTATTGCTCTTCGCGGTAACCCGACCCCGTTCTCAACCGCCAACAAAGCAGACAGAATCAGTTTTCACTTCCACAGCGGCAGCTGAATAGGATGCACCCCACTCCCCTCTTAGCCACGTGCTAAAGCATGATCAAGAGACCTGCAGCCACATGCTCAGCTTGGGAAGACCTGTGTTATTTACTTTTCCAGCACAGTGCCAGAGCTGTGAAAACTCCCTGTAGCTCATGTTGTGTGCAGCAGGGGGCTGGTATGTGTGGCCCAGTTCTGAAAACAAACATACTAATAGCACGCGGACTGTAAATGTGACCCTCTGGGGCCTAGTAATGACCAAAGACATGTTCTGTTAAAGGCCAGCTCATCCCAAACTCCCCCACCCGCCAACATGCATGCAAGTTTGTCTTGTGAGCAGAGATGATAGCCTAACACAATCCACTAAACTCCCTGTGCAAACGGCTGCTCCCTTACAAATGACAAATGTCACGAAACCACCCAAAATCAACCAAAGTTTCTGGAGCAACAGCACATCTTTGAGAATTTACCCATCTATGTTTTGAAAATAATATCAAACAGCTTCTACAAAAACAAAAAATAAAATTCCACATAGTGCACTTAGAATGTCCCCACACTTACATCTCAACAGCAGTGGAATGATATTGCCTGACAGTCAGCTTTGGTACTGAGCTCTCTGGGGGGAAGAGTCCTTCAGCCTGTGTCATTACCACATCTCGTTCATCATCTCGTTACAGCAACATACCAGCCTGAAGGAAAGAATAAACACATATCCCTCCATTATCATCACTGTAATAGAGACAAATGCATTTCATTAGATTTCTTTCATGCTTACCCTGTCAACTCCTTCTAAAGACCTCTTGTCAGTCATGACAGTGGACCTAGGAACAATCGATCGACAGGAAGTATTGGCAGTGCACGCAACGGGCTTCTGGGATGTTTAACCAACACAGCAAAAATCCCTGACACACACACTCCCTCTGCAAGGACCACAGTCCAATCCAAAGAGACAACACACTATCGCTCAAGTGCCTCTGGGCAGGAGAGTCTGAATCTCCCAGCATTCACTTAACTCACTGCCACTGTGTGACAAATTCTCACAGACATCGCTGCCCCACACACAGGACATTTCCTCAAATCCTGAAGAACAGACTCTTCACTTTGCGTTAATATGTTTCCAAAGTGGGCGGCCATTTTTTCCCTCCATTGTTTCTAATCAACTGAAAGAACGTTTCAGTGGGATTTAACTGTACAGAGATGTGTGGAAAATGAATCAGTGTGCATAACGTGACAGACACTCATCACGTAATAGCAGGACCTGCATCAACAGCATATCTGCGTGGGAGCATGACTGCCATGTGACACAGCAGCACTGTTGAAACAGGAACCTCCCACTCACCGCAACTATGTTACCAAGGAAGAATGAAAACATATGTCAAGCTAGGGTCACTATAACAGTGCTACATCGAAAGTCTAGCTCACATAAAATTCACAAGCAAATCTGTGTTCTTTCGCAGTTACTGGAATCCTGCTGGACACAGCACAGCACATTTCTCTTTTCAGAAATGACATGCCCGTACTAGCCATTCATGGGAAGCCGTGCAAATTTCGCGACTCTGAAAGGAGTCATGCTCTCGCAGGGCTTCAGAGGACTTCCCATTCCAATGACGAAACTAAACCCAACTCCACTAAAGTGCATGTCCAAACTCGCAGCTATGAAGAATGCAGCAGCTGTCAGCTTTGTAATTCCTTACCCAGAGCACCACTGTACTTTCTGCACAAACAGACCTTGCATCACAACGTTACAGAGCTCAGTGATGCCATTGCAAAGCACTCTCAAATCTTCAGTTACACACCTAATGATTTAAAAGTCGCAGCCAGGGAAGGCAGCTGTATTTTCAAACAAAAGTGCGCACCTCAATTACATCATAGAGTGGAGCTCACCGAGTGACAAAGCTGGCGACTCCAGTACTGACGAAAATGTGGAAGAAAGAACCCAAAATCAGAATGGCCAAAGCAGCAGCTAAGCAACTTTCACACTAGCATTTTCAAAGCTGACAACCAGTGAAAGTAATCCCCCTGCTAAAGACGGCCTTTCTTTCATTAGCAGGTAAAAAAGACATCTGAGATCCCGCCATTATAAGAGACTATCCACAATTCAACAGGCCGCATACACCTTTCCATAAAAACACAACCATCTACCAAGATGGTATAGAGATCTGCTGTGCTGATGCAGCACACAATGAACCACTTCAGATGTGCAGGAGTATGGCAGCAGAGCGTTCCTGTGTGCTAGGAATGTGAAGTCCTTTTGTACAGCGGCACAAACTGCTAGAGTATCTAATGAGTAAAAGCAGAGCAAATGTGCATGATCTCATTAGCCTACCAAGAATGCAGATCTGAAACGCCACTTCTTTCTACTGTGAAGTCAAACAAGATCTTATCAACCTGAGTTATGTTATTATGGGGACTGATTTCTTTGATACATATTTGTTCCAAATAAAACGTTCTACAATCACCAAACAGCCCAGCGCTCTCTCAGTGCTCTCACGAAACCTGAGCACTGAACCGAATCTTGGCTTGAAGCAAGAGAAACCAAAACAGGTTTTTGGCTCAGATAATTAGGTTTTACAAAAACAGAACTGCTTTTTCCTCAGCATGCTTGATAAATTCTCCAGCAGGTGTTCAGTGGTGTAACAGAACTTAACAGAACTGTCTGTGTCGAGTGCAGGTGTTCTAAAAGTACCAAACAACCTCTGACAGTGAAAAGTGAAATGTCTCTAAATCAGGCTTCAGGTCTTTTCATAAAATAGTCTTAAGAAATTAGTGAAAATATCAATTTTCCTGGAAGCATAACTCAGGGATATTGTTGATTTTAACCATATTTGTGAATGCACTTCTTTTGTACAAGGAAGAATTATTAATTGACCTTTCTAGGTCATATTAAAGACACCAGGCAACATGAAGGCAGCCACAGGCCCCAGACACCACAGGTCCACCCCAGAAGAAAAAGACACTACTTAAAAGTAAACTTCACAACAGCTGAATCTGTGTATAAAAACTGGGTCTGTACAACATGGCTATATTTTTCATCAGAATCTACAAAAAAGTCTACTCTTGTATGAATTAGTACTTATTTTACATAAATTTATCAACACCTTGACTCCAGAAAAACAGGTATTGTCAATGCTGTGATTTCAACATATAACCTGATTCCAAGAAAGCAAGAGTCTCCTCTGATAGATTTCTTTTCGCAGCTCTGTTCTGTGGTTGTGTCCTTCATGACCAGGATAGCACCAATGCTGGCTGTTTTGGCACTTTTCCCAACGTTGAATTAATGCATTGGGTGCAAAGGTCACTTTACTGCCTTCCTGCTGTATGTATGACCAATGAGACTCCTGAAACTACAGAACTGGAGTGTGACATCTCTGGAATTATTCTTTTTCTTGTAGGCAGTAACTACGTTACTCATGGTATTTTCCAGTGTTGTACTTCACGAAGAGGAAATTGAAAAGGATAGGAGAAGAAATCTCCCCAGTAATCCCAGTCTGTCTAAGCCCTGCATTCTCACACACGGCCCACAACAGTTGTACCTGGTGTCAAGGTCAGAGGTAGAAGACTGTTATAGTACAGAACCACTAAGGAAAAAAGTGTGTGTGCGCATATATTATATATATATATATATATATATATATATATACACACACATAAAATGCGAGAGTGAGTATGTAAGAACCCCCTTAGCATGTCACTTTGCATTATAGTCTGTTACGTGGATAAATAATGTAAAAACCACTGTAAGTCCCTCTGAGACACAATTGTGAAGTCATTGGCCTTACAGTAGTGGAATGACTGTTGTAACTGCTTTCAGTTTTGATTTCAGTAACGTTAAGACCATGCCATATGCAAAAGTGAAGTGCCCCTGAAGAGGACTGAGAAGACATTAAATGTTTACTGATAGAGTCTTAGATCTTTGCATCTCTGGCTACTGAATTTAACAGTTGTGATTAGAAGGTAACTGCATCTTGATAAGTATGATCACGTCTGGGACTGCATATTGACTATACAATAACACAGAGCACATCAGAGCTCCATCTACAGCTTTGCCAAGGAGTCATAGCCCTTAGCCCTTAGCCACTGTAGTAGCATGCCTGCATGCAGTGTGGATTCAGCTCCCAGGAAAGCTGGCTAACCTTGCACCCACTCAGGCAGCTCTATCAGTCTCATGGGTGGAATATGAGTCAATCAGAGAAGGCTGATGACCCTACGTGGTTTGAATACTGGTCTCTTTGCTAAGAGGAAAGAGTAACAAGGAACGAGCATGACGGAAATGTTACTATTTTGCTAATCACCAAACCATGTTCCAAAGGGTCCAGGTTCGTTACTTACAGTTGCAAAGAGCCAGTGCGGGGGGGGAGTGCAGGTTCGTTCCCCAGTGTGGTCCGTTCATCTGCCAACCCCCCGGGGACGCTGCAGCATCGTGACAACACTTACAATGGAAGTGCAAATATGTGTCCAAGTTATTTACAGTTTAAGTCCCACAAACAAGCACCCATGTAATTTAAACCCAATAGATGAAACTGCATATAACCATTTTATCATCAGATACTTTTTTGTCAGATGTATTTATCCAACACCACATGTATTCATAGATTCATAGATTCAAGTCAAAGGTACAAAACATCTTGCTACCTTGCTAATGCAAAGCATAACTATAATGGGAGTGACATCAGCCAATTTCTGTCTTCAATAATCAAACCAGCATACATACAAGTAAACAAGTGAGTTAAATTCATGGGTCGTTACGTTGTATCATCTTATAGATAATGAGACGATACAACAATCTTCACTCCTTGTTTCCCTCATTTACCTTCAGGGAAATACATGTAGCTAGCAGCTTACTTGTTTCAGTATATGGATTAGTAAAGTTCTGTACTATGCGGGTTACTGTTTATCGATATACACGCTGTAAATTCTTAGAATGCTTTAAATTTAACTGGGCTTTATAACTGTAAAATATAGTCATATTTGCTGTAGCTGCAGTTGGTAAATTGACATTTTCATTTAAACTGTGCTTTGTGCACTATATCTGTTTCAACTAATGCTGTTTGTCGCCCTCGTTAATCTGATAAATATAATTTTGATTTCATATTTGGCTTCCTACTTTAAAAAAAAAGCGTCCAATGGCAACAGATTACAGGATACCTTCACTACAGAGATCAGATTACAGATCTTTCATCTCATTACCACTACTGTCAATCGACAGAATACAGACAAGAATGGTCCGTAGATGAAATCCGCTATGAAACGAATCGAAGCCAAGTCAGGAACTACAGACCGTGGGCATCACTCTTTAAAAACGCAACTGATTTACAAGGATTGCGCTTCAAACTTGCATTTCAATGTGCTCAAGCTGTGTTAGAACATTTGTTTTTAATTTGAGTTGTGGAATTATAAATTAATGTACCTTGAGCTTGTCAGTGTTATTCAGAAGTCAATTTACCTGATTCGAAGTTAGCTCGGGCATAGAATGAGATATCGTTTGTCGCGTCAACAAACCGACGGCACATTCTTTACTAAATAAAGTCGTGGGAACAGGAGACGGTGGCAATTGTGAAAACCGTGTGGCTGTTTAGTTTATAAGAAACAAAAAATGATGTCTCAAATAAAACTGTTCGCCGTCAGTTAAAGTAACAATACATGTGCGCCAGACTCCAGCGTGTTCCACCCATAATCGTGCACATATATCAGGTAACCATGACACATTTCACTTATGAATTCTGAAATACTTCGAAAAAAAATCCATGCCAATAATTTCAAAACATTTCTTAAATCCACGTTATATGTAAACAAGACCCTTCGTCATGGTCTGAAATAATTGCATGCTTGATTTTCTTCAGTAACTGGGAAAGAATGTGGTCTCTATGGTTATTCCACGGAACCGCAAGTGCTAGGACACCCAAATCGCTCTTCTCCGCCTTTTGAAAAGTCCAAACATTTGAACAAAACACACTTCTCACCTCAAAAAGAAACCCTGGCCAGCGTCTTCTATCAAGGTTCTATTCTATGAGTCTTTCTCTCCTTGAGCAAAGTAATAGTGTGACTTCGCATTCTCACTTCCCTTCTCGGAACAATTACTCGGACGAAAGAGGGAGGAGTTTGTGCTTATGGCCTACCTGAAAAAAACAGCATGCATTTAATCTTATATGGCACTTCTGGTTTGATCCGCGTAGGGCGATCACATGTAAATACAACGTATTTAAGAAGCGTGGGAAAGGTTTTTTTCATTTAATTCTAAATGTGGTTATCTGTTGTTTTCATCTGCACACTGTTTTATTAATACAGTTGTTATCGTCCCCCCTCTCTCCAAATCCCAACCCTGGCAACACCACTCAGAGGTCTTTTGTGAAAATGACGTTGAGAGAAAAGTGAGGCTTCTCCAGCGCAAGCGAGAATGGTCAGTGAGCAAACAGCACCATTGCTGCTGCTCTTGTAGAGTCCCTAACAATTGGTATGCAATGGGTGCGGATTATTTTTATCTAGTTGAATGGAATCTGCACCCACCCTCCTTAGACCAATTTCACGACCTTTAATCGTGTTGGTCCACCAGACAATTGAACTGTCACAACTGGAGCAGCTGTTCCTCATCTCTGAGCAATGGGAACAGGCATTTCGGTGCCAATTAGCATAGACTCGTTGTTTGAAAAGGTATTGCTAAGGTCCCTGCAACTGGCCTTCAGCGCGGTTGAATTTATGTTTGTTTTTTTGTTTTGTTTTTTAGTTTAGGTTAAGGATAAAAACAGCCAAAAGTATTTTCCAACTTTCCTACACTCAGTATAATTCTGTTTAAATTTGTTTCCTTTGTATCCAGCTATAAATGTTTTTGTGATAATTGCGATAAAAGTGTAGCATATGTTTATTTTTGTTATTGAATGTAACAAACAGTCTCGTGCCGTGTGGCCGCTATGATCAAAAAGATAACATTTTTAAAGCATGAACTAGCTTTTCTCATTCTGATGGTTTCTTTAACACAGCGGGTTCTTCTGTGGGTTGTCACATGTATTCCCACCGTAGAAAGAAATTTGGCACGGTGGGGAAAAAAACATTACACTCTCAAACACTATGGTATCTTTCGCTATATACACTGTATCAGAAGACAACTTTCAAAACTTCAAACCGAGGAGTGAAAACCAGCAAGCACTTTTATCCTGGTAAACTTAAAAATACAATATACTCACCCTACGCGTCGTCAGAAAATTGGGAAGACAGTGAACGTAAAAGATGGGTTCCTTATGCACCGAGGTTCCTTCACCTTTCTTTGCGGTTTTCATTCAAATGAACACGCCCATTCCCGAGCTGAGTAATAACACTTTCGGAATTCGACATTGTGACCGCAAGGGAGCGCCAGCGCCATAGAGATTCGCGGTGTATTCTTTAAAAAGATGTATGGGGTACAAGGAAATAAATCATGTCTATAAATCTTACTTGACATCTGTAACAATGTTAGGAGGTTAGTTCCGACCAGTTTCAGTTGGAATAATTCAACCATCTGGCACAACACATTTCTCATCTTTTACTGCCATCTAGTGGACATTTGTTTGGAGACGTACACAAAGTTTCCAGTTGAGCCTGTTGAACGGTTTAAGATATTGTTGACATGGACACAGTCAATTTCTTTTTAATTTATTAATATCAACTCAGCATGACAAGGCCATACAGTACAACAGTTAAAATTAATTCTGTAAATACAATGTCTCTGGATTTTCATTCTATACTATCCCATTATCATTCATTCTACAGACCACAACTGGAGAATCGGTAGCAGATGAATTGGAATAGTCAGAACGCTGGAGAACATAAACATTACTGATTAAACCTCTCGAGCAATTTAACGGATAACGTCTGAGAACAAAAGGACAGAAATGAACACACAGTGTTTCTCAGATTCAGAGTTTTGACAGACAAACATAAATCACTTGTTCAACCTCCCAGCATCTGACAGCATTTGATTTTTTTTCTAAACAATCACTCACCCCAAAAAATAATCAAAAGCAGCTGGTTAGTCTGCATGGTCATTTGGTTGTAAAGTCTCCACTATGATACTGGGTTCACAGTACATGAGCAAGATCCCTGCTTCACCTAACTAGATTATACATGTTGTGCTACAAAACCTGTTCTGAAACTACAGAAAAAAGTAGCCATAATCAAGTTTAAAGAGAACCTCAACATTGATTGTAAGGTTTAGATTCATATTTTGAATACAATGATGACCAACAGGCACTGCCATGTGTAACTTCCTACTACATCATATCGTTTAGATTAAATGAAGAGATGGGCTGGATTTTCACTGTTTCTCATCTATAGTTAGGATTGAAAGACTTGTCTGAATGGGTTTGTGAAACCCACTGCACCATATCTCTACTGTGTGCAAGGCATTTATTAGGACATATTTCCGGTTTCGTGCTGTGGTGTCCACAGAATACAGCGACATCTTGATTCAGCATTACGTTTGCACCCGTAATGCTACTTGTATGTTCAAGGCACACCCATCACTCTAGATTTTCATTCAAATTTACACCACTGCCATACTTTAGTATCCAATATTCTAAAATAAAGGCAAATAATTTAGTTTTTAATTGGGATCACAAATCATCTGAATCATAAATATGATGATAATCAAGAGCAAATGTGATGTTACATGGACCACAAGCGAGAATCCGTAACATTCCAGAACTCTGCCACAGGGACGAATTTTAAGTCATTTAAGATGGATCAGAAACAACACTTTCATTCCGGGTAAAAGAAATCCCTCAAAGTTCCCAACACTTTGTGCACCTGCAACGTCAATTACCCTAATTGTATTCTTTATTCTTGTCATTCGTGTCTAAAAGACCAGGCTCTACCGTACCATAACCACTCACGTCCTGCAATCACTCATTGTCTCTTGCGCACTCACATTCACTTAAAGGAAAGTGGAACGTATTGAAAGTTAGCAACCAAAAAAAAAAAAAAAACTGGCCATGTTCAGGATGGTCAGGATAATTACATATTATCAAGTCCAAACAAAATAGCTGAAAGCAGCACAATTACAACAGTCAGCCAGGAAATGTGAAAATATGAGTAATATCCATTGCGTCACTGTTTAACTCCTGCACGGCCCCTGCAGCCACCTGTAATGTATATCGTACCACTTCCTTCAGGGACACAAACAGAGAAAGATTATTTGCAAGTAAGGTATGCTGGCACCTCAGGTCAGTGGGGGCAGCAGTAGCTTAAAGAAAGTTTGTGATTTCAGAATTAGTTTTGTTAGTGTGCTGCTGTAATTGGATGGATGCCTGGAAGTAAACCGTCAGCATCTCACAGCTTTGACTGCAGGGGCTTCAGGTACTTGTGGTAGGACTCATGAACCTGGGGGTAGGGATAAAGACAAAGACATAGTAAGAATCTGCTCAAAATGCAGGCAGCGGTAATGTCCACACTATTGTCCCACAACAGAAGAATATGGAATCTATGGGAAGCTAAGTAGTTAAGTTTCTCCTCAAAACCTTACTGCACAAATATTCACTAACATAGTGTTGTTAGTGTCATGTAACATACTGAATACTGAATATATGTTACATTCTAGCGATCCCCCTTTGGCTGTAAAGTGGCTACAGCTGTACTCTTCCAACTACATGCAAACATGCAGTGCATTATAACAGTTGTTCACTTATTGTGGGGTTCTGTAATGAATCCATATTAGTCAAAACCGGAAAATCTACTGCAACCTGCTCATCACAAGCATCACAAACCCCTCCCCCTCCTCTCCAAACTGCTTTGACTGTGAATTCTCACCTCTGTGCGGTTGAGAGGGGACTTCCTGGCCCACTCGAACATGTGCTCATAGACGTTGCCATCATAGCGGCCCAGGACGGAGTTGAGCATCTCGTCGCGGTAGTCAAAGGCGTCCACCAGAGCCACGGCGTTGGGCCGCAGCTGGGCGAGGAGCTCTTTCAGACGCTGGGAGATCTGAGAGAGCTGGGGCACAGTCAGCAGGCCAGCCTGGGGGGGCAGAGGGAAAGAGAGCCACTGCTTACACAAGTGCTGTGAGGGAGTGGCTGTAGAGAGAGATCATGTGACATCACAATAAAGCAGCTGGTTACAGCCAATGACCACAGCTGCTTGTTTCTGATTTCAATGATGAACTTGCATGTTATTTATTGTCTTGCTCTAAATCGATTTTTTTTTTTCACAATACTTTGTACACATTAACCTAATAAGCTCAGTTTTCTTCAAGTCACCCCCCACCTCCGGTTGATGTGGGCTGTGTTGGTTACCTGTAGAAAGTCCCCAGAGTGCTGGGTGACCCCTTGCAAAGCGTAGAGCAGAGCCAGAGTGCTGAGAGCAGAGTGCACTGCTGTGTCTCCCACCTCCCCCAGCTTGGCTGCAAACAACTTCACCACCACATAATGACAGTGCGCCTTTGGGGGGAGAGAGAAAGAGAAGGGAGATCAGAGTAGTTCAAATGTCCCTTTCCACAACATCAACCCTAAAGTGCATTACAGGCCGGCCACTTACATCGGATGCTCTGACCAGGTCGATAGAGGTGTTGTTCCAGGCGTCCTCCTTGCTCTTGCTGTGCTGCAATTCCACCTGCAGGTTCTTGGCCGCAACTTCAACCAGCCTATGGGCACACACAGATCTCAGATTAGTAATGAAAAGGTTAAAAGTGCAGCTGCCCCTTAGTGACTGACACAAATATACCACATCTAATGCTCTCTTTTTGCCCTTTCAAAGAGGAGTCTACAAACTTGGACGCCGCTGAGAAACACACAGACCCACGGGGTGTAACAGCGCGCCCCTCCACTTCCTACCGCTCACCTGGCAGCCCGAAGTTTGTAGGCCTCCACCAGGCTGGCGAGGTCACTGGTGTCGACCACAGTGGGGCGAGCAGAGACGGGCTGGGGCTGCAGTCTGCTCTCAGGCCTGTTCAGGTAGGACACCATGCCACTCAGCTGCTGACCTGCGCTGGCCTGCTTGTAGCTCTTCACCAGGTATCTGCCGGAGGAGGGACAAGGCATGAGTGCACTGTACCGAGTGCATGCATCGTTAAGCTCCATTCTTTTATTTCCGTGTGTCCTTACGTCGGCACTGTGGGGAAATGTGCATATTTTTGCCGTGCCTTATAGTATCTGGCGTTATCTGACAGATTGTAGGGGTCCACGGCACCCCACAGCTGTGTCAGGCGAGCTCACCTGGCCGTCTGCAGCATCATGACCGTGTTCTCGCCCTCGTAGGTGCAGGTGGGCGTGAAGGTGACGTAGATGTCCGGCAGGCTGCTGCAGCGGGAGTAGCCGTGGCCCCCGCAGGCCATGCGACACACCTCAATCCCCGCACTGGCCGCCCACGTGGTGAAGGCCTTCAGGCCCGCCGACAGCGCGTGCAGCTGGCGGGGAGGGGGGGGAACAGTCGTACTGATGCACCACGTGTTGGAAATGTACACCGCCTTAAAATAACTAACACACTTCACATTACATTACATTATTGGCACTTAGCAGATGCTCTTGTCCAGATCGACTTATATCGGCTACAGTTTTTTTTTTTTTACAATGTCATCCATTTATACAGCTGGATATTTACTGAGGCAAGTCTGGGTTAAGTACCTTGCCCAAGGGTACAGCAGCAGTGCCCAAGCGGGGAATCGAACCGGCAACTTTTCGGTTGCGAGTCCTGCTCCTTAACCAATATGCTGCAATGCCATCCCCAAATGAGTAGGGGTGTGCTCATATTTAGGGAAGAGGGATGGGGCTGTACCTCGGGTAGCTCGCTCAGGTCACCCTGGTTGATGTCTCCGGTGATGCGGTGGTACGTCTGGTTCATGTACTGGCCCACAAAGTGGAAGGCATAGGAAGTGGCCAGCAGAGGGAAGAGCTTATACTGCTGGGTCTGGTAGTCCAGGATCTGTGGCTCAGGCTCACTGTGGGCGGGCAGAGAGACAGGGAGTCATCGATAGCATGACAACGCAGGTGTGTTACCTCCTTTTATACCCCAGAGAAACAGGAAGCCTTAGGATGCGTCTGTATAGTTCCCTTTCACTTCACTGAACTTCCAACAAGTATAACGCTGGTGTAGACTGGTTTTGTCAGATTTTGTTTTAAACATGCAAATAAATGTGACCCGCATGTTTTCTTCATTAAAATTCACTCAACGCAATACTATTAAATTAACTGATAACATTTTTAAAACCATTTTAAGTAGAAAAATGATCAAATATCTTTTTTTTTTTCATGAAAGGGCCCATATTTTGTTTCAGTTTAGTCAGGGGTATGGATAAATACGCAGGGCGCTGTACGGTTGCACAGGTATGTGCGCACAGTGCTCTATAAAGTGCAGCCTGTGCCGTTGCGCTTGCGTTCATGCGTCTGGTACCCTGGCCGCAGCTCCGACTGGTGGCGGACGGCGCTGTAGCGGATGGCGATAGTGCAGGATTTGGCCAGGGCGCGTGCCGACTCCCCCACGATCATGGAACGGATGAACACCATGGTGCCGTAGGTCAGCTTGTCACTCGGAGGCTTCACGTAGGTCCCATCCGGCTCCACCTGAAGGGAACACAGGCGAAACAACTCTGAGACTGTACCAGGAGTGGGGAATTAACAGGATCTAGGGGAATGAATTTGGAAAATCATGACATGTTAAAATCTTACCGTCATTAAAACAAGCTGGTAGACACATGTCACTATTGGAAGGTACGTTATGCACTGTATTGCAAGTCAGTCTTCTCTATCTGATGTGCCTGCCCTCCAGTGTTCATTTCTCAGTGCCTGTTTGTTACTGACTGTGTGCTGCAGTGCACGTCTCACACATCTCTAGATGCTGACCTTTGCATATTTCATGAGCATGTTTTCCCGTGGGATTCGGACGTTATCCAGCTTCAGGTAACCGTTGTCAACCTCGTCAAAGCCAAATTTGGGTCCAATATCACCCACCACCACTCCTGAAGAGTAGAGAGGAAAAGTGATGTTTCGTCACACACACACACACACGTACACACACGTACACACACATACGTACACGTACACGTACACGTACGTACACACACACACACACACACACACGTACGTACACACACACACACACACACACGTATGCATACACAAAGCAGCATGACAGAGCAGTGGGTACCTGGCAGGGGCATGTGAGTGTTCATATCGCGGATGGGCACAATAAAAGCATGCAGTCCATGACACTTCCCCTGGGTGTGCAGCTGTGCCAGGACTATGGCATGGTTGGAGGTCTTCCCCACTGGAGAAGGACGGAGAACGGGATCACTCACTCACAGGATTCTTGGTTCACCAAATGCAAACTCAATGCCGTAAACAATATTGGAACTTTGCTTCCTACGACCACACTGTGCATTACTACTCCTAAGAAGGTGCTGCAGTACACCGACAGGCTTCTCTGTCATGCAGAGCAGAAGCTGTCTGGCTCCCAACGTGGACCAGGGACAGGGGATTGTTACTCACATCCTCCTGGCCACCACTTAATGGAAGTGACCGTGGGACTGTTCAGCACAAACTCCTGGGTGGACGGGTCATAGGTGGCGGTGGTCTCCAGGGCGCGAATATGGGTCCCTGGGGGGAAAAAAGGACAAGTAGCACACGAAGAATCCCGTACAAATAGAAACAGAGAGAAAGAGGGAGAGACAGAGAGAGATACTTGTTAATACAGTCGGCTCCTGTCTGAGCAGCAAAAGCAAAGCATTATAATTCAAAGGTCAAAGCTGATCATCAGAATTTCCCGACTAGTTAATTGATTCTTTGGTAATTTTCATGTTTTGAAGCTTGCCGAAACCATGGACTTAGAACATATTCAGGGGTTACAGATGTTGTAGGTGTTTGACAGCAACCAAAGGCAAATATTACAGAAAGACAGAAACATTCTGACATGCAAGATTAGATTCACGGCTTCCAGTAAACTACATTAAACGTAACATCATGTCTATGGTTTACAGCAAGAGTGGAGGAATATAGAGTGGTAACATGAGGAAAAAAGAACACAGTCCAGTTTGGAATTTCAATCCAAACAAAGCACCACAGTGTCAGTACACATAATATATCAGGTGCAGCAGTTGTTCCAGTTGTTTAAAGTGTCAGGGTTTGTTTTAAAACAAAAACCAGGGTAGAAACCAGATTTGTCCAAGCCAGTCAGCCAGAGTGAAATCTTTATGACACTCCCCAAGTGCCGCTTCTGAAAGCAGTATGCTGAGCCCAGACCTTGAGTACTTTTACAGTGCCACCGATAAGTATGATCTTCACTTAAGTTCTGGGGGCGTCTGACACAGTATTTAAAACTACTGGTGTCACATGGCATGCCATTCCCGCAGAGCAGATGCCTTATTGGGGGTAAACTCGATCTGCCGTTGCCAGCTCTGTTACCGTGGCCCATCTCTGTCTGCGCGTAGGTGCCGATGATCTCCAGGTTCCAGGCAGGCATGAAGAAGGTGTCCTGCTGTTCGGGCGTGGCTTGGTTCAGTAGGGTGGGTAGGAACATCCCCAGGTGCAGGTCGAGGGGCTCCGGTCGCCCACGGTGCACACAGCTGGGGAGCAGGACCAGGGGGGAGGGAAGTTTTTGGGGATGTGCGAGGTACAGACAAGGAGAAGGGAGAGAGGTTTTATGCCACAGAGTGCAGTACAGAAAGAGACAGTGAGGGATGAAGAAAGCAATGATGGTGGCAGTGTTTCCAAGCAAGGGAGGGGAGCCATGTGGAAGGTAACAGATTTGCATGAGAAGGAGGAACAGAGATTTGGAATGGCAAAGGATAGTGGGATAGGCCCAGTGGATGGATATGAACAGGAAAGGTCACCAGAAAACAAAAGAGAAAAGAAACAAAAAATCAGTTTGTGAGGAGGTCATGCAAGTGAGTGCTAAGTGCTGATTGAACAAATTACTTAAAGTGAACATTTTCATCAAATATTGATACAGAAAACCATTTTATTTGTGGCCAAAAGCAAACAATGAATGTCAGTGGGGAAAAATGACCATTCAAAAGCAGAGCCACCTGTGTACATGCACCTGAAATTCTGGAAATTTTAATTAAGAAGGCAAAGCGTGACTGGGGGAGCAAGATTTAAAATCAGTGCACATACATCACGCAAGTCATCACTGTACCATGCTGTTGCACCAGCACATCGCTGAGCAACTTGAAATAAAAAAATAAGAATTAGAATATCCATATAGCCCCTACATTTACAATAGGAGACCTGGGGAGTCAGAGTACCATGAAAGGAACAAAATGTTATACTTCAAAGAAGGTGTTCTGCAAGGAGGAGGTATCATGTGAAATTTGGCACAGACCAAACTGAACCCTAGCAGTACAGTGAGCCCTGTAGGTTAACAATGTTGTAATATTATCTGTGGAAATGCTTCAGACTCCCAGACAACAGTCCATTTTGAGCCCAACTCAGACACAGACAAAAGAATGGCTAGGCCTAAATGGCCATAATTCAAGTTCTCTCTGTCCTGGAATGAAAATGGTATATTTACAGACTCAAACCCTCTCTTAAGTTTTCTGTATTGTTTCTGACAGCTGTAAAACAGAGGTTAATATGGGGTCTCCCGGAATAAAACTAAATAAAACTCTCTGCAAATTGTAGTTACTAATTCACGCACAACCAGCCATTTTAGCCACTACAAGCACAAACGTCACCCAGATAAAATGATCCAATATGCTGTTCATTAACTTCCAATTTCAGATTCAAGGACATTCATTGAAAAAGTTCCAGTTCTACCAAGGAAAAGTTAATGATTTGCAAGTCATAGATTCAAGAAAAAGGGATTTAAAAAAAAAAATCAACGCTTTGCAATCAAATGCAGACAAAAAGACACGCTCACAGACAGAGGACTACCCTTTACTACTAACAGGGATAAAGGGATGGGGGATAAAGGTTGGTAGAGAGATGGCAGACAGAAATAGTTAATGATCTAAAAGATTCAGGTCCATTTCAATGGTTGCTTCAGTAGAAGAGGATTCCCACATAAGCCTCCAGTTTGATATTTTGGTCTTCTTATTCTTCAGTCTTCATCCAGATTAAGCCTCCTTTTGTTTTTTACCTCCACAGTTTCCTTTGCCCATCTTTAAAAGGCATGATTACAGTGGGTCCAGTGGCACCATGAGTGCATTTTTAAGGAAAACCTGCAAGCAGTTAGTCTGAAATAATAATCAGTATTAATGATAACTGATAAAATATTAAAACAAAATTAGAAACTACTGTTAGTGTTACATGGAACAAGTAAGAGTGACACTTATGGACAAGTGAGACAGAAATACAAACTACGGAGATCTGTCAAACACCTGCAGGAACCCCATTTCTCCAACGACAACAGCCTCACGGTTCCAACAAAACCACAAAACTCCCCCCCCCCTTCCACCAAAGGAGCAGAGTTTCCCCAGAGCACCACACCCTGCATACGCTGCCTGCTGATCAAAGGCAATGTGGAAGCCTGAGGTTCTCCACCGCGGCTGCCAGAGTTTTTTTCCCCCTGCGTTAGACTGACCGTGCCCCATTTCTGTCTGGGCGTAGGTGCCCAGGGCCTTGAAGGACTCTGCCAGAGGGAGCCACTTTCTGCGCTGCTCTGCGTCACACTGGCTGTACAGGGTGGGCAAGAACATGACGTAGTGGAGACCCAGGGCCTCATGGTGAAGCCCTTTCATGACACTGAAGGGGACAGACAGACACACAGATGAAGACTGAGCTCAAGGGTCTGAGCAAACTGCAATCCAAACAGCTGAAGGGCTGAAGGTCTGGAAGCCTGAGGGACACGTGGAAAAAGAGAGGGATTTAACCTTAAAATATCAAATGTCAATACTATTACTGTCAGTGTATGCATGTGTGTGCATTCCTGCCCCATTCAGGTAGAGCAAGTGCACAGTTTAACAGTAGTTCTGACACTGACATTTTGCTATATTATGGGCAATCCAACAGAAAAATGTTTCACCACAATTTGCTCAGCTGGTTTGGGATGTCAAACTGCTTAGTCCAGGACCTGGCCCAAGACTTACACTAGGGTCCAAAATTATTGGGACACCTGGGCATTTTGTAGTTAAGTGTGGATGTGTCCATGTAGCTATTAGTTTTATCACTCGAACCTAATTTATGGTGTGGTGAAAACAGTTACATGTTTTGGCAACTATTAACATTTTCAAAATATCTCTTTATGTGATTGGCACGCGATTGCCTGATGACTACCCTTATTTCCAACATTTTAATAATATGTATGACATTAATTCTGCCAAACAAACTGACAATTCCATGACATTAACTTAATTTTAAAAGGTACCTACATACTTACTGAGTGCAGACAAGTGAACAAAAATGACCATCACTTCAATTAGGCCTGATTGAACGTTGCCCTGCCCCCTAATTGAACACTCATACTGAAACCTATATAAACCTAACAAGGTTGGAACATGGTCACAGAAGATGAAGCTGAAATTGACATTGACATAAATATGACTTTCCCAATGTCTGATGGAATATGCAGCAAAAATATTGTGGGTTTTCAGAAAAAAGTGAGTGTCCCAATAATTTTGGACCCCAGTGTATTTTTTCCAACCAACATACACTGTGTAAGTACAGTCCAAGCTCCTACATGCTTTAGGCAACATGTAAATGAGATGGTAAGCAGCACTGGAAACTGAAACCTTACCTTTAAATGAGCCATAAAAAGGGCACTGACAATGAAGAGTATAAACCTTAACAAAGTTTGTACTCTTCATTGTCACAAAGTAAACTGTTTTGCATTTTCTGTTCTTATCTCAATATCTGCACTCAAATTTGAGTCCCTGCATTATCTGATCACACTCACACTCTACCGTCCCAATCCTGGTCCTGTGGACCCACTATGTATACTGGTTTTCATTCCATCTCAGCTCTGAAATAGTTAGGTTTGATCAAATTGTTAAATGAGCACTGATCTCTGTTTGACTTCGTTTAAATAAATGCTGTCAGTTCTGTTGCAGATATCAACTGTTGAAAATATATCTGGTCATCTTCTGCTGCAGACCAAAGACCCACCTCTTCAGACTACGTGTGAAGTACCCCTCCCCAAGTGCAACCTTTAGTTCCCCTGATGTGTAGATATATACAGTATGTGGACGTATACCACAGGATTACGTGTAATTATTTATATGGAGGTTTACTTCAGGATATGTGTTAGCATGTATTTGGAATGGCGTAGTTATCAACTCCCCATTTGTTTACAATGATGGCTTATTACCTACATTATGCAACAATTTTTACTCTTCAAATGCACCTTCGTGATGCTGGTTGAGAGTATTGGGTGCTGCAATCCAAAGTAAAACTCTATGTAAAGTAGTAGTAGCTGTTGTTGTTATTAATATCTTCAGAAAGAGATGATAACCTACTTCGATCAGAGAATGCTGCAACAGACCAATGTCAACTTGCTCTTTCTGCAGGCTCCTCATTTTCTACCAGTTGTAAGCTGCAAAAATAGTTGTAAGCTGCAAAAATATTATCGCAAGTTGTTTGGAGTTAATGAAGTGCACTATTAATGACATATACGGTGTCACTGTCGTACCTGACAACATCTCCTTGGTCAAAGTGAAAATTCTGCCCCCTTGAGTGCAGTCTTCACTTTGCACTTTCTTAAAAAGTTCTGAAATGGCAGTCTTAGTAAAGTATCTCCTACCAGGGAGGTCATATTGCCAATCACGTTTCAGCCCCCAGTCCGAATCCTGCAAAATCGATCGGGTAGCCATGTAAACTGTGCTGCCACCTTTTCCAAACGCTTGCTGCTTGCAGACACATCAAGGGATGTCGCTAAGATCTTTAGGTTCCCCTTTTTGTTTGAAACCTGAAAACCGCCGAATTGGTGCAGTGGCGTTTTATTTGCAGGTGTCATGCACAAAGCTGGCGTGCAGCACATGCATAGCCCTTGTCCAGTGCACATGAAGAGGGGATCAATTTGATTAGCAACTTTAGGTCTGCAAAATCAGACATGATAATTACACATGATTTTTTTTTAAACATTTTAAGAAACAAGGATGGTTTGGAAATTATCATTAACAACACTGCATCCCTCTCATCACCCCCTCTCTGCTGGTAACATTAAAAACAGCTATTTCTGCCAGGATGATGTGACATTGCTCAAACCTAATGCACTTGTGATCTCAGGACTATGTTTGGTACTGATACTTAATTCATATGTGGTTAGTGGTTTCCTTTTTGTACAGTTTCTCACACCACTTTGTAGATGACCTTTGTATGTTACTCTGAGTAAGAGTGTCTGCCACGTGATCACAACGTAATGTAATGTAATGTACAACAAGATGTATAATGTAATGTACATGAAGAAATTGAACCACTAATTATACTTAATTGGGACAGCTACATCAAATTTGTTCAATGATGCATATATTCAGAAAAAAAGTTGAATGACTTTCCTGTTTTCTTATTAATACAGACACATCTGTAGCAGAAAATTTCATTCACAAAGGACTTTAGACAAGCTGTACTCTACACATAGACTAGACACAACAGAGATATAAATTAACATATCTATTTATTCAAATAAAGAGCAATGTTCAGGTAACAGTTCAATCAAAGCTAAATAAGTGAAAGCTCAGCTGGAATGAAAACCAACATACACTGTGGGTCCCCAGAACCAGGATTCAGAAACACTGATCTACCCTGTTAAAACACAAACCACAGGTCACTACAAAGGGAGAGAAGGTGATCCACAGTCTTACAAAGAACGCAGTTCATCGGCAGCCCCTTTGTCCTTGTCTGCACTCTATGTGGAGCACTGCCTTTGAAGACCTATCATGTTTCACCACACAACAGTTGCTTAAAATGTTTCAGTGTCATATGGTTACTGGAACACCCCATGTCCTGGCGAACCGGCGTGATGCGATCGCCTGCATCATATAGCAGTTACACTTCCAACCACTTCTTAGTGTTACCAGTGTATTACTATTTCAAAGAAAAGCATGTGCCATCTTGTCTGTCTCTAAAAAGCCAATTTAACAAATTCTGGAGAACATACTAATTCACCCTGAACTGAGGTGTAGATATTTTATCCAATCTAAAAGTAAAAACACTAGGAAAGTGTGTGAGTGAAATAAACCTTAGTACTCCCACTCTCTTATATAATTCTAATCCAGCACTGACCTTTCCCCTGCTTCGAGTAGGATTGTGCCCGGTTATGATCTTTGACCAACATAATAAGGACATTTTTTTTTGTTTCTATGACTGGCATAATGCCAAAATCTGAGCACAAGAATCACTGTAACCACAACATGGAAACTGTTGCTTTTGATAGGTCTATCTATCCCATCATTGTCTGTGCACAGAACTCTGGGAAAGGAAGAGGTATGTTAATCAATTAGTCTTTCTTGCTCAAATAGTGAGGGTCCTGTTCACACTGGATTAATAGTACTCAAACACATCACAGAATAGGTTCCTCGAAACAAATTGTAAACAAAGTAAAGGGAATGATGGCAGCCATAATGGTAAGTGGTGGAGCCAGCAGATCCTGCATTTGTGTAATGTATGTAAAAGAAGACAAGGTATTACACAACCTCTCAAGGAAGATGATGGGCTTTCTTAATCATACTGCTCAAAACGTGCATGCCTACACATGCATAATTGAACAGATTCCATCTGCATCACTATTGGCATCTGTGTAATGTGTAACAGAAAATGAAGATGGAAAAAAAAAATCTTGTTTTCATTCACTATTTTCCTGTATTATACAAACAAACACATCGTCCCATTTCATCACAGAGAATTTACGGACAGCTGATAAGGCCCTGTGAGTTAACTTGGAGACATATTCGCCACTAGCTGGTGAGTCAGGAGAAAGGTCTTTAAAAATAAGGCTTTCCCTCACTGACAACTGATTTCAGGGGACTGAAAAAGAACCTACAGGAAGTGGTTATTGTTTAAAGGTGGACCTGTAAAGGATCTTGAGGACAGTGTCTGACTGAGACCAAAGGATTCATTGCGCAATAACTGCCGGTCAGTCAACCCACTGTCCTTCACTGAAGCCAGTCAGCTACAGCTTCATTACCTCTTGTAGCAGTATATCTCCTCTGGGTCAGAGATGCCATACTCTCTCAACTTCAAGATCATCTGTGCACTCTTCTTCACGGCTGCCTCATACCGCTCACTGCGGGACAGGAAGTTGAGGTCCTCATGTTGAAAGTCTGGGTCACTGATAACTAAGGACTCTGGGTGGGCAGAGAGAATACTGTATTGACAAGTTATACACAATGGATAGTGTAAGTCAAAAAGGAAGAGCAGAAGAGGAGGGTGTTGAGCTTGATCAAAGTTTAACATTTGAACAAGAGCTATAGTCACACCCAGCACTAAAGTGGTACAGCACTTCAGGACACTGAATTCTTACATTATGACCATCACCTAATACATGAAGGATGGTCTAGACACAAAGCAATCAGTTTAATTACTTTCCTTACATAATAATTAACGTTCACATTTTGGTGTAAAGCAAATATCGCTGCGAAAACAGTTTCTAGCATATGGGCAGTACCAAGCCGAAATCACTCAGATAATCTGGCAATCAATTTGCGTGTTCTGAGAGGTGAATGATATGTGGCAAAGGTCCAACATGTGATAAGTACTGGATGAACTCTGGAACTGTAGCGCTGTGCGCAACAGTGCAATACCTGCACATGTGTGGGTATGCAGAATCTGTGTTTCAGAGTGTAGTGTTATGTATACGCATGTATATCATCTATCTGGACTCACTAGTTAAACTGTCAAGTGTGAGATGTTGGCTAGGTAGGTGATTCGGTATTTAACCAAACAGCAAACACCGCCAGCTGCTTTTACCAGAAAGTTTACCAAATGTAAGTTATAGCAAGTTAACAGGGTATCCCTCACTTTACCAAAAGAAGTTAACAAGTGATAGCTATGCTCGCTAACGTTAGTCAACTACTAATGAGTATAATGAGTAGTACAGAGTCAACGTACAATGCTTAACTACTTGGCTAACGTAGCTAGATCTAGGTTGGAAGTTTTGGTCTGCCTAAAACTTAGCTACCTACCCTCCAGCTATCTGTTACGCAGCTAGGTAGCTGGCTTGCTATCTAGCTAGCGACTCTGTTGTTGCAGTTCACTGATCCACTGTAACAACAAACACCTCAGGCAGCCAGTAACACCTTCCCTCTCCCCCACTTCAAAAACTCACCGATCTCTCTCCTCCTTTTAGTTTTCTCAGGACCACCATCTAGAATGTTTGTAAGTATCTCAGTGCTGAAAGTAGCATTTTCCCGTTCTCTGCGGATATCAGGATTCATAGCGAATACAAAAGCTGGTCTACGTAGTTACCTAGCTAGTTAACTTTAATGTTGGTTGCTGTAAGCACTGTAAAGTTTAAATCGAAGGCCTCGGAGAGTAGAGTATCCACTTGACAGTGACACTCCACCTAGTACAGACCGTGTATGTTAGCTACTTTCAAAACGCAGCTGACCAGCGATGTCTACCCCCTTCCTGGCTTCAAACCGGTAGAGACACTATCATGTGGGTTATGACGTTTCTCGTAATGACCATTCACTAGCACGCACAGGGCAACCAGGAACTAAGTGTGTAGTGCGCTAGAGCTGTGGTTGAATTTATCCCTTGAAAGTGTAAGTTTGCGTTAAATTGTTGGTAGCTACCTATGTAAATTCCGCCTCGATTATGTGAGTTTTTCGTTAGTATTGGCAAGGAAGTACATTCAGACTGTTCCATTTCAATGGACAGCTTTCTCATAAGACGACATGGAAGACGTTATGAGCTGCACGTATTTTCTCTATTCTTAGGGAAATTCGGTGCATATATTGTTCATGGTTTTGATTAACGTCAGAACTCAGGGTGAATTTTTAGCCTTTTAGCCGAACAATAAACACATGGAACCAGGGATAACACAGCAACTGGAGGGCACTTAGGCACTAGCAATAAGGCTGCTTTTAGTGTATTTTCAGCCGCGTGGAGATGCTTCCTGCCCCCGGTGTTTTTCAGTTTCCCTGGGAGATAAGTGCAGGGGCCGTCCAGGAAGGGGCAACAGTGAGAACATTTGGCAGGTGCTCCATCTTTTTTGCTCCTCATAAGCAAACAGTGGTGAATCATTATCTATATTCTAACATCATCATGTATATTTGGGGTAGTGTTTTTTCCATTGATATATTTTAATTGAGTCTTTATTCTTTGCTCACTCTCCTCTCTCTTCTTACTTTGGCCAGATTGTTGTGTTACCAACCAGCCGATTCAAAGGCCATCCTCACTTCCCACCATGCATCAGCCCAGCACCAAGTGGTTATTCACACGGGCTTTGTGGAGCCTTTTCAGCCTATAATAGGGGCCCAGTACATAGCTCTCGGAGAGCTGGAAAGTTCGGACAGTAAGTCCATGTGGCGGTGGAAGGCCCCCAAAACGACAGCAATTTAATTTATGTAGTTCACATGAATAATTTTTTTAAAAAGCAACAAAACTGTATCCCTAATGTTAATTTGTGCATTTTTTCTACTCCCACTCGGCAGGCGAGGGTGTGATGGTGCGTGCTCGCGTGCTGAACTGTGTAGATGGAGTAGACCTTGCTTTGCTGCAGAGTGCCATCAATGAACAGAGGAAATACTTCCAGGAAAGAGAGAGTGGAGCAGACATCCAGTCACCCCCATCCTGATATGGGACTGCACATCCTAGAGTACTGTACAATTTATGTTTAGCTTATGGGTAAATTAAAGCTTATAATGATACAGGATTGTGATGTGTTGAAATTACTTGATGTACTTTCTAAAGATGACATGTAGTGTTATATGTCATGTTGTAAAGTTACATAGCCGTGACAGGAGGTAAATGGCAATACAGAGGATAGATAGGAGAACTCTTGATTTTGACTTCACTGATGTGAATCTTGGATAAAGTGTTGCTGCACCTGTGAATAAATTATTCCATTTGCCAGGTGCCATCATGTACACATTTGGTGCACCATGAATTCTCAGGTCAAACTATGTACTGGGTACAAGAACACATGAGAAACATCACATCAATGATAAATTTGATAGTCTCATGTGCTGTCTTCAGTATGTCCTCATTTCTACACACACAGGCAGTATCACTTGCAGCTCCCCCTTAGATCACAGCATAGCATTCTTTAAGACAGAATCATTTGAACCACCTCATTCTTTGAGTTATGTTTATACTTGTTCAATTAATTAACTTTGCCGCCAGCAACTTCATGAGTGTTAACAAGTGGAAAACACACAGGAATGTCACCTCCATTTCTTACTCCTTACCCCTAGTTCTTAATAAATACTGTATTATCTTACCAAATGACTTCTCATGTCAATGGCTTTGTGCTTTCTTGGTTTATTACAAGTGTTTTAACCCATGAGGCACCATTGGTTTACTGTGCCATCTCTGCAAATAGGCATTGCTGTTGCTAATTTTTGCCTTTTAAATGAATTTATTGGAGATGAGGAAGGCATCAATTGGTGATTGACAGAATATGTAATGTGATTTTACATTAACATACACAGGCACATTGCTGGTCAGTGAATTTAATTTTCAAAGATGAATTCAGTGTTACAGCACAGGTGTTACTTGCACATCTTAAGAGAGTTTTTGCTCAGGTGTCTGAAACAACTTACAGTTGTGTCAGTCTGGTTTCTTCTTTCCTGTATCCATAAACGATTTTATTTATGTTAAAAGTAGCATAACTGCACACTGGAAAAATTGGGTATCAGATTGACCTGCTTTTCAACCCACCTCTTGTTCACCTTGCTATGAATGAAAACAACACCCTTTTTAGCATGGATACCATCTTACCACAAGTGAACATAGCTAATGGAAAGAATCTATTTGTAGTCTCAGCGCTTTTAAAGGAGACAAGCAGGTACAGGCATGAGTCAAGCACAGTATTTGTTTTGAATTTGCATTATTGAAAATGTATCTTTTGGGAAGGACTGATATCTTTTTCAGTTATTTCCACATCTGTAATACATTTCAAACTGGTTTGATTCTTTTCTAAAATGATCTTCTTCTAAAAATCTTATACATGCATTTTATTTATTATGATAAATTTCATTTCTTGGATGCAGGCCCAAACTGAGACTCTTTTTGTCATGTTTTTCAGTTGTACAAATACTTTATAAAGAAGGCAGGCTAGTGTAAGTACAAGTGAAGCATAGTAGTTGTTTTGAAATTGCAGTTATTCTGAATACACCCTTTCAGCACATAACTGATATTTAATCTGTTTTGAAAATATATTTCAGTATGACCATATTTTTCTAGTATATTCTAAGTACATTACCAATACAATGTATTATCTTGGTGTTTATTTTGTTGCATTAAATTTAAACCTTTTCCGGTTGATGTTGCTCCACTCTGTTAGCAGTTCTATAGTGCTATAATTTTTGTTTAGCTTTTTGTACAGTATGTTGGTATGGGCCATCTTAGCTACAGAAATAGGGTACAGAGTGTGTCGGTTTGAAAAAACAGTAATCACCATTCTTTGTTTAGGCATCCAGCCACCAAAACATGTGAACAGTTCACGCTGAAAGATGTCTTTGTGTGATCATGTGTGCACACAAGAATTAAGAGTACAAAATTTGACCATGTCAATTTTAATGAAGAATTATTTTTTGAATACAGTATGAAACAAGATGCCGTATTGACAAAACAGTAAAACAGATAGCTTTTAGATTTTATGATATTATCTTCACTTTGAAAAATATTGATTTGGTATTGAAAAATTTGGTAAATGAACATCAAGATTACATCAAGGCCCATCAACCCATTTACCACAATATGAAAATGTCTTGGATAAGTATGTGTTTTGAACCTCTTCATATATATTCTTTTTTGAATAAAAATAGTTTTCATGCATTTTAAATAGGTTTTATAATAAAACTTGTGCATCCGATTACAAACAAGGAAGGTAAACAAATACGAGCAGCTCAGCATTAATCTGACCCTAAAGTGAGCAATATAGGACTGTTAGACTTTTCCTGAGAAAGACAGTTCACTGTGTGTTTGTACATTTTGTTGTGTAGACATATGTAAATGTTAAATTGTCCATTCTGATTTGATATCTGCATTTGGATCATCTCAGTGGCAAGAGCCCCCTCTAATTTAGCTGTAAACAAGTCTAGTAGACACCATAGGAGGATCGGAGGCTTGAGTATGTGGGAGTGTAAGAGGATTCAGTTGAGGCAGCAGGGAGCAGCAAGAGGCCTGAAATGGGATCCTTCTGACAGCGAGTCATAGCCTGCTTGTAGTTGATCTTTTCCTTTGTAATGGGGTCAACTATTTCCTTGGCATAGTTGGATTCCTCCTGAAGCTCTCTGAGCATGGTGCTGTTGATCATCTTGTCATTAACTGCATCCAGGATACTAATGCGACCGGTTTTGTTGGGGTCCACTAGTCCCCCAGTCAGATACTGTGCCTCCATGTAGCGCATTGCATTGTCCTTGGGCATCCAGCCCTTCTGGACAGCCTCTCCTATTGAGAGACGTTCCTTAGTCACCGGATCCTCCACCCCAGTGAAGGCCTTCTGAGCGTTGAGAAGCCGCTGCAGGTGACTGGAGTCAATGAGCCCACGCTCTGCTGCCTTGTGGACAGAGTAGCGGTCCTTGTTGCCGATGTCCACAATCCCTCCGGTGGCGGCCTGCGCCTCCAACAGTTTTTGTCCTGTGGTGGTGTCAATCAGCTTGCGGGTCATGGCACTGCGCACAGACATGCGACTGTTGGTAGTGGTGTCTAGAACACCAGAAATAGGGAAGTGCTCATCACCACTGGAAGAACTTGGTGTGCTGCTGTTTGAAAAGGAAGACCTCAGTGGCGATGTTGAGCTTTTAAGAGGACTGAAGGAGGAGGGCTTTTTAGATTTTTCTCCAGCAACCAGGAGGGCGAACTCTGAAATTGGCATTTTGCCGTCCTTGTAGCGCTGCAGGTCGTACTGAGTCAACCTTCCGTCCTTCAGAGCGTTTTTTATGGAGTACTGCTTACCGCTCTTGCGGTCCTGCAGCACAGAGGTCTCTCCGTCAGGCCCCACAGAGGTAATCTCTTCCCAGTCACACTCCAGTTCCTGCAGGTGGATGTACTGGTTGCGGTCAATCAGCCCTTCCATGTAAGCATCATATGGTGACATGTCTTTGCCCGTTTCTGGGTCCAAGATAGTGATTTTTGTGGAGACATTAGTCTCTCTCATGTGAGTCTCAGAGCTGTCCTCTTTCTTCAGGGTGTTCTGCAGCTCCCTGATGGTGTTCTCCCTTTTGTGGATCTTGTCCTTCTCATCCAATATCTCCCGCTCCAGACGCTGCACGTCTGATTCCATCTTGATGCTCTTTTGTCTGTTCATTTGGTTTCTCTCACTCATCAGCTTGGACTGCTGCTGGAACGATATGCTGATGTCCTGTCTCTCAGACTCAAGCGTCTTCAGCTCGCGGGTCAGGTTCTCCTTCTCTCTCAGCAGGGCATCTCTGTTCTGGATGAGAGTGGCTTCCTCCCGGGAAGTGCTTGTCTTTGTGGTCTGCAACCGATTGAGCTTGTCAGTGAGTCGTCGGATTTCATCCTCCAGGTCTCGTCTTGCATTTCTTGCCTGTGATGCCTGTTCTCTGAGGTGGGCCCTCTCAGCCTCCACAGCTTGGTCCTTCTCCACCCGGATCACCTCTTTATAGACTGTCTTCTCCACAGACTTCTCTCTCTGCAGGATCTCTATCTTAAGGGTGAGGTTCCTGATGTCCCTCTCCAGTCGCATGATGTCATTGCTGTCTTTGTCCAGGTCTGTACGTAAGGAATTGGTCAGCTTCTCCAGTTTAGGGTCCCTCTCCACCTTCAGGACCTCTTCTATGACAATCTTCTCCTCAATGGGTGGCGGGGCATTCTCTAGCTCATGGATTCTGGATTTGATCTGTCTCAGTTCCATTTCCACCTGGATCTTCTTTTGCCGTTCATCTGACTGCTGGAGGATCCTCTCTTTTTCCTGAACCAGGGCTCTCAGCTGCTGCACCTCCAGGTCCAGCTGTCTGCGGGACTTCACCTCCTCATCCAGTGCCCTGCTCAGTTTCTCATGCTCCAACATCTGACTGGGGTCTTTCTCCAGACGCACCA
The DNA here is from genome assembly GCF_013368585.1 of Megalops cyprinoides. NCBI lineage: Eukaryota > Metazoa > Chordata > Actinopteri > Elopiformes > Megalopidae > Megalops > Megalops cyprinoides. Next base: position 18,676,908 of record NC_050583.1, on the reverse strand, counting down.
CCTCCTGCACCACCACCTTCTCCTCTGGTTTCTGCCTCTCCAGAAGGATGTACTTGTTCTGCAGGTCAAAGACCATTTCTTCAGTGGTACGACGCCGTTGTGTCTCCTCACGTACCTCCCTCCTGAGCCGATCGGCCTCCTTCTCCAGGAGCGGGTCTTTCTCATACTTGATCACCTCTCTTGTAACAAGCTTTGTCTCCACCTTAGACTTTTCAGCCTTCCATTCATCTCTTTCTTTTCGGAGGCGATTCAGTTGGTCTTGGGTGTTGTCATAGGTGCTTTGCAAGCGGGACACCTGGTCATTCAGCCTTTGCATCTCTCTAATGATCTCAGGACTCCTCTCCTCTTTGACCACTTCCTGGATCACCTCCCTCATTTCCACCTTAGGCTTCTGGGAACGGAGATCCTGCAGGTCTGCCATCACTATATCGATTTCCTTCTGCAGATTGGAACGCTGTCTGCTGGATTCCTGGAGTTCTTTCCTCAATCTTACCAGTTCGACCTCTGTCTCAGGGTCAACTCTGTAGATCTCGTTAATCATCTCCTTTATCTCCACCTTGGGCTTCATCTGGGAAACCTGGTCATAGCGGAGCTGGAGAGTGCTAATCTCTTTCACCAGTGAACTGTTTTCAGTCTTCTCCTCATCCAGAGCACCTTGGAGCTTTTTAGACTCATTGATGAGCTCAGGATCCTGCTCCACCTTCTTCACCTCCTTGATGACAACCTTTGGTTGTACAGTGGGGATAATCCTCTCCAGGGTGTTGATTTGGCTCCTGGTTTGGAAGATCTCATCATTCAAAGACTTGCTCTTTTGGCCCTCATCAGCAATCTCAACCTCTAAGGTTTTGACAGCTCTCACCATTTCTGGATCCTTCTCCAATCTCACTACTTCCTTTTTCACCACTTTTTCCTTGATGTTAGGTGGCTTCTGCTCCAGGATGGTCACCTCAGATTTCATCTGGACTGTCTCGGTTTCTCTGACCCTAATCTCGTCCTTCATCTTTCGTATTTCGTCTCTTAGCTTGGAGGCTTCCAAGTCCAGCTGGGGGTCTCTTTCGATCTCAGTCACCTCCTTAGTCACCAGCTTGGGCTTTGCATTCTTCAGCTCGTTTTCCAGGCTGATGATCTTCTCATTAATCACCTCGATCTCAGTTTGGGTGCCAGAGCGTTTCAGGGATTCCTCGTGAATCCTGTTCTTCAGGGCCTCGAGGTCGCTCTCCAGTTTGGGGTCACGGTAGTACTGCAGCACTTCCTTCTCCTCCACTCGTTCTACCCCCCTGCGGCTCTTCAGGGACATCATCCTCTTGCTGAACGTTTCCAGGTCCGTCTCCGCGTGGGTGCGCCTGGTAATCTCATCTGCCAGCTCTTTCTTCAGACCATCAGTCTCGTCCTGCGCTCTCTGCTGACTCTGCAGCTGCAGTTGCTGTTGAACTGCCACTTCACTCACCTTCTCCTCATTCTGTTTAAAGGAGACAAGAAAACAGGTCTGAAACTTGCCTTAAACTTCACACTTTGATTGAATTATATTTTCTTGTTTGTAAATGGTGTCAGGATACACCATGCCGGACAGCTCCTCATCTCCAGATTACTGTGGTACATGGTGCAAAACATCCATATCAGTTTATTCTAGAGTCATGTATGACAATATGAAGGTCAGCTGCAGCAAGTTTGCCATACCTGTGCAATGAGTTTTTTTGCTAAGCCCATCTGGTTGAGCAGCTGGTTATTCTCTGCTGACACTTCTGCATAACGGTTCACCAAACCCTTCTCCTGTAACACAGAATCACATGATCTTCCATCAGCTTGCAGACATCAGCTCCAACATCTTAGGATCACAGGGCCCAAAAGAGGTTAAACTGACAGAAAGCAGTCTCAGTCTCAGGCATTTTAATAAGTTCTGAATTCAACTGCTACACAATTGACTTTTAGAATGAATATATGTATACTATGTGCATGTTCACAATATAAATTAGTACTTATATGAAAAACAATGAACCCATCCTAAGTTACCAGTCCTACCTGTTTGAGCACAGAGTCAGCCAGGGTAGCAGATTGGAGTGGCTTTGCATTTGTGGCTCCAAGTGTGCTGCGGTACTTGTCAGAATTTGTTTCATACTCCTGCCAAAGCAGACATAACAGATTTTTGATTATTATTGTTTCAGAAATGTTGATTTCCAAATAAATTCACAAGCATAACAACTGTCACAGTGCTGTCTGTGATCTAGGGAAAGTGCAGAGATGACCAGCTATATCTTGTTTAATTTTCTTCAGTATATGCGCAATAGAACCAGTTCAATCTCCAGAAATGACACAAATTACACATATTGTTGTTGTTTTGTATTTCTATGTATAAACGACGGCCACAGAGTTACACAGATTATTAAAGTCTAGACTCATTTAGTGTTTATAAATACAGTAGCTCACTTAAAAAAAAATCACTTGTAGTAGCCAAGATGTCAGGAGGACAATAGTATTCTCTCTCTGAAATTGACTGACAATGAAATGGACATTGAGAGGCATATTATTGAATCTTACATTGAGGACACTCTGCAGGTCATGGGATAGGTCAACCACTCGATCCATGTCCTCTCCCTTTCTCTTGATGTCTTCCACCACCCTCTGAAATTACAGAATATCCCTCTATCAGCTTATTGCACAAAAGAATTAAGGAACACATTCTGAGGCTATTTATGAATGTTTAACCACTTATAACTGTTCAGTCTTTGTCAGTAAGGCAAAGGTTTCAGAACACCACACATAAGGTGATTTCTGGTTCACTTGAGACTAGTGACTAAAAAGCTCAAACAAACTGACCTTTTGGGAGGTCTGTTTGGCGTTGACCTGTGACAGATCATCACTTGGCTTGATCTTATTGTCAGGCAGATTATTCAGGAAGGAGTTCAGTGACTGGGTAACACTTTGGAATGCCTGGTTCTTATTTGCTGCTTCTTGCAAGAGAGTTTCTCTGGAAAAAAAGGGGGAGATAGAACACATAAATAATCAAGCATAGGTAATTAGTGGTTGATATTTTAACTTTCTGGTGGATTCTTTGACCCACCTCTGTTGCCAAGTTTACCGAAAAAAAAGTGAACCATGCAGGCACTACTGTTAACATATGAGATTTTGGGCCCTCACCTCTCCTGCAGCTGATTGCTGACATTGGCATAGCGATTCTTGAGGGTTTTAACCTCGGTTTCCTGCCTGCGAATGTCAGGGCAGTACTCCTGGTAGCCCTTCTGCAGGGAGCTGCACAGCTGCTCGGTGGCCTCCAGGTCCTGGCTCAGCTTTTGCATTTCATTCTGTTTGCCAGCCACATCCTTGCGCAATGCCTGTGAAGGGCAGGAATGCAAAGGGGAGGGGGGGTGAGTTCCAAAGACGGCACAGACTAATGTTAAAATGAATTATGGGAATTATGACTAGGTACTTGGTGGAAATCAGTCCCTTGGATTACTCCTGGGTAATGTTTCACATGTAATGTATTTTACATTACATTACATTCATTTAGCAGACACACTTATCCAGAGTGACTTCCAGCACAATATAACACGTGTATCCATTGAAGCTGCATGAGCAACAGCGTCAGACTATTAAGACATTGAGAACTGCACAGGTTTTCATTTATGGGCAGCTACATTAAATGAGTGACAGGGTGAAAGTGAGTGTCCGGCCCACCTGAATCTCCTGGGTGCGGGCCTGGATGGCGTTGGGTGCATCTGGAACGGCAGCATCAGTAGCCAGCTGTTTCTCAAAGCCTGAAACAATGCCATCTACCTTCTTAATCTGGTTTTCCAGATTTAGGGAAGCATTGGCCCTGGTCGGGAGGGAAAAAGAGAAGGAGAAAATGAGACAGACAGCACAGTAGACACAGCTGGCTGCGACTCAGTGAGCAACCTGAATTCCGTGGGCGTGTCACAGTGATGGTGTTTTGCGGGGACATATGTGTCAGGGTTGCTCAGTGCCATAATACAGATGTGTAAACAGTGAGTGCATACTTCTTGGCGTAGAGATCGGCGAGGGCGGCGATGTCGTCGTGCTTGTTTTTGGCAGCACTCAGTTTGAGCGGCAGGGCTGAGGAGACAGGATCACTAGACTGCTGGGACAGTAAGGGCTCCATCTCGGCCTGGGCAGCTGCCTTCTTCTGCTCCAGACTCTTCAGATCCTGGGCAGCTTTCTATAGGGAGCAACACAGCAGTCCAATACAACCCGGGACACTTGATGATACTATACAGATACAATGCTATGCGTACGATAGATGCTTCCCTAGATACGATACATGTAGAATACTTCGTCACATCACATTCCGTACAAAAAAAAAATTGATTATGCACACATCCTGTTTTGTTAAATTATGTAAAGGCTCAGTTAATATATTCCTTTGATCACATGAAGGCAGCATCTGTTTGAATGAATGAAGGCGAATAAAGTGATTCAGTGAACAAAATAAGTCTGTGCCTTCCCCTCACCTCCTGCTCCTTCAGTCTTTTGGCCAGGTCCCCTGCAGGGTCGCTGCGGTTTAGCGGGGCCCTCAGCAGGCTCAGGATGTTCTGCTGGGTCTGTGCCAGGTCCGCATCCAGTTTGTCCAGCTGGCTGGCGATCTCTTTTGATTTGGGGTTTTCTGGAGCAGCGGACACAGGGGCTGGAAACGACACAAGGATGCATTAGGCAGAGCAAGGCTGTGCGTCATTAAGAGATAAAAGATAGGGTGGCTTACAGGTTACTGTAAGCCACAGTAATTTACAGGGTACAGTAAGCTACTGTACTCATAACACCTTCTACAGAAGAACCAAGTGCAGCCTGGTGCATTCAGCACAGAACAGTGCAGAGTGTTGAGCATTGCCAGCTTGTGCCCAGACAGTGGAGTGCATTGTAACCACAATAGCTGTGCTAAACTTTCTTTGATTCTCTGTGTCAGTTTGTGAGAGAGGCCCATACCTGCTTGCTGTGGCCTTGTAACCTCTGCTGTGTGGTTCTTCAGGGAAGCCTGCAGAGCGGCCCTCCTCTTCTTCAGATCTGCAAGCTCTGCACCAAGCCTGCTCCCACAAACAGCCCATATTAACACAACAGTTCTTATGCCAACCCCCATTACATTCACAAAACATCTACTACAAAGGTTCTTACACCTGTACAGATTAATGCCAGATTTAAAAGTGTATTTTTTCTTTACGGAATAGAGAGTTGGTGCAGTCTATTCTAGTTACTGTAGAGTGTGGATAAGAACGCTATAGATGTGACTACAGAATACTAGATGAGTTTCCATGAGTGTGGTAGGCAATATGATCACATTAAATCTTGAGTCATACTGTATCTAGATAGGTATGTACTGGACACAATATATTGCATATTAGCATTATTTAAGGTGCTCAGTGCAGTCATTTTCTGTTTTATGTAACAATTTTGCTATTCAATTATCACTTAATCAGAATTGTTATTGTTGCACAATGATTCCTTACTTGTCTGCTTTATCAATGGCCTCTGGGTCAGGGGGTGGCACCAGGAAGCACACCCCCGGTAGAGTTTTTGTCACCCCGTTGCTGGCCTGAACTTCCCACTTCTCATTGTTCAAATTGGACTTAAGAGTCAACTTCTCCCCTCGAGTCACTGATGCCTAAAACAGCACAAAATAAAGTTCATATTTTCACACAGATTGCAAAAAACAACTCAACCTATGACCTTCTGGTACACCCCAGAATCAATGTCTAAATCAATGTTTTTTTTTAAATATACAAGTTATAATAATAATAATAATATACTGCATGATAGTACTGAAATTGGGAAATCATGTGGAATCTCAACCACCACACCCTCTTTGCTGTGTGAGACATCAACGATGTGATGACATCATCAGTGAGTGACACAGTGATTGGTCCTGGTCGAAGGTCCCGTACCTTGTCAGTGCTCCAGTCACAGAGGGACTCCACACTGACAGGTTTGCTGGGCAGGGTGCGGCGCAGTTTGAGCGGCGCGATGCCGGTGCTGCGCTTCCTCAGGTCCGCCAGGAGCTGCTCGCTGCGCTGCAGCGCCCTCTCCTCACCCTGACAGGCATTACACGAGGAAAGGCAATGAGCAACAGTGGGACACAGCATTTCTGACAGCAGAGAGTGACTTCGAAAGAGTTCAAGTTACATTACATTACATTACATTATATGGCATTCATTTAGCAGAGTCTTAGCCAGAGCGAGTTCCGGCACAACAGAACATAAGTGTATACATTCAAGTTGAATGAGTAGGTTGAAGTTCACCATGTATTGGTATAAAATCTTTACAGAAAAGTATATTTCAGAGTTAAATACATGTCCACTATATAGCTTACACAATGCACATGTATAGATCTTGAGTTTTAGTTATTAAAGGTGCTTAATTAAATGCATCATCTCACCTCAAGCTGTAGGAGGATCTGTGAATTGCTCTTGTTGCTGACTGCTTTTGGATCCAGGGTTGAGTTGAGCTTTGCCAGTGACTCAGAGAGTGTATCTGCATCCAGCTGGTACTGGATGGTGCACACACAGAAATAGCACGTCAGGGCCAGAGAAATGAAAATCTCCTCTAATTTGCAGCCAGCTTATAGAAATCTATCCAGTATTCACTTCACTGATGAACTAATGAACCCATTTCAGTCAGACTGGCAAAAGAGTGTGGCTCTGGTACCTTCTTGTACTCCTCCACATTGTCCAGATGTGACTCCTGACAGATGCAGAGATTGAGGAATTTCTGCCACTCGTTCCGCACTGTATCTCTGTGATTCTGAAACACATACACACACACACACACTCAGTACAACTGCTGGACATCAAAATTCACCTGCTCCAAAAAAGGCAGCACTTCAGTACAGGAGAACATCAAGCTCACTAGGAGCAAGCTAAACTAAAGACATTCTTTTAAAAAGGGAAAGAAGATTTGTGAGCATTTGTGAGAATGGAATGGAGTTGCACATTTCTCATTTTGGTATTTGGTGAGTTATTCTGGCTTGCTTTTTGTGTGCATTGGCGCTGTGTAATATTGCATATTGTGTAACATGAGCGGTGAAATGCACGTACCTGTATAGTTGAGCTGGCGGGATGCTTCATCTCCACGAGTCGATCCCCATCATCCTGCAGTTTGTTCACTTCGCTCTCGTGAGACAGCAGGCTGTTGTTCTTGAAATTCTGTATGGGAAATAGATCAAATTCCAGATCAAGGACGGAGTAAAAAAAAACTTTGCATTTACAAAAATGGTAGATTCCATATCAAAAAAGTTTTCCTTCCGTCCTTCCTTTCATCCTTCTACCCTTCCTTCATTCCTCCCTTCTAAATTTACCCCTTTGGCCTCCTGTGTTCCCGTGTGTAGACATATGCATGCTTTCTCCCTTCCCGGTCCCCGCCTCCAACAGCCCCCTCCTGCCCTCTTACCTCATACTGCCTGCGCACATCTGGGGCGTCCGCTATGCGGTCGCTCCAGTCCCGTTTGACAATCTTGGCCTGCTCCTCACCCAGGTACGTCAGCTCCTTATTGCAGCCTTGCATGAAGTCATACAGACTGCCCAAGTACTGGCGCCGCCACTTTGAGTTATCCTACAAGAGAGGAGAGCTTGTAATTGCCCAGAACATCACAATATCACCTTATGAGACTGTACAATCCATATGAGCTACTATTACAAAGTGCACAAATATCACTGTGACGCTGTTTTATCTGGCGATGTCAGCTGAAGAATTTCTGCATTATTACATGCCAAATGTATCATTTCAGTTTATAGTGTAAACAGTACTTACTAGGAGATTATTGTACTGCTTCTGAATGGCAGCAAACTCCTCCTGAAAGGTGAAAGACATTAACACATGATATCATAAAAGATCTGACATCGCATTCAGTGTTGCAAAACGTAGACACATACATTAATCAGTGTTGTGCAGACAGGTAGTTTTATCCATACAATAAAATTGTACATTTAAAATATTTTTGATAATATTCTTTATCAATAAATTTAAAATATGTAAATTATTGTATTTTGCAATATATTTCTATATTGATATATTTTAATTGTATTTGCAATAAGTTCTTGAGCTAAATAACGTATTTCTCAGTATATTACAATATATTTCATTTCTGTATGGGTACTTCTGCTGCACGTAAAAACCATTTAGACCCATAAAAAGCAAACATCATAAATTTCACATCAGTTCATGTTTGCCTCATTGAGCATTTGTATGGCAGGCATCACTCTGTACTGGACGTGAGGTACCTTTGAGCTGGTGGAGCTGACATTGAGCTGGGTGCTGTAGGCCTCGATCTCCTTGTGCAGGATGTTGTGGGAGGCGATCTGTTTCTCCAGGTCTGACATGCTGGGCCCATACTCCTCCGCATTGACTTGTCTCTGTAACACAGGAGGGCAAGTCGTCAACTCCCTGAGCACAGCACTGACAGCTGACAAAGGACTATGTGTTGAAGACTTTCTCTTGTTTCTGAGATAACCTGAAGATATAGGAATAGCTTGCACTCAATGTGAGCTGGGGCCAGATTTTGCACAATTGGAAAAACAAGGACTGCATGCAGTACTGGCTGGGTTTCAGGTGTCATGTCAGACTCCAGTTTCACTTGTTCTATACTATTATTCGGCCTGCGAGGCAGGAGGACACGGTGGGATGGGGGGGTGGTATGCTGTTGTCACTGTTATCCGGGGCGGTGCTTGTCACAGGACGGCCTGGCTTACCTGTTTCTGATTGAGCACCTGAGCCCAGTCAATCCTGGGCGCCAGTTCAATCTCCTTAATTTGTTCGTACAGCTCACGGTAGACGGCACAGTCCTTGAACCAACGGTCGTGGAGCAGGATGACACTGAGAAAGAGAAGGAACGGACAGAGATAGACTGAGTTAGCTTTCATGCTCTTCTTGGAACATGCAAAACAATAATCCTGAGAGTTTTGAGAGTGAAATGTCTCTGAGTCTTAAACATTTCATCACTGTTTTGGTGAACTTAAAAAATGGCTACAGACATCTTACGTCACAGCCATTGAGGGACCGACTCTGGCTTGCAGTAATCTGGTAGTGGGCAGCATTCACTCACTCGCTCTCAATCTCGCTGGCCTGTGGGTGCTTCAGCTTCTTGGCCTTGTCCACATCCAGAAAGAGGTCCTTCAGCAGTCCTTCTGCTTCTGCCAGGCTGTCTGCATTCTCCTTCTGGTACTGCAAGGGCAGGTCCTTCTTCTCATTCTCTGTATCCTGAACACACAGACCGTTCAGGCAAACAGACAGGACATGTTAGGGACTGACTGCAGGTGGATGCAGGGAAAACCATTTTTGTTCTGCACCCTCATGGAAGCTACAGAGTGAACATTAGAATGACATATAATATTAATCGTTATTGTTCTCTCATTGCATTTGTACCTGTTTGTTATTTTTAATCTAGTATTGATTGTCTGAGAAAAAATATTATATTGTGATGGATAAATAGAATAGAATTAGTTAGCAGGTATTGATATCTTGTCGGTATTTTGATGGAATGACAATCAAGGGTTATAAATGAGCATATTGGTTTGACACATCTGCAGGGCACAAGTCAGGAGTATTCACTGGAGTAGTGCACCTTGCACCTTCTTCAGGGGTTTGCCTGTAAATGTGTGTGTGCACGTGTGTGTGCGCGTGTGTGGGTGTATGTTTGTGTGAGTGCAAGTGTAAGTGCTACTGAAGGTAGGTTGTCTTACCAGAGCCAGTTTCTCTTCTGCGCGCAGGACATCTTTCTCCACCTGATCAGCATTCTTCTGCATGCGCGCGATCAGCAAGGCCAGGTCATTTGCTTGGCCCCTACACAGACAACAAAGAGGTTTACAATAATGCTCTGCATGCAACATCATGCATAATGCAAGAGAGAGGAACAGACAGTGAGAGAAAGAGAGAGTGACAAAGAGAGAAACATCTATGAACTCTGTGAAGGGACAGCAAATATATATGGCCCAAAACAAGAGATATAGCAATATGAACAAGCCCTGGTGTTTAAGTTCCTCATCTAATCATCCTATGTGAAGAAACAGAACTGAAGAGCCTTGAATAGACCATGCTGTTGATTGTGTGCAATGAGGGGCAGCTATGTCATGGTGCCTCAACACTTATTCTGTTGCGTTGCCAGTCTTGAATTACACTGTTGAATGAATCACTTTGGTTGCGTATATCAGAATCTGCTGAACAAACAGTTCATCCTTAAGGGTAGAGTAGATTCATAGGTGGGAAGATTCAGAGGTGGGTGGGCCTGATCAACAATAGAATAGAATTCCAGCGTCCTCCTCCAGAATTCTTTTGATCGCTGTCATTCCACAAGTAGTCGCTGTCACACACCGAACTACATTCAGTGCACCCTTCTGTTGTTCTCTCTTTCCCTCTGTACCCGCAGGCTGTTGAGAGTGTCATTTCTGAACACTCCCTATGACAATTAAGACTAAAGGAATTCCCCTGGTGTGTTTGTGACACCTCCTATAACTATGTTCTTTAGGTTTTCAACTGTGTTTTTTTTTCCTCTAATCTTAAAGCTGTATTGAATTTTACAAAATAGGCCAGAACAGAGACTCGAGATACAATTTTAGGAACCATTTATGGCTTTTGAATGATCATGTTAATCTCTTTCTAAAATACAATGAAACCAGTTATTTATTTCTGACAGATCCTCAGATATTTGGCTATGTGAACCAGCAATTTATTATTCAGGTTTCAAAGTAACTTGCATAGAATTTAAAAACTGAATACCATAAATTATAAAACAGCATTCTTCACCTGACATTATTAAAAAGAGGTAATTATTAAACCCCAGGGGTAGCTGACATAATGTAAAGTTAGTAAGTAAAAATAGTAATTTATGTGACTGTAAAAGCAGTGTATCCAGGAATGCAGATATCTGTGATTTTTATCATTATTAATAATTCTTATGATTTTATCAGAAGTCTTTTGTAGAAACAATTTGGTAGTCTTATTTAGTCACCCTTACGTATTATAAGTCTTTGGCTGTATCCACTAACATATCACCTAGTACAAGTTCATTCACATCTCACATCCTGTCACAATCAATCTGTCAATGGACACCAGACAGAGCACTAAGGTTTCCTTTGTAGACCTCTAAATACAGGAAAACTGTACATTAATGACAGTGGTTTGAGACAAATTCCATGTCAATACATCCAATGCTTTCATTGTGTATAGATGTCACCACACAAACCGTTCAGATATCAAGAAGAACAGGACATACTCTGCCCTCCATCCCTGGTAGCTCTACTGCAACTGCTCTATTACCAGCTATATTAATAACACAGTCTCAGAGGCGATACTATTAATCAGCTGGAACTTTTTGACGTATTAATTTTTTGTTGCTTTCCCTCCTCAGCAGCCCACAAACTAAATACAAGATTAAAGTTCATTTTATTCCATAATCTTAAAACACAATTACAAGTTAAAATCTTTGCATGGACATCTTTGAATGTGGATGACTCAGCCAGATAGGTAAAGATATTTATGACAGTTCTTTTGTTCATTTGTGTATGTAGGTCAATGGAGTGTTATGAGTGATTCTGTCCAGCAAAAAAGCTGGTTTTAAAAGCAACTAAAACCTATTAGCCAGACAGGATTACAGAGCCATATAAACCTGTAGGCAAAGCAGCCAATGAAAGGCAATAAAAGTGTGTGTAATACTGTCGTTATCATGGCAACATGTTATCAGACAACGTCTCCAACTCACACTCAGCTGACTGCTGAATTACATGCTTTTACATTCACATCTTTGATCTGGTCGTTTCTGCCTGTCTTTCTTCAGAATATGGGCTAGCTGATAATTTTTTACCACAGGTTTAGCAAGCCTGGTTAGAGCATGCCATTCATTCCATTATCCTGTGTGGCTATCAGGCATGTATGCCTCCAACCAAAATAAACCAAAGCAAAGCGCTTGTTCAGTGTATTGGATGACATCCAAACGTTCGTTCAAACTGAACTATATGATATTTGTTCGGTATGTCTTAGATTTTATTTGTGGAATGAAGGTAGCATCGTAGATTCATAGGCCCACACAGAGTATTTCAGCAATGCGAGTGAAAAATACAAGAGTGCCACACCCTGGGACATCTCAAGCTCCCATCAGACTGGGCTGGTTGGAGGAGTTTCTGCTCAGACAGGTATGTTTTTTTTTGTTACTGTCAAACGACATCAACAATGCAGTACGCCCTCATCTCCCCCTCAGTCCCTGCCCCACCTAGCCCGAACTGTCCCTGTGCGATTCTCAGAGGCACACTCGAGATCTCTGGAGAAATGGGGAAGTGTGCTGAACGAGTCCCGCCCTTTGTGTGTGTGGACCCTGACACGCTCCAGATCATTGATAAATAAAACATGGGGCTTCGGGCTCCTATTGCCCTGTCACCGCTGACTCCTAGCTCTGACATTCCAGTGCTTCAATTGAGCCATTTCAGTTCTGTCCATCACATGTTCCACATGACTCGAAGACATGGAAACACTGCCTGACACGATGCCTTACGTAATGTGGATGTAGCATGTGAACATGATCGGTGATGTAAACACCTGCAGCTGCTTTGATCCATAAAGGACTCCACAGTAACCTCGCCTTGCCCCTATACACCAGCATAAAGCTGATGAGTGACGTAGCACAGTCTTCACCATGGCGATATTCCACTAGTATACTTTCCTGAAGCACAAAAACAGAACCATTCACACCCAGACACACCAAAACCCATGTTTTTCTTCACGTCTACCCCCATTGTTCTGATGATGCATCACGGTGTCTCACTTCTGCTCATGAATGGATTCATTTTTTTTTAGAGCTTTCAAGCCCTCTCCTCCACGTGACTAAAGTATGCCACAAATCATCACCACCCTCTGTCCACAGAGAAACCTGTGGCACAGGCTGGACAGCCCTGACTGCCTCAACGGCATGGCTTCAGGGCGGCCCTGGGGCAGGGAGAGGGGGAGGTAACACAGGGCACGCCTCACACACCTCCCCTGCTGCGGTGGCTTTCCAGCACGGCTCATCTCTGTGTCACTCTCTCGCTCTCTCTCATCCCTGTCCAAGGGAACACCTCAGTCTCTTAGCAATTCCCACACAATAGCTATGACAGGCATGTATATGCACCCAGCCTCCCCTTGTTTAGCAGGACATGCCAGAGACCCAGTGGCATATCTTTAAAAAAAAAAAAAAAAAGAAAGAAACAGGGAAAAACATGCCTGTTTCAAAGAGTTTCCTCTCATAATTGTTAGGTCTTAAAATTACCTGTAATATCATGATTCAATTCACAGGGGTATTCTATCTTACATTCACCAGGGTATTATAAGTGAAAAAGACTGAAAAAAGACTTTGACCAGTGGGTCAAACAAAATCTCTTCATTCCAATCCACAGATATTTTCCTGTCTTATTTCCATGTCATACTGCTGGAGTTTCACGCTCACCGCAATAAAAACTGTAAATCTCTGTTTCCCCCCCGTAAGACATGTTAGCCTCGAAACATTCACTCTGACTGTAATATTTGCATAGAAATTTCTTGGATTTTTTGTTTTGCCAGCACCTTTCATTTGTACAGGTATCTTATCCCTCAAAAGGTAAAATTAATACTGTGGGACATCTAATTAATCCAAAGAATCCAGTTTTCAAAGAGGCGCAAGCTGGTCAAAGTAATGTCACACCCACAAAAAAAAAACAACAAAAGTGTGGATTAAGGACTTATATATCTTCTTTCTTCTATAAACATTACACATAAAAGAATGAGGCAGATATGTTTCAAAACTGAAGTAGTCACAACCTGATATATGGATTAAAGAGTAATTAACATGTAATACCTCAATGAAGCCTTTGAAAACTCACAGAAATTCAAACATAGTATTACGATGTACTGAAATATAAGGAGGTGAAGTTTTGAGGACACAAGATTACATGAGGGAATAATATGGTCATGTAGTTGTTTGCTGAAGCTTGAACCTGTTTAGTTAAGCCCACTTTGAGTGATTAATCAATGAACAATCAGTTGAATGGCCCTGAAGAGAATGCTGGATTTGAAACAATTTCAGCTGGGTTTACCTTTAAAACGGTTTCATTATGATAGAAGGCACACCCCAAAATCTGTATCTGAATAATTTCTGTTGCCAGAATACAAATATTTTAAATAAGGGTGTAACTACTTGTCTACATTGTCTATCAGCTATAGAATTTCGCAAACCAAGCACTTTATATTGGAGGCTGTAAAAATCACATTTATGGTGGGAGCCCAACCCACTGAAATCAATCAGGTAAAACCTAATATATCATGCATGTGCATTTGTTAGACATGAATCAGCATGAGGCTCTTTCAGGTCTTAGATTAAAGGCAATAATGAGGGGTCAGTCATTTTAGACTGCAAGTGTTGTCGAGATAAAGCATTTCATGTGTTAAGATGATCATTGCAGTGTAAAAAAATAATCAAATTATTAAAGCCGTAGAAATGAAAATGTAGCTCCAGCATTTTTGACAAGTTACTGTAGAACATAAACTTTTCAGCAAATCCTTCTCCATTTTTCCAAGTTTTCTCCCTCAGTGTCCCTCAGCGCTTGCTCTCTGTCAGAAGCTCACACACTTACACAAACACTCGCCTGGCACTGGAAATAGGTTTTAACCCTCTGTGCTGTCTTCTGAATCACACTCATGTTTACAAAGCAAGGCAAACTCTGGAAAAGTTTTCCAAAAGGCACAAAAACATCCCATGGGCTCGTCGGAGTTACCACCACTGGCACATTACAATTATTATATATATATTACAGTTCAATCCTCCGGGAACCTGGATTTAATTAGAACACAGAGCCTGGGAAGGACAGAATGAAAAGGAGCGAAAAACGAGCTCCAGGAGAGGAAATATGACACACACACACACACACACACACACACACACACACACACACACACACACACACACACACACACACACACACACACACACACACGCGCGACACGCAGAGCCGGGAGAGACAGCAGGCCTTTCTGCTCGGACTCACTTGCTGATCTTGCCGGACACCTTCACCGTGTTCTCCTTCTTCTTAAACATCCTTGGGGCTCTGGGGCTGTGTGAATCAAAATCCCTGTGTTGCTTCTCTCTCCCTCTCTCTCGCTCTCTCTGTCCCCTCTCTCTGGCGTACTGGGAGTTGTCCGCGCGACACAGCAGAGTTAAAGTGCTGCTACCTGTCCCAGCTCCGCCCTGGGAACAGGTGTGCCGACACCCAGACATTTATCTAGTTCCACAGGACCGGGTCGACCTGTTTCACATTCTCATTCTCACTCATTCTGGCCCTCATTTTCTTGCGCCCTCTTTCATTTATATGTGTTTTTATTTTCCTTACTCTAGAGTAAAATTACAAACTTTTTTACAATGTCCATTATAGTTTCAAAGTTAGATGTTGACAGCATTATGTTAACTATTAAGCCAAAATGGATATGATAAAGATATACCACACAAATGACTAAAACAGCATTTAATAATAGGGAGAAACTGATTGACATTAACAAATGAAAAGCTTTGAAAGCACTCATTCATGTATTTATAAGGATTAAAAACACAGGTTTGTCATTTTTCACTTGTCATTATAAATGAAATCACTTCTTCACAGGTCAAAAAGTTTAAAACGTCCCGGTGTCATAATACAAGGCCTGAGACCAGGGAAGGAGGAGTGCTGGTATGAATGACAGGGCAATGTGAGTGTTATTTATCAGAAAACAGCATTCAATTGTTTAGCAAACAACACATTTTAAGTTCAAGAAAGGCCAGCCCTGTTGCAGTCCTATCAGAGCCCACTTCATGCACTGTAATGCAATACAGCATCTGACCCATCCCCTAATCACAAAATCCAAACTCAGTTGTGATGCAACCTTCCACAAAATTGGACAAATATTTCCCTTCCTGTTTCTGATTAGTAGGTGTATGCGTAATTTTGTTAAGGTTTCTATATTTTATTTTTCATCAGTTTCACTTCAGTCAGCTTGTGGATGTTTATTATTTGGTTAATTTCATTAATTGGTTAATTGACTGGCCACACCTGCTTAAGAATACCAGGCAGTGTGTTATAGACATATTATATTGTATACTGTATTATAGACATACAGTGTACATATACACGAGGAGGAGGTTGTGAGAGGAAAAAGCTAGGATAAATCAGGGAGAGTTGTTTGAAGCTTTTTCACTCCTTGAAATGTGTTTAGTACTTGTTTTAACATTTTTAGCCCTTTCAATTATTCTTATTTTACTTATCAACTTGTCATAATTATTTGTAATAAATTCATTTTTGTGATATCTCCATTCCTGTGTTTTATGTGAAAAGCATCAGACAGCCTTGTCACACAATGGAGACAACAGTTTGTGAATTGCATTAACATATCAATGGTACAATAATACAATAATTGCTTATCATACCTGGTATCCAATGAGTGATCAAAGAATTTGTTTTATTCAGTTCCAGCCAAGACCTGAAATAGCAATTATTTATTCTTGACATTTTTGACAATGATAACATGCATTGAAATGTAGCAGTACTATAGAATTAAAGTTAATTTAAGGTTAAAGATGACATGGTTAAAGGGATTAATGTTTGTATATACACCTAAAGGATCTGTTCTACACTGATTGTATGATAGGGGTTCTGCCGCTGGAAAATAAAATGCATACAGCCTCAATTTCTTTAGATACTGTAACAAAAAATAAGATATAAACTATAAAAATAACAGAAGATAAAATGCATGTGCGTCGCAGAACTGAACAGAGCAACAGAATGTCTTACAAATAATGGCACGTTTTTCCAAAAAAATGCAGAACATTTTATTCACCCCACTTCCCTCACGCCATGACCCTAAACATCCTCCTTTGACAGCACACAGAAGGCGCATCTTGTAGTCCTGTGATTCAGGCAGTTCACAGAATGGATTTCCAACCCCTTTTCCAACTAGAATTTGTCCATTTGTCAACTGCTCTCTCTCACACACACATTTTCAATCAGATCAAGGTCTGGAAATGGCTATTACCAAACATTGACAACAGTTACCCATTTCATTGTCCTTAGATGCAAGCTTGAAAAGTACAGCAGGGTGAACTAGGTTTTAGCCGAAAAAGTGTCCTCACGTCTGTTTGAATCTTTCAAATGCGTGAAGATCAGAAGTTGTAAATCAAACCCAAAGCAGAACAAACAGACTTCTTTTGCAACACACTCCCGATGAGCATACGTGGAAGGCTTGGTTCCTTTCATCATCACACAAAAGATGTTCCTGTGAGTCACTAGGATGCAGTTTGACAAGGGTGCTTCTTCCTTACCACCCGGCCATGGAGACCTCATTCATGTAGCTAACAGTGAATGGTAGTTTGACCCTGGATATCCTACACCAGCGTTTCCCAACCCTCTCCTGGAGGACCCCTTGTCCTGCATGTTTTAGATCTCTCCCTGCTCCAACACAGCTGATTCAAATGATCAACTCATTATGAACTCCTGGAGGTGCTTAATAACAAACTGATCATTTAAATCAGCTGTGTTGGAGCAGGGAGAGATCTAAAACATGCAGGACAAGGGGTCTTCCAGGAGAGGTTTGGGAAACACTGTCCTACACTAACTCTAAAATCTCACATCAATGCACCAGAGTTTGATTTCACCTTCTGAAAATCTCTTTTCCACGTTGTAGTGGTGGTAATGTTTTTGCATCCTCATCCTGGCACTGCAGCAATCACTCTCATAACTTCATAAATTCTTGATAATTAATGCTACTTGTGCAAAGTGATAGGTTCGGCTTCTTGTGTTGTTAGCCAGGGAAAGTCTCTCAAACCACGGATGGAAAAATTCCAATCACAACATTCTGACACACCCAAAACAGTAATGTTTTTTTTTTGTTCTTATCGGGCTTAAGACTGCAAAATCTTTCAAGTTACAAATTTCATTGAATAATAATTAACCAAGTGAAATACACTAAAATAAGTCCTGACTCAGTACCTTAACAATAAAGTACTTGAAGACGTAATCTGCTAATGGGTGTGTACAGTACTATCACCATCATGCATGCATTAAAAATGACCATCTACAAATGCAAGGTATTAAGTCATTTTACACATGCTCACTTCCCAGTTGAACTACCCAGCTGAATAGAGCCTGATGCAAAAATCCAGACATCTGATTTTCAGTGATGTAGATCAGTGTTTCTCAATCCTACTCCTGGAGGCCCACTGTCCTGCATATCTTCTATCTATCCTTGCTCCAAACACACCTGATTAGTGTTATTAACATGATCTTGATTAAATCAGGTGTGCTCAGCTAATCAAAAGTGCCACTGATGAGTTCAGTCAGGTAGGCAGAGCAAGGATAGACAGAAGATATGCAGGACAGTGGGCCTCCAGGAGCAGGATTGAGAAACACTAGTGTAGATGGTGCCTTGTAAACACAGGAGCTATATGAATCACAAATGTTCAAAGCATTATGATCAACCTGGGCATCTCTGTTGGGTGAAAAGTATGCCTCTACTCTGTGGACAGTCCTGAATAAATGGTTCTAGGCTTTGCAATCTGCCATTAATCAGCACTATCTATCTCAGTCAGTAAGGAAAAAGGACAAACACATTATTTAAAAATCTTTCAAAAACTACACTTCATGTGGCTCCCCTCTCAGCACAGATGGTGATCAAGACCGTTGTTCTAATGTAGATAAGTAACAAGGATTAGAGACACAAAAGTCCTGAACACCACCTTGGGTAAAAAAAGACCTCTTCAGTTATGCAGTGGTTTGCTGATGGAACATTGGAATGTAGCCAGTCAACTGCCATGGCAAGTAGAAAGCCCACATTTCTGAAATACTCTCACTCACCTCAGAGCTCATTATCATGGTTCCAGAGTCCTGCAGTTGAGCCGTGCTTCTGCAGCAACACAGAGAAATCTCACAATAATGAGCACAGCGCTGGGCCTTGGCACACTACAGCAGTGTAGGAATGTCTTGGCGCCGTGAGCTACAGGTTCAAAGTAATATACTCCACCAAGATCAGCACTTTCCCTTACAAGCCAGACACATCTTAAGAGTAACAGAATGCACAGAAAAACATAATTCACTTGAACCAAAGGGGGGAAAGAGGAAGACCATGCTGTCTGCAGGGCAATTGAACTTCGAGGACAGGAGAGAACAGCGTACGGGTGGTCATCCTCTGCTCTCATTCTTAGCTGAATCCCTGCAAAAAAGCAGCAACCCAAATCAATCATTACCATTTTCCTAAGGAGCTCTGAAGTTTACTGGGGAAGTGTAATGCAATACATTTGCTGTGCATCTGCTCAAGAATGTGGTAACGGTATTGCCTGAAAGCACTATGTTTGCAGTTTTTTTGTTAAAGGGGTGTGGTAGGGGTAGTAAGTGTAAGGAACCGGAGAGGTACAAAGTTTTCTCGAATCAGTGCCTGGGAACAAGGGATACTTTGGACTGACAGGTTTACCCTGGAGTACTGCCTAATTAAATGACACTAACAATAAATGCGTTTTTACTGTGCCTGACAAACACAGAGTTGAACTCAGACTGAGAACCCATGTGTGTTCCAATGAAGGCAATGAGAACAGGCTCACTACACCAAACCCTGCGAAACCAGAGCAATCCAGTAGCGATGATGAACTTGCTCGTTCAGGGCTCGACCTGTCGCACGTCACCTTCTTCTATGTCATAATCAATCCTCCATTCCCACAATGATCAAACACCCTGGTACTGCCCGGGGGCAGCCAAGCAGAGCCAGCAGAGTGGGCAAGGGACTTGGCTGGCGATGAAGGAGGCCTGACACAGATCTGGGCTGGAATGGAGTGGGAGGGAGCCACGGGTCCAGATAAAATTCCCCATTGAGAATAACTAGCATGCTGCACCTGTGGTTTCAGCAGGCGTGTCTGTCTGAAAGTCAAGCACACACCCCACACTGGCATTCACCTCAGCAACACCCACACGCACAGGAGAAGCAGCAGGAAGGGGAGATAACATCGACCTTCAGTCTTCAAATCACCGATGCCTCAACCAGGGTGTATCGAATACACCTGTCTCATACAAACAAGGTCTCCTCTATTTTAGAGCATCTGTTGTAAATGCAATATGTGACAATCTAGTTCATTGTCCATGTCCCACATACAAACCTTATCTCAGAGAGACAGACCGTTTTGGAAATGCAATGTCCAAACAGGAAGAAATGCAATGAAAATGAAAACTCCAAGACAGACTGCCACAATCCTGTGTTTTATTATGAGTCAAAACAAAAAAAATTCCTTTTTCCTTATAGTATTTCTAATTAATCCATAATGACAACAGAAGATACTCAGGCATTTGGGCCATGCATCCTCCAACAGGCGCTGCAACACACACTTCATTCAATACAACACAGGGGAACAAAAAAAAAAAAAAAAAACAGGAAAAAGCTGTATGGAGACAACTCCACCCAAATTTAAATGAGACAAGAAAAAACAAAGAAGTTTGGTTTGATAAATTGGATTATCTGCAGGACAGGGGCATCAGTGGTACCTGCCATGTTATAAGCAGCTAAAATGAGGTCCTTCCATGGAAAGATTATATTGCCAAGCCGTTTGCTTTAGTACTGGGAGGAAGGGTGGCAGGGTAATTCTATTTGCTATCATTACAGCTACTACTCTGATAGATCAACATGACAAGCCCACTAAGCTGACCTCTGTCTCGGACACTAAAAGCAGCTGAGGAAAGGACTGCAGGTCAGTGTTAAAAATGCTCAAGAACAGCATCGAGATCTTTTTCCCTTTAAAGGAAAAATGGGAGCAGAACAGTGTTGAAAGACAGCCGACACTGAGGAAGGAGGAGCAGAAAGCTGCCCCCCGAACCAGCAACCTCGGACAGAGGTCAAATGACATGGGCGGATTTTTCCAGGCCCTCCGATATATAACAGGATTGTGTGGATTTGGCTTATGATCAACAGTACAAAGGTCTTATCTAGAGTTTTTCAGTGGAAAAAAAAATTCTACCCACTTGATAAACTTCAAATGCCATCCATGCAGTGGTACAAAGGTGTCAGAGCATGCATTGTAATGCATCTGTAAGACTAGCTTGGAACATAATTCAGATGTGGCTCTAGAATGGTAAACAACTTTTGCAACTGGCATTGTTATATTCACTTCCCTAATTTAGGTAGAAGAGTAAGGGATTCAGGCAATGTAACACTGACATCAGTACATGGGAAAGACACCAGTGGATGCAACCAGCTTCACAGAGCCTACATACACTTGGTTTTTCTACTACCTTAGATGTGTTACCACCGGAGCTTTCTAGTATTCCAACCATGTTTCACAAAAGACATTTAAAAATGTCTTCCATATGAATACCTTTAAATGTGTTCCTGCAGTCCAGGCCACTATAGTGAGTCTCTTGCCTGTGATGATGGGTGAAACACTAACACAGGTACCCAAACAACAAAAGTATACTGATGTTAACACAGGGTACAAGGCGCTTTAGAGTTTAAAATTATATTAAGATAATCAAAGGTACTATCTAAAGTTTCCCTCAGCCGCTGCACGGGCTCATGAACACATGGCACAGGAGACTGCAGATCCTGGCATTCCAGGGCTCAGCCTGGGATGAGCCTGTGTTCCTGAGCCCGTGCACTGTGCTGAGCCTGGGTCCCGGGCTGGCGGAGCACAGGGCCGGACCCCCAAAGGCGGCCCGGGTTCTGCGCTTAGCTCCCGAAGCCGAAGATTCCCTTGATGTAGCCCGTCAGGCCGCCCTTGACCTTCTGCTCAACCTTGTCGTCCAGCGGAGGGAAGGCCACGTGATTGAGCGCCAGGTCGAAGAACAGGGGTTTGCAGGGGATCGGCTGGAAGTCCGGGGGGAACTGCACCAGGTTGGGCTGCTTGCCCAAAAGGGCGGGGTCCAGGTGGAAGGCCTCCAGTCGCTCACAGAGGGGCTGTGAGAAAGGAGGGAGAAGGAAAAAAATAAGAGCTCTGCAGCACAATGCAGCTAACAGAAAAACACTGACCTCTCTACCCTGTAGGGTTTGATTGTAATGAACCCTTAAGGAACAAGGAGAGGAAAGGCATTTACAGCAAATATATCTATTAGTGCAGTTATTGGTTATTTGGTCCAGAAAACACAGACACTACTTGACTACTTCTCTCTAACTCTGCGATGTCTGGAGACAGTGCAGCAGTTTCCCCTCGTTGCCCTGAGCTTGGTCAAAAGTGGAAGACCCTTTGAAGGCCTGAACCTGGCCATAGCAAGCTGGGAGGAGGTACTTCGGTTTACAGAGGCAGTAGGAATGAAAAACGTACAGTTTAGCTTGCTATAAGCCTTTCTCAAAACTCTGAACAAACTTTCTCCCTATAATAAATAATGTTCATAACAAAAACTTGTTCCTCATGAATTTTTTTTTCCCCAGACAAGTTGGAATTGGCAGGCAATACATCTGCTCTCTGCCATGGTGACTACCATATACAGTATTACATGTGGTAATTCCCAGTATTCTGAGTGTCTTCAAACTGCCATTCCTGTTTGGACAATAGAAATATCAGGGTATACCAGTCATTGTATTTTGAATTAACGGTTGACTATTTGAAGACTTTAAATGAAATCCAGAATCATCAGGTGCACAGGTCTTTAAGATTACACAGGCAGAAGGCAGTCAACACAACTGCATACCACCATCTAACTTTGACACTGTAGTATGTGTCACATGTTGCTAGGCTAGTGCAACCACGGGTCGCATTCCAAACCACTCCCTTGCCTAATCCTGTCCTTGGAATGAGGGGTGGAAATGACTCTTTCAGGTCTGTCTTCGTGGACTTAACTGCCGTGGTTCTGGATCTTCACCTTGCATCCAAAACATTTACCTTCCTCAGTTAGGTAAATATCAGTGTAAGTACTTGTGTTATACAACTCTGTGCTATGTTTCTACTGTATCTTAAACTAAGCGTTTGTTTATAAATGTCTTTAAACTGAATGTATATATATTTTTTATTTTATTTCTGGCCCCTTTGTCCCCTTGTTCCCATCAACCCATGACAGTTACCTACGATTTCACAGATGACCACTTGGCTAAGGGGAGTAGAGGGTGAGAAAGCAGGATGGAATGCAACCAAGGTATACACTCTTTAATGCAAACTAGCAGTGGGTGTGACATTTCATGAACATGACTGGATAATTGCTGATCTGACATGATGTTGGTTGTGGCTCTCACCTTGTTGTCTTTCACCTGCAACTGCTGAGGCGTTTCTGGAGTATCCCCCGTGTCTACAATGTAAAACACACACCTTCACCATCGTGCACACAACACAGTCAGAGCGCACTTCTGGCCTTCTGATACATTTCTGGCCAAAGATATCAAATCGCAACATTACAGAAGACACTTTCCTTGGAGCAGTTATATTCAAACTATAAGCCTTTTTTTAAAAATGGGTGAGTTGGAACATAACCTTACAATGAACCTCCACCCACCACTGGTACTGTTCATGTCTGTCAAACAAGAATGGCTTTGAATATGAAAGGAAGCCTGTGTACTCTTAGAACAGAGTACATTTGCAGAAAAGGCACAACAACCACATTAGTAGTCAGGCTCCGTTCAGCCTTTTCCAACTCAGTTCTGCATGGCTGCATGAAGTCGTACCTTCTTGCTCTTGTTTAGACATATCTGTACAAGTGAGTGAAATATACATAAAAGGCAAATGTCTTATTTAATAAAAGTGGAGTGAAATGCTTTAGAGATGTGTCTGGCTTGATAGTCCCCTGAATCCCAGCACATTCCAGGCTTTCTGTGTTTGCATGTTGCCCATTCTCAAAATGGCCAGTTGTTATTTGCACCCACCCAAAATGGCTGCCGCTTGCAGAGAGTACTTCTCAGCATTGACCTCGGAGATCAACTCCTGGACATCAGGAAGGTCCTACGGGACAGAGGGAGAGAAAAAGGGGCTCATACAGCTAGACACAACACAGGTCTTTACTCAATAAATCAAACAAGTTTCAAAAGCAGACCCACAGGCAAGACATTTCCATAACCTGGAAAATTGATGTAAGCTGAAAGGGCTACATTTCACCACTGCACTGTAAATACGTGTTCCCAACAGTTTGAAGCTACACCCATCGGAGTTGCCACAACCACAACACAAGATCTACAGAAGGCTACACTTGAGAGAGCACAATGTTGTTAGGGAGGTCCCCTCACAAAAACTCAAATGATCATCTCCAGCATATTGTAAGAAAGATTCCAGGTTGCCTTGCCAATGACAAACAGCATAAAACCAGTCAGGCCACTGTTTTAGTTGCTTAACTCCATGCTCAGAGCAGCGTTTTTCCTTCACACCCTGTGTATACATATATATTGTAAGCGCATTAAACCAGACTCTGTCATTACCTTTTAGGATGGTGATATACCATACGCTGTCACAAATATAGCACCCATCTTATTCTTAGATACAGGCTTTGAGGGAATCTGGCACCACACTGCCCTTTGCTGGCTGGGGCTCCTACCTTCAGACTGTTGTTAAGGCTCTTGGCCTTGGACTGGACCTCGCGGGCGTACTTCAGAACCCGCTCATACAGAACCAGCGCCTCACTCCATTTCTTCACCAGCACGTAGGATTGGGCGATGAAGAAGCACCTGACAGGAAGAGAGGGATGGGGTCTCATCACTCACTACGAAAATGCCTTTCAGACAGAGGGGTAATGTACTTGCATTTATGCAAACACATTAGCGTACCCATGGCGATTTTACAGTAAAGTATTTGCATCTGTGCCACTGCGGTGTTTGCAGGTCTGGTGCAGAGCTGGGGTTGAGCTGGGGTGTCAGAGCTGGGGTTTGTCTGAACAAGTTCACAACAGGTAACTGAACAAATTTCTGGGCCCCAATGCAGACGCCACAGAAGAGATGAGGGAGCATCAGCTGACATATGTCTCACCTGTATGCCTTGTAGACCAGGGTCTTCAGGGACACCTCCTTCTGGAAAGTGTGGTCCTCCTCCAGGCCCTGAAGGCCAGACAGCTCAGCCAGACTCTGCAGGAGGGCAGAAGGGGAGACGTTTCATTATTCCAGAGGACTGCGTCACATCTGCGTTTTCTGCCTCCAGCAACGCGCCAGCTGGGTTGCCCCGGGCGGCCTCAGGCGCGCGCCGGCGAGTGCGTACCTGCAGGATGATGTCGTAGAGGCGGATGAGGTCCTGGGGCCGCGGGCCCCTCTTGCTCTCGTCCTGCTGCGGCTCCTTCAGCTTAGCGTGCAGCGCGTGGGCCATGCTCTCGTTGCGCTTCACCACCGTCCACAGCTTGATGTAGGTCAGATAGCTGCCGCCGCAAGCACACAGACACACACACACACACACACACACACACACAAACAGGGGAATCACACATAGACCTGAGGCTGGACACACGCTAATAAAAAGTCACCAGCAGAGGCCCCGCTTACCTGTGCAGGTACTGCAGGTTGGAGACCTTCCCGCTGTCTGAATCCACAGCCCTCTCTCTCTGCTTCTGCAGGAGAAAAAGCAGGCCTCAGAGCTCGACTTCACAAAGGCAACCTATTACTACGCACTTTCAGAAAGGCTGAGTCCACGTGCAGCCAGAGGAAGGTCTGGAAACGCCCTTACCGCGTCAACCTTGATCTCCTCCCGCACGGCCTGGATGGTATCTCTGCACTCTGCCAGCAGGGTCTCATAAAGGCGCTCCTTTGTCTCCTCATCGGCTGCCTGCAGGGGGCGATATGTGGCATCTCGCATAACTTAAATACACTACAGCTACTACACAGGAAAGAGATCTTTCCTCTCCAGTGAATCAGAGCCATTTCAAGTTAAGAGGTCAAGTGCAATTATCCAGCAGCAAGAGCACTGAAACAATGTGATACGGCTCATTTAACCTCATCTTCAAGAGCTTCCAGGATCAAAAATAATTTATATGAAGCAGAAATGGGAGGCATCAGAACCTTTCTGCTGCAAAACTGCATACAGTACGTGGAGCTGACATAAATACACAGACACAAACCGAAATGCGCCATCCAAAAGACGAGTCCTATGCACAGCTCAAAGAACTAATAAGATCTTCTGATACACAGTGTCTGAAGTCTGTCTTTGTTTCTGTGCTACGCCCTCTTTTTTTGGAAAGCAGATAGTGCTTAATGTGCTGAAATTCAGGTAAAGTAGCATTTTTCCCCAAAAAGACAGAATGACCGCACCACTGAATTATTTAAGTTAGTACACAGCACTATTATCAGAGGTAGTTATAAGATTTCTGCACTGAGCTCCCACTGGGAGTGCTTGCCTCTCCTGTTCTTGTGCTGTTGTAAATAACTTATTCCATTCCATCGTGATGAGACATCTAACATCATGTCAAACATCCCTCTGTCTACAACACTGAGTCAAGAACTGACGATCAGTTTTTACGGTTGGTGCTACGTGTATGAATATGGTGCAAAAACAGAGAATGTCATTATGGCTCTGAATGTAAGCGATGTCACTGAGCAGGTCACTTCAGCATTCCTCCCCTGCCAGACAGGAGTTACTGCGGGCCTGATTCATTCATAAATGAATCGTTTGGTTGTCTGTCATACACCAAGAGTACTGTAGTGCACTTACTAGACTGGCTTTCATACAAAAAACACTACTGCAAATTTGAATTTACACATACTAATTTGGCAGGTGCTCCAATCTAGACTGACTTATAGCGTTAGGCAATGCACCGCACAGACATAAAATCATTAGTGCCATCTTCAAAATGTTGTGCTATTATGGGAAAGCTGGCCACTATGGCAGTAAGTGTTGTCACAGGGTATACAACTGTACACTGTGCTATTACCAGCCACCAGGTTCACGTCACCAAAACATGTTTACCACTGAGCATATGCCACTGCGAAACCTTTACCTTCTACACTTAAACCATAACTTGTTTCACAACTACTGAATTTTATTTAACCTTAATGTAGTCACAACAGATGGTTTTTGAGTATGGGGCAGAAAATAGGCAATGGTCCTGGGAACTGTGAGGAGCTCATTCCACTTGGGGACAAGAATAGAGAAGGGACCATGAATGAGATGACCCTTATAGGAAGGGACTACTAGGTCACCATATACTTGCAGCCATTTGTGATGCATAAGCATTTCTGTAAATGTGAAGGTTAGAATCATTTCAGCAATTTCAGTAAAACTGTCAAGAGAGCATCTTGCCACCGATAGCAAGTACAGCACAAAGGTTGAAAAACAAACAAAACAACTAAGAAAACACAGGGATAAATAATAATTAATAGGCTTGCTACAGTGTTACACTGAGATGCTCTATACAGTTCTGAGAATTTGTCATCTGGTGCCACCCAAACCGGTGGCACTCCCCGCCAACACCTAGCAGAAGCTGTCGACTGGGACAACCTGTTCTCCTTCGCCACCACCCAAGAGCAGCCTACAACGAAGGGAGGGGGAGAAGCAAAACCTGTCTCTTTAGGCCCCCACCCTGGGACTCCCTCCGTGTACTCATGTCTTCCTGAAAAGCCAATAACGACAGGCCTTTAAAAGCGTTATTGTTCCCCGTGATCTGATGTGTCTAGATGAAGAGAGTCAGCGATCTAAAGCAGAGAATTCTTGCAAGCATGTAAGTACAAAGGTAGTCAGAACACATGATGGAACAGATCCCTGGACCTAATGCTATATTCACCTTTACAGTTGTAGCTTTTTCCACCACAACTCAAACAATGTGCTAAGAACTCTCTTCCAAACTGCAACAACATTCCAGGAGCCTCTAGAAATCATTCCAGGAGCCTCTAGAAATCATTCCATGTACTCATGCTGTGATAACCTCAGTTTGCTCATGGTGTTACTCAAGTACTTCAGTATCTTATAGGGGCAGTGATAGTGAATACTGCGTTTGCTGTAATCCGGAGGAATTTTACTACAAAGCTGAAGACCACGGTCCCGAGCTACGCAGAGGTTTAGTGGTGTTGTTGGTTGGTGCAAAATAAAGGACCAACCCATTTCAAGCACGTTACTACAAGTGTGTTGCAAGACCACCAGTTAGTGGAGTTATTCAACGACAGAGGCTGTGACGATATGAGAGTGTGAGTTGTGTTAGCGTGCATGTCAGGGCTGTGACTGATCCGAGGGCGTGGCGGGGGTGCCAGGGCGAGGCTCACTCTCACAGGAACCTGTACAACACCAGAGGAGTCTACAGGGAGACAGCACCCCCTGCTGATGGGAGCAGGACATATGACTACAGCATCAAAAAAATAAATAATTTGCAGATATTTTCTGCTTCAAGAGCCAGTGAGGGCTTAGCTCAGGTCTTAGCCAACCCAAACACTCACTGGTCAGACACATTCAATGAACTGCCTTGCCTTTAGTTCCCCTAGAAATCGTATCTAAAGAGGGCTAAAGAGTTGCGTCATGCTGAGTGGTGTCTGAATTCAAAATCCATAAAGTCAGTATATTGGGATGGAAAGGCAGGTAAGGTAAACTGGCAACTGCCTGATGCCCTGCAGTTATGAGAACAAGGACAGACCACACCTCAACAATGGAGTTGCAGGGATCCATAGTTGCAGTACTATGACTCATCACACATCAGTTAATGTGTACACACTCAACCTCTTTCTCTAATGAAGGAAAGCAGACACTCTGGCATTCAGTAATTAGATCTGGTGAATAAATAATGTATGTACCGTGTCCTCGCACAGTGAGAGTTACAGGGACCCATTCCGTGATGGCAAGGAGAGGTGACACTATATCAGAGCGGCAGGGGAACGGACCTGTGCGATGGCTGCCTCGTTGTCCGCCAGACCCAGCAGGAAGATGCGGGCCTTGTCGATTTTGACAGGCACGGTGCGCCCGCGCCACTCCACCTCGCTCATGGTGGCGGCCTGCTTCGCCCTCGTCTGGGTGATCAGAGTCTGCGAGCGACAAAAACCAGCAGTGAGCATGCGGGCCCTGAGGGGAAGGAGCGGTAAGAGGTTTCTTTCAAAGTAAAGTGGAGGAGCCGAACAAGCACTGACGCACTGATCAAATGCGGTGCAGGAAAGCAATATCAATTCATCGTACTGTCAATTCGCTATGGAGAAAACAAAGCATTGTTTTTCATATCTCAAAGCGTGACAGAAACATGAAATTAGATTTTCTCTTTTGAAACCATGGATGTTAAAATTGTAGGGTTTATGTATCACTTGCCTTCTAGAGCCTTCTAGAAGACTCCTCATGCTGTGAAATTGAAATTGAGAACTAATGTATTCTGAAACAACACTAACTGTCTTACCACTGTGCCTGAGCGGCTTCTCTCAACAAACTGCTTTGTGTGACACCCAGGGCAACCTACAAATAACTTGCAACTCTTCACACTGGAATATTAATCCCTTTCCATGTAAAATATTTTGTGGTCTCACTTTTTCAGTGAAACCAAGAGCACAAAACTAAAGCACTTAATGCCCACTTTGGCTCAGCAGCTGCCGCGTCATTAACCACTGAACTTCCAGCTGGACGTGGCAAAGTTATTGCTATTGTCACTCTAGACACAATAACTTGTAATGAATTCATTGGGCCGCTCAGTCATCAAGGTACCAGTTATGTGCGCCCAGCTGTGTAAATGGATAAAAACTGTAAGTCGTTCTGTGTAAGAGCACCTGCTGTATGACAATGTAATGTAATGTGTGTGGAAAACAACTTGTGCTTAACATGCAGGCATTCTGCCCTGAGGCCCCACTGACCTCCAGGCCCTCAACCAACATGCTGCCTCCCCCTCCCGCGCTCAGCCTCATCTGCATCAGGTCGTTTATGGCATTCTGGTCACCTAGAATCAGAGCAGGGGATACAGGGGTGAATCACTCAGTGAGACAAGAGAGCATACCACCGTGTCAGCGCCACCGGGAAACTGGTGAGGAGAGGCAGCTCTCACCAATGTTGTAGGCGCAGTAACGGATGTTGGGGGAGATTTCCTCCACACGCCTGTGGTACAGCACCGCCTGCTCTTCTGTGAAGGCGCTCGCCAGCTTCTCACAGATTGTTCTGGAAGAAAAAGAGAGAGAAAAAAAGATTGGTAAATTATTAATTGTGACAATTTAACTTTAGAGTTGGATGCAGTAGAAGACCATTGAGAAGTGCAGAACCTACTAGTCATCTAGTATCAATCCTGGCATCCACAATTCATAGGGATATTGTTACATTTTTGTACAGCAAGGCATACTTCATGTCAAACATACAAAACTCATTTATGACATGCCTTTCAGCAGTTGTGAAAGGCATGGCAACTATGATCCATTAATTCTATTCTGAGCCTGCCTGCTTTCTTTCATTTGCTCTGTGAAGTTTGAGGTTTCCCAGTCTGAATCTAACCAATGACAGCTGCAGAGAATTTAGCCAGACTTTGTACAGGAACTCCGGTGGCAACAGACATACTTGCACTTGTTGAAGGCTTCCATTGCCGTTTTCCACTGCTGAAGCTCAAACTGCACCATTCCAGTCAAGTAGGCAGTGTAGGCCTGTGGACAAAACACCAGTCAGCTCAATCAAATCCCAGGTGAGTATGAGATGGGAGACTAACAAGTCTGAGTGCCCCTCCAGGGCCACAGCAGCTCTGACCTGGGCCTCCAGCTTAGTCTTGGCATCCACCCTGGGGCTCTCACACAGACGCTCCAGGTGTTCTCCATGCTTGGCAGCCTTGCGCAGACGGGACAGCAGGTGGAAGCGTTTGCGTGGCTCTGTGTTTGCCTCCTGCTTCAGCTGCATGGCATAACTCCACGCCCGCTCAGCCTCCATCAGGACGAGCAACAGATACCTGGGACAGGAGCGGGGATGCAGAAAAAGAGATTCAGTTGGTTCATTTGTTTTCATGTTTGTGAGAGAGCACAGCATGAGGGAAAACAACACCAAAACTGAATTCTTGGTGACTCAAAAAAAAAATGTTGCATAATCACTGCAGGAAGTAAAGAAAGAGGACAGTAAACAAAAACTGCATTCCCAAAAGGTGAGAAGTTTTTCCTCCTTGTGAACCTTCACCTTTACCCAAAACCTGTTTGTTCAGCTGTCAGTTTGTTAAATGTTTAAGAAATGTTGTTCTTCCATTTTCAACCCTATCACTAACTGACTTCACTAATAAATGTCATTCCATAGAGGTTAATTATTTTAATTGTTCATTTTAATTGTTCATTGCAATTGTCTTTGCATTTGAGGCAGCCCATTGGTTAATGAGCCACACCTGCTTAATTAAGGGCATATTACATACAGGTGTGTAGCTGGAGTCTCATTTTTTCTGCTGACTGCGTACTCAGGCCAATCTCCTCTGTTTGTTGGTTTTTAAAATAAACTTGGTTTTTAAACACTGGCTCTTTCTGCTCATTTCTGTGAGACATGTCAGTCTGTCTCACCACATTTGGCATCAGAGTGGGATTCATACTCCCTGGATGAAAGAGTCACCCATTATTTTGAAATGAGCAAGAAAAGAGAACAGGAGAACAACCCAAAGAAAACCAGAGATGTGAATGTCAGGCCTATGTGTGCAGTACAGAGGAGGACCTACAGCTGAACTGTTCCAGGCATCTGCTGACCTGTGCTGCCCAGGAAAGGGAGCTCAGGGAGCCCTCGGGAACCGGTGAGGTCAGGAGGGTGAGCTTCATACAGGTGCAGCAGAAGGATAAACATTTTGTAGGGTCAGAGAAGATATTCTCGGTGACCAATGAGAGGCCACTCTATAACCCCAGGTGGTGGAATGGCTCGGGAGCCTCAGGAAGCTGGAGGGAGCCATGGGGAGGGGAACTGTTGCCCAAGATGCATGGGGGGACTGGCTGTCTGCAAGCCTAGAGGGAAGAATTCCTGGCACCCGGTGGTTCTGTGCATTGGGGGACTCGATGGTTTTACCACTGCCTGATTTTTGTGGACAGTTATGGGACATTTTGATAGAACCACAGCTGGTAAAATTGGGGAGGGGGAGATGGAAATGTTAAGGAAAACATTCGCCTTTCCCCCAAAACCTGTTTCTGTTCCACTGTCACTTTGAGTGTTTAACAAGCAATTCTCCATTTTCAGCCTTGACAATAACTGGGTTCTCTGACTGTCATTCCATATAGGTTAGTTTAATTCTTCATTGTAATCATCCATCTGTGAGCCAGCCCACTGGTTATCAAGCCACACTTGCCTAATTAGGGGCATATTAAATACAGGTGTGTAGCTGGACAGCAGGAGGCTCTTTCAGCTGTGCTCAGGCTGGTTTTGTTTTGGTTTTTTTTGGGAACACTTCCTCTAATTTTTGTGCGAAATGGTGACCAGCTTCTACACACATTCATTTCTTGCCTATCTATGTTTGAGCAGGAGGAGCCATTTTAAGCATTTTGGTGCAGCAAAGGTATGATCAACTTTACTCATTGTAAAGAGTCTGCTGCCTCCAGTGACGTTATGGAGTACCTGTTGTCAGACAGCATCTCCACGGTTACTTTTTTCCCAGTGAACTTGTGGCGGTTTCCCATTTTGAAACCCAGGGTCTTGCGAAGGCGGCGCAATCGACGTGAACAGTAGCCCCTTGGAAATGCAGACAAGAAACCAGGTTAATTGGTAACACAATCCCATCAACACTCACTGACAGCAACACACTCCATTACTATTACCCAAGTCTTTCTCACCTGTATCGCTGGTAGTCCCCATGTCTCAAACCGTGCTGCTGCTGGGAATCCTTAATTATCTGGAGAACTGCAGGTCAGTGTTAAGGAGACGCCTTCACCACCTCTCAGAACTCTGATACAGGGATGAGTCTAAAAATTTAAATACTTATTGTAGTCTACATCGCAAACTATGATTATGACGCCTGCCACGCCGTCATAGCTTGTTACAACTGTAATCTGTAGTTATATTAGCACTTGTACAATTTGTAATGGACCACGCTACAGTTCGATCTGTGTAGTTATATGAACATGGATTATACACATTAATGCGTAGCCAACCGTTTGGATAACTCGACACTAACGAAGGAAACATGTTAGTTTTAAGATGCGGCTCAGGGTAGCTACCTCAAATCACTCCAAAAATCCAAGCGTTATGAAATGCACACAAATCTGCATAATATCCCTAACTTAAATAAAACACGTCCTTTTTTCAACTGACCCAATGTACTGGAAAACGAGTGAAAACGAGCAACTGTTAGCTTCTTAATGACACGTAGACTAACTAGCTAACAACCCACTGTGGGCAGCTAGCTAATACAGCCTACCAAGCTAACACATGAATAGTTGCAAGTACACAGCAAGCAACTCACGAATGAAACCACAAATGCTCAAGACACAAGTACACATTAAGGATACTTTCCAAACTAAGCCCCTGGTCGGCGGAATTCTCCTTATTTTCATCCATTCCAACTAATTTAGCCTCGACGTGTTTCTCTACGGCCATCTTTTCTGCATGGAAACGTGCAGTCTACGCAAAGTACACCGGAAGTTACTACTTTCAAGGAGGGGCATAGAGCAGACGTATCGCGGAGGTCACATGATGATTGAATCTATGACGATGGGAAAACCACGGGAATTTATTAAAGGCCGTGATAAAAACGAAGTTAACCTCTTGTAAACAGTTTCCGCGTCATCAAAGCCTGATTCTCAGTGCAACGTGCGTGAAAAATTGAATAATGAGAGCTGACCTCCTGAAACAACGTGGTCATTACTATTCAACAGGAAGTGATGTAGAGTGTCAGTGACCACAACGCCTAAGCGAATTTCTGGTGCTAATTCCATGTAGTATTAAAGCAACTGCGTGCAATTTAAGTGTCTTTTAAATGTACTTTTATGGTCATGGAACTCATCCCGATTAAACTTCTCACCCATCACGATAGTATGTTAAAAAAAATCAAGGGGCAGATGGCATTTGGTTACGGTTACGCCCAGAGGGGCTTAAAACGTAGTTTTCACTGATTTGCTGGAATGCGGCTGCAAAAGCACCGGATATTCAAATATGGTGTTCACAGTCTCTGGGTGGTGCCCTAATGTAACGAAGAAAAAACTGTTGTAACATCATGAAGTGTGTCGATCTGCTTAATTTGCCTTTTGTCAGTTTTCCTTCCAAATCTGCTTTGGACATTCTTTACAAATTCGTTTGCAATCTGCGTCAAACACCACAGACACTGTATGTATAGCTAGCCTACCTGACATATTGAAGTGTGCTATTAATCATTATGGTGTAAGGCGGGGATTTGTCAATAATACATTAAAGCCTTTTGCCCAAAACAGAACCCACGATACTTAGCTTATAGGCTGTTTGACAACATTCTGATTATGGGAAATAGTACTGCCGTGTCATTTCTTTATAAATTCATTATTCCTCACATTAACAGACATATTTATTACCTTTGGCAAATATATTTCAATGTGCTTATAGTCCTTTCTGCTGTGCATAACCTCCAAATGTTGCACGTAGGATCACAATGCTATATGCCTTTCACATACGATTTAACTTGTTGAATCGCATGCCTTGGTGGCCATACCATGGATAGTGATTATATGTGGCCATGTTCAAAAGCCATTTCTCTTGAGCTGTCACTTGCATAACCCAAAGATTTTATGGGTCCCTTCACATATGATAAGCTTTTCATATATGAATACAACATTGATTTTATATGGGAATTACAATTCATAAGATGACCACATGCCACAGCCACAAAATGTAATTATACACAAATGTGTGGAATTTCTACTATAGTTGCAGTTGCACAGCCTGAATACTACACTCATAGACATATTAACTTTAAATATTGCACACCAGGTAACAATGTGCCACTTGTGCCAAATTTATAGTGCAGCGTTTCCCAAACCTCTCCTGGAGGACCCCTTGTCCTGCATGTTTTAGATCTCTCCCTAGTCCAACACGGCTGATTCAAATGATCAACTCATTATGAACTCCTGGAGCTGCTTAATAACAAACTGATCATTTAAATCAGCTGTGTTGGAGCAGGGAGAGATCTAAAACATGCAGGACAAGGGGTCTTCCAGGAGAGGTTTGGGAAACACTGTTACAGTGTATAAAGCATGTTTTGCTGGCTTACAGATATATTATTTATTTCTTAGATTGCCAGGCATCTGAGTTTGGAACAATACAGCACATCTTTGAGCTTTTTGTATGCCAGAGAAGAATGTGGAGCAATGCTATGACGACCAAAGTTTTTGAATTTTGTTTTCGAATCCAAATTGTTTCTGCTGTCAGGATTCTGACGACTCAATAAATCACAATGATTGCTGATCAATATGAGTGTTACATCGCAATCTCCATCTACTACAGTTCAGAATGACCAATATACTCAGACTGTGGAAAGTGAGATGTGCTTTCACCTGGAACAATTTGCAGATCTGGCATTTTTCAAAGCTCTA
Source organism: Megalops cyprinoides (assembly GCF_013368585.1). Taxonomy (NCBI): domain Eukaryota; kingdom Metazoa; phylum Chordata; class Actinopteri; order Elopiformes; family Megalopidae; genus Megalops; species Megalops cyprinoides. The sequence goes on along the minus strand of NC_050583.1, from coordinate 18,641,646 downwards.
ATTCAGGTAAACATTAATGAGAGCTTTATCAGAATGATGTGTCTCCACCAATCATTTTCATCCTACTGTATTTAGGAAAGCCTTTCAGGTTTCAACACTGGCAGCTAAACTGTCTTCATATAAAAGTATGACATGCAGTATTGCCTTTACAAAATGGAAAATACTGAAAAATGTAATGTCCTGGGTATTACACCATTAATAGGTCACATATACGACAAGATATCAATTCTCATGTAAGAAAAAGTTTATTCATAAATAAAAGGAAACATCCTACACTTCCACTATACTTTATCCAAAAAAGCAAAAGTAGTTTGCAAGGGCCAAGTTTTGTGTTCATTGTTTTTATTGCATTCTGTTGCAGGTCCTTCAGATCTGTGTCCTGAGGCTCAGATGTTTTCAGCTGCGTTGACGTACTTGGTGAAAAAGGCCTTGATCTCGGCGATGTGCATGGTCTCCTTGATGGTGGTGTCACGGCTCCTCACCTGGACCAGACCATTCTCCAGAGTGCTGTCAGTGATCACCACGGTGAACAGCACACCCATCTCATCATACCTTTAGACACAGCCACACAGAACATACTGCTGAGAAAAACACCCATCACAGGGTCACGCCGAATACAGCTAAAAGCATGTTCAAACTTTATCTCAACATTTGGATGTAATGTCTGTAACAATAAGACTGGAGTTCTTCAGCTTCCACCAGTGGTGCCAAGCAATGCTAATTTTTTTTTTTTTTTTTTTTGCAGTCAATTATGTAACATGTACAGTGCCTTCCATGTTTATTCACAAAGTTGTTAACCTTTAGCAATGACATGGTTAAAACAGAAATTGAAAATGTAATTTTTGCTCAGATGAACTGATTACTACGGCTTTGTATGTTTTTCAAAGAATGATTTCTTTTCCAAAAAACACAATGATCAAATTTTATTTAAACCTTCACATCTCTACAAATAAAACTTGGCACTTGCTTTAAAATTCAGTTGTCTCGTCATGGACACTTCTGCAACCTAACAGATGTATGTTACACCCATGTTAACAATGGATATGAAAGTAGGTTATGCACCAAATTTCAGGGTCTTTGACCTGCACAAGACACATGATGCACATAAAAAATAATTCAAATAATAATAATAATAAAGCCTTCACTTTATATTTTAAGGTTGCTCTGTAGTAACTATGATTGATCCTAAGATTGCTTAAACTTCAAAATATTCAAAGGTCCTGTGAAACACAGTCCCTCTCTATCTTAGCAGTATGTTTCCATGGTCTAGACATGTGAGGGGTAAATTAATATGAGTAGTTACTTGGTGTTCAGCTGCTCCATGGATGATTGCATGGTCTCCAGGTAACCAGGCCAGGTTGATATCCCTCTTTCCAGTAATTCATGAAGTAAGGCCTCACAAACCTGGAGAACCAAGGGAAAGCAGTGGTATCCACCACGACATTTTGCCTGTTATTCATAATAATAAACCTCCAGTAAACCTCCTAATTACTCTGACATCAACTGTACTTGTTAACATGCATTTCATAAAATGTAGTATGTTGTAAAAAGAGTATGGACTATAAAGACATCTACGCAGATGAAATGTCTGTGCAATGTCAAAAAAAACGTAACAATACAGGCTAATGCAATAGTTTGTTTGAGTATTGAACAGCGTATGCATGGAGGGTAGCACAACAGTTTTACCTGTCGTAGTTCCACAGTGGGTCCGCGCCCCATGTCCAAGGCTACTTTAACTGGGGCCAAACTGGGATGCAGCTTTAAAACCTACACAAATGCAGAGGTTTTCATATAATCAAACACACATGGCTACAAATTTACACTGGTGATAAACTTTGACGATTGATGATTTATCAGTGTAGAAATGAGAGTTTCCCTGAGTATGAAAATAAATGCAGGCTAAAGTCTTTGCTTCAATGTTCCAAAAGGGAGCTTTCTCCCTGAATACAGAAAGGGAGAGAGACAGAAAGGGACAGAGAGAAAGCCCCCAACGATCAGAAGACGCTGCTTTTTAAGCACACCCTGCCTCATCCCCTGATATTCGTGGTAAACAGCTAGGCTAGCGTCCTGTGGAGAGTGAACAGTGTCTCGCCATTGCCTCCAGAAGGATTCATTTGCATTTTAAAAGGTGCGCTCAAGCAACACCTTTCCTCAACTTCCAGGGTGAGGCTGGCCAGACAAGGCCAGCTGCAAGATCTTTTCAAACAAAAGGTCTTTTCATACAACATTTCAGCAAACAGGAGACAAGCAGGTCACCAATCGTTTTTGTTAAAAAATTACCGTATATACGTATGATGTAAAGTTACTGACAAACCTCTACAGTGAGAATAAAGTTGACCATATTTCTACTGCACCAGAATGCTTAAAATTTAGACTGCCAAGAAATGAATTTGAGGAGGAAAAAGCTGTCACCTTTCGTGAATGCAATTTCCGTTTGCTGTCTGTCTTCTTCATCTCCTGCAGTGAATTATGCAGATATGCCAAGACTCCACGGTCGATGTTTGCACACACAGAAATGACGTGAGGCACCACGGACTTCCTCCCATCTTTACACTGTGGGACAAGCAAATCCATAGATGTCCATGGAGACACCAAGTAAACTGTAACACAGGTCCTTGAGTCAATGAGAACTGTGCGAAGACCTGGGCTTTTTATTCAGCGGGCTAACTATGTCCCTAGTGAAGACATGTATGCTATGACTATGTAGTACAGGAATACATACCCATCTTATGCAATACCAGTGCACTCTGTTTATGAGAAATACTGATATAAGTATCAATCACACATAGTAATCAAAAAACACTGGGACAGAATCATTCCTATATTAACACTGTTTAACACATCAGGTTGTAAGAATTAAGCAATCCACTTCAAAGAATACATTTGTGCTTAATTACAGAATGTATTATTGTACTCAATGAAACACAAAGGTGTCTAATGAACAAAAATGTCAGAATTTCAAGAGAGCATACCCCACTATATTTGCACATGTGTGAATAAGTGGGAGGTTGACTGACCTGCAACTTACTGCTGCGCTTGTGTAACTGCAGCAGTTCCTCGTCCCCCAGGCTGCACAGTGTCTCCAGTGGCTCTGCACCCCAGGGGAACTGGTACAGTATTCTGACCCCCCGAGATACCTTCTCCCCCTCCTTCCCATCCTCTATGTCACTGCTGCTGAAGCTGGAAGGGCCCATGGCGAACTGCAGACACACAGATCAACCAGGCTCTATAACCAAACATGGCTTACCTGCTATCGGCTATTCAGTTGGCTTTTAAATCAGGACAGAGAATGAAGTTGCACATAATCCACGATAAAACAGTATCTAATTTTGTACGCATCTAATCCTTTGTTGTCAGAGATTTCAGTAATGATAACCATGAACCCATCTCATAATGAAGTAATCGCAGAAACTTTATAAATATCCTCAAAAGGAAATCATTCACAAATGAAAATGCAATTCAACGGGTACATATTAACCCAAAATCCACTAAGCAAACCCACTTTGCGCCACCACTGCAACCGCTGACGTGCCCAGTAGTCCAGCCACTGCGAGGAGGTGCGGGGCGAACAGAACCATACCAGGGAGGCCTGAGTAACCTCAGCTGGGCTGGCAGGGAGAGGAGCTCAGATCAGGCTTCAACCTACAGTACAACATTGTAGCTGATACACACCTCATAGAGCCTCTACAACTGTTCCTACTGATAAGTAGCCTTAAATAAGACACAATGTCACACTAAAAGGTAAAAATAAACAGACAGTCCAGTCAAAATAAAGGCACGTCAATGTGTCAAGACCAGGGGATGTGTTTCCCTGTACTCTTTAAATAACTAATGACCTTGCAGTCAAAGATTTTAAACTAGCTCGGATGAAGCAATACAAGCATAAGTGCTTTTCATTGTAAGGTGAAATGTGAACATCCTGGACAGCACCCGTCCAAGACCAGTACTATCCACCCAGATCAAAATATGTAGATGGATAATGGGGCCGGAGCACAGTATTTGAATGCAGAATAATTACAATGTAATAATTACTTGCTTCTACCAAGACCTGTAATGGCTGCAACTGCTATATTAAGAGTGCCATAAGAAACCCCGCCGGACATCACAAAATAACTATGACAAAGAGGATGGCACATATGCAGCATTCAGAGGAGTCGAACCAAACATGAACACAATGTGTAGATGAAGCGCAGAGCCTCACCAACCAGGCCCATTGATATGTCCCTCCAATGGCTGGTAGCACACCCCAGTCTCTGCCAGGCCAAATGGAAGCCTCCTATTCACCAGCTCCAAAGAGGGCAAATACTGCTCCAAAGCACCTAGGAGGCATGGACCAACGAACAATTAACATACCTCTCAAAGTAAACAGCGAAATATTTTACACTCTAGACACTGACTACTGACTACTTACCTTGCAGAAGATTACTCCGTATTGGTGCACTGTTCTGCAGTAGTTTCTGTAAATCTTCTTTAACCTGGTCCAACTTTAGAGCCCTCTGGCTGAGAATGTGGTCCACAGCATTACAGTCAACTAACTTAAGTGTCCTTTGATCAGTCACAGGTCTGTTTCTGGTCAAGTGCAGAGTGTTGATTCCAAACACCTGTGCTTTGGACATCACCACTGACGTCCACCACTGGTCCAGCATATTCTTCCTCAGTTCCATTCCCAAGGGTCCATAGGCACAACTAATACCACGTAGAAATGATTCTCCTTGGTCAGGGATTATGTAATAGCGGCCTGAGCAGAACTGCATGAACGCGCTTGTGTGATCACTGTCTTTAACGGCAGTCCCCAAGCTTCGGCAGTCTCTCCATAGCTGGAAGGGATTAGCGAACCCACAAAGCAACGATCGCACATTCTGTTTCTTCAAGAAGAACATTCGCCTTCTGACACAGTAGGTTAGCATTCTGACCTGGAGATTTGTATGTGTACCCATTTTCAATGAAAGAAATAACATCGGCAAACATAAAGCTAATAATGTTTACTTTGGCTACGATAGAAGAAACATGTCTAATAGTACTCATACACACTTCTCACAACTCGTTTCAGAAGGTAACGGGGAGGTCTGCACGTTCCCAGGCTGTAAAATAATTGTCCGGCTAACTATGAGAGGATGAAGACACAAGTACTGGCTAGCCAAGAACACTTTTAAGTAACTACCACATGGCTATGCACATCAAACGCTGACCGCTAGGTAAGGCAGCGTCCCGGTTCATGTTTGCATAGTTAAAGATGCATTGCGAGTTTAAGATTTTGTTAGCTGTCTGGGCTGCCTTGGCTTCCTAAGTTCCTACACGCGAAATCAACGTGACACCATGCTGGCTTAAACTGGAACCAAATAAACGCTGTAATGCAGTCAATTTCAAAGAATTATTTTTAGCTAGCTACCCAAAATTCAGTTCTCTTCATTCAAGTAAATATTAATTTTAAAATACTCAACGGGACATTAATGCTATATTAATAACTTTTCCTGGTAGTACCTAGAAAATGTTCATCGAGACGGTCGGATTGTGAAACGCGGCGGACCACGATGACGTAGTTCCTGCTTCAAGGCATGTGACGTTAGCTGCTAGTGGCATGTGCATGCTGAAGATTTTCCTTTGGGTACATTCAAGTACAGTTGAGCGCATTTGAATCAGAGGGTGCTTCGCAGATGCACTTTTATCTTCGCCCGTCAATCTAGTTACTGGTATCCACGATCCACCCGCCCAGATAGTGGATCTGAGCAGTACCCGCACTTAACTGTAATGGCCGCGCGTACAGATGGGTTCTCCGAAGAATCCCCGCCTTGGATATGTGTCCGTTCCGACTTTTTTGAGTTTGTTGTCAGTGAAAATGAATCAGTACGCACCAAACGTTCATGCAGATTAATTACAGTGGATGATCCCTGCCGAGTTGGATAAATCCAACTTTACGGCTAATAACATGTATGTACTTTCATGTAGTGCTGGATTGGTCACGTTTCGCTCAAAACCCATGAGCCTAACATTTTTATCTGGAAGCTGAACACTTTGGTATTTATTTGAAAACGATGAAGTCATTTAGCACACACTTATCCAGGGAAACTTACATAGGCTACAATTCTTTTTGTATGTTCATTTATACAGCTGGATGTTTACTGAGGCAACTGTAGGTTAGGTGTGTTGCCCAAGGTACAGCAGCAGTGCACCACCAGGGAGTTTAACCAGCAACCTTTCAGGTATGATCCCTGCTCCTTACCACTGTGCTACACTGCAACCCCCCAGCAGTTACCAAACCCGTATTTCAGCTTAATGTATTTTATAAATAGCTGTTTTTGAATCAGACTTGGATGTGCAGTTGCCCCTAGCACCACCTTAACTGAAAATCCAGTCACTGTCAAAGCAACACTTCAAGGTGCCAGTACTAGATTAAAAATAAACTCGCATATATGAAACAAATCCCCTGTGTAATCAGTCATAATGCGTAACTATTCAATCTCAAAAGTGTCATGAACTGGATCATGTGTTAGCATCTCATATAAAGATGCTAGTGTTATGTTTCCAAGAAAAGCTCACAACAGACCTGTGATGTCTTACCCCCAGGCAAATGTTCCCTTACAGAGACACAAGACAGAGAGCTTTTGTTTTGTTTTTTTTATTTGAAAGGCCATGCATTGCCTTCTGTTAAGATTTGAACATATCACTTTAAACATACTGTAAATTAAATGATTTGCATTACCTAGTAAAAAACAAAAAAGAGGAATGTGACAAAAATGGTAAGAAAAGTGCACCATCACACTCTGCTGCACTGCAGACACCACTTGGTTTTTCAGGACTTCAAAATGAGCATTTTCAACTCAATTGTAAAAATAAAAATACAGTACAATGCAGGATAAGAATATTGGACTTAAACAGGACAAAACAATAAATTACTCCTACATGTATTATGTGCGCATCTTTTTTTTACTGTGGGAAAGGTGGAGGCATGGGGTAGGGTACCATGGGTTGTGGTGGTTGCTGCGGCTGCTGCTGTGGGTTAAATGGGAACTGTGGGTGGCTCATGCCGTTCTGAGCAGCGCCCTGGTTCCCTCCAAACTGCTGGTTCTGGAAATTCTGATTTCCGAATGTGCCAGCTTGGTTTGCAGCGCCGAAGTTGGACTGTCCACTGCTACCATAGCCATTTCCAAAGCTACTGCTGCTGCCGTCATAGCCGCTTCCCCCATAGCCTCCGTTCTGTGTCTTTGTGCCAAAAACTTTCTTTGCTCCGCTACCAAATCCCCTGTCGCTATCCCGATCCCTAAAGCTACCAAAATCCCTCCTCCCTCCAGAATACCTATCCCGTCGGTCGTCCTTATAGCCACCTCTTCCCCCCCTTGAACGACCTGAAAGAAAAGAATGCAGGATTTAGAAACGGCAATGGTGGGTGGGCATTTACAGAACCAAGACACACTTCTAAAAGTATATGGAATAAATTAGATACAATAAATGTGAATTTGTGTAAAACAACTAAACCAGAGCCCTTATGAAACCCCCCCCCCCCCACATTAAACCCTCCCTTGCACAATGACTCCATGGCTCATCCACTCAAAGAAAAAAAGTAAAGAAAGGCCTGTAGATGAACCACAGTCTCTGTATCTCACCAATTGAATTTACCTCCTCTGTCTTCCACCATCTGGATGAGCTTGGGGTTGATTGCCTGATTGGCCTCGCGAAGGACAGAGATGAGGTCGCTGGCTTGTTTCATGTTGCCGGGAGTAAAGAAGGTGTAGGCTGTACCCGTTTTTTGACTGCGGGCGGTTCTTCCAATGCGGTGGATATAGTCCTCAGAGGAGTTAGGGTAGTCATAATTGATGACAAATTTCACATCTTCCACATCTGTAAAGTGTTGCAGTGTGGCAAAAAGCAACGTACAAGATTTTGCACACCACAACAGCCAGACCAAAAACACAAGTTAGCAAAACATGTGGGGAGAAGATACTATCTGTGCTGCAAAGAATAGCGTTAACACAAATCCAATGTTCAACTCCATGGGAATACTACTGTGGGAAGAGAGAAACGATGCACACTCCATTTGCTTCCGTCCAAAAAAAGGAAAAAAAAAACGTCACCCTCCCTCTTAACCACAAGAAAAAACTGGATTGAAGTCTTACCATTAAGGAGTATGCATTCACTAGTCCTTTCCCAATGCAGCGAAATCCCCACAAATTGTCAAGTGACATCCAGGTGCTTCTACGCAGTAGGGCCGCTATGTGCACTGTTGCCTCCTCGTGTGCCAATATAGGACCTTTCAGTTGGTAAGGCTTTGAAGGTCCTTTTCCCTTACACACTCATAAGAAGCTTGCTATAAAGGCCACACTGCATGTCTTGCCAAGACCATATAGACCAGAACTAATTTGAGGGGTCCCAAAAAAGAAAAAGCGCCTATTCACCCCGATCTATCAAAAAGCATCCCTCATGAGTCTCGTCTAGGCAAGATCTTCCAAGAAGCCAGTGTTCACTTGAGAAAATGTCTCTCGTTGGCAGGTCTCGACATGACTTAAAAAAACGCAGGCGAGGGAGGAACTTGAGCTTGGAATTTGGTTTGAGATTTTATATTTCCACTTTTTCTCTAAATGTCCCACTGTCACTACACATGTGCCAGTTGTCACCAATTGAGAGGTGATTGACTATGTTGAAACTGCTCTCTCCATTTCAATACCAGCATTTTTACCATCTGTTTGCAAACACCCATGCTTTAACAAGCTCCACAAGTAAACTTTCCAAATCTCAAACAATGACTTGCCACACAGTGCTCTACAACAGACATGCAAGGCATGGTAACAGCACAAAGCTGGGTTTGAGTTGGAACAGGGCTGGGTGAATGGCATTTCAGGTAAACCCATGGACAGAGAACAGATATGAATCAGAACAAGGCTTAGCCACACTGCCTTTCGAAGATTACTGGCACACAATGCTGAGCTCAGCCTTTCACCTCTCTACGCGACTGGGTGGCAGCCAGTCGGTCACTTCCAATAGTCCTCCTTCCCCCTCTCGAGGCCTGGACTGTCATGCCTAGGCCCTGCCACAAAGACTGCACCTTTAGGTGAGAAAAACTCAGAAAATGCATAGAAGTTAAAGAAAGCAATACACTTTCTTTAAAGTAACATTTTAAGAAATGGTACAGAAAGGTATGTTGGGAACACTAACCTAGACCTCTGGAAGCGACGTCTGTGGCGATCAGGATGGGAGCCTTTCCGTATTTGAATTCTGTAGGAAGACAAATTGAAGGCCATGAAGCTCTGTCAAGAGGCACTTTGTCCTCCCCCCTACAAGTGACAGCAGATACTGAAATAACAGTATTTGGAACATACCATTCAGAACCCAGTCCCTTTCCTGCTGACTCTTGTCTCCATGAATGCCCATTGCTGGCCAGCTGGAAGGAACACAAACATTAGAAGCAGCACTTTGACGACTGTCTCACCACTTGCATCATTTGCTGAAGGCACTTACCCATCTCTTCTCATTCTCCTTGTGAGGTCATCACATCGCCTCTTGGTCTCAACAAAGATGATGGTCTTGTTCTCTTTCTCACTCATGATCTCTTCGAGCAGACGGAGGAGTCTACAAGAAAGGTTTAGACGGTTAGCTTCACCGACTAGAGCTGTTTGTCATAGCCAAACACCCAAGTGAAATTCAATACACACAATTCCTTTAATCATACAAAAACTCACTTGTCATCCTTCTCTCCATCATTGCAAACATCCACAATCTGCAGGATGTTGTGGTTGGCGCTCAGCTGCAGGGCACCCACATTGATCTGCACATAGTCCTTCAGGAAGTCTTCTGCCAGCTGACGCACTTCTTTGGGCCAAGTGGCACTCCACATGAGCGTCTGTCTGTCCGGCTGGAAAGAAGAGATCAAGTTATTACCACAGCTCTAGTTGTGGAGCCTAATGCTGAAAATCGTACAATATGTAACGCTGGCTTACTCTGATCTGATCCACAATTTTTCGGATTTGTGGCTCGAAACCCATGTCCAGCATTCTGTCGGCCTCGTCCAAGACGAGGTAAGTGCAGCGACGCAGATTTGTCTTTCCAACCTCCAGGAAGTCAATCAGCCTTCCAGGTGTAGCGATGCAAATCTCAACACCTGGAAAAACAGCAATACAAGTTAACTGGTCTGGTCTCCACATTTATAAACTAAAATTCAGATGGGAACTGGTTTTCAAGTTCTAACCATACCTCTCTCAAGGTCACGGATCTGTGGTCCTTTAGGGGCACCTCCATAAATGCAAGTGGACTTCAGTCGAGAGGCTCTCCCATACTCTGCAGCGACCTGTTGGACTTGTTGGGCCAACTCACGGGTCGGGGCAAGGACCAAACACTGAAAGAAAGGAGGCATTACATCCAGCTATCCTCTTGCAACGATGTAGGGGAATAATCTTAGCGATATATGAAAGTACTTACGATTGGGCCATCACCGTGTTCCAGGAAAGGCTGGTGGTTGATGTGCACAATTGCAGGCAGAAGATACTACGAGGAAAACAAAAGTAATGTGTAAAGAGAATGACCGTCACATTTGGCATTTATATCATAGTGTCTACTTTCATAAAGCAGGAATAAAAAGCATGCAAACTAGTGGATGTGTAAAAGACAAGACTTAAGAGCCCATCACTTACTGAAAGGGTTTTGCCAGATCCTGTCTGTGCAATCCCAACCATATCTTTCCCACTCAGAGCCAATGGCCATCCTTGTGCTTGGATAGGGGTAGGCTCTGAAAAGTTTTGTTTGGTGATCACATCCATCACGTATGCTGCAACACAACAGAATGTATTAGTTTCAACACATGTGCAGATGTATCAATGTAGGGAGAATGTTATAAATTTTGCTGCTCTTATCCAAAGCAACTTCCAAGTCAGATACAACACAGTGAAAAGTCAACAATATTAGAAGTACTGTATGACAAAGTTCATGCAGAATATAGATTTACTTACTTGGAAAACTGGCTTCGTGGAACTTCAAAATGGGGTTTGGACAGTCCCGTCCCTTCACTGTGACTTCTTTACTTCTCCTGTATTGTTCAACTTCTTGGGCCGGTCTACGGGTGACATCGGGGTGTTCTTGGTAGAAATTCTTCTCGAATTTTGGCAGTTCGTCCAAGTTCCAGTGTTTCTTCCGCAGTCTTTCGCCGGGATTGCCAAACTTTCCTTGGGGAGGCCCACTTCGACTTCCACCAAAACGTGGTGCACCGCCATAGCTGTGAGCAGAATGATATAAAGACCACCAAAATGAAACCCACGCTTCGCTACACGACAGAATGTTTCGGATAGATATCGTGTCTAGTATTAGAATGTAACGAACCCATTAGCTACCTACGCACCCAGCCGACTATTAACTATTAGCTCGGTAATCTGCTAGCTAACCATGTTGTCTAGCGGTAGCGAATGCTAGCGTGTTAGAAGTAGCTGTTGGCCATCTATCTTCAAACCCTGAGAAAAGCATTTAAGTCGTCGTACTTAACAGCATTAATTTAAGCAGTGAACAACGGATGAGGCTTGTAGGCAGGGTCGATTTCATTTGTTTCTGCGTCACATTTTAAGCCGCTGCCATTTTACTTCTGACCGACAGAGGAACAAAGAAAAAACCGGCCGGCATTTTGTATTCGCATCCAGTTTCGCCACATGGCGAACCTAAGACCAAGGAGGGTTGTATGTCTGAATTTTTACCTGAACTTCCTCTCACATATACATTTTCACCATTTTTTTCTCCGTTATAATAATGATTTCAATGGATAACAGTCTTTTTAAAACCAGAATTACTGCTTGCAAGCAACAAATAGGTCATCATTTAATCCCTTTTGCAAGCAGGATGGCGGATTTAAATCATTCGTATTTACAATAAGTATGGGGCTAGCTAAAAGATTGATTTAACTAGCTACCCACATGGTACCTTTAGTTAGATATCTAACAACATTATTAGCTGGCTAATTAGGTAGCTAACCAGCTCCTCGTCAAAACGATTTAGGTACTACCTCGCAAGCTTTATATAATGTTCAAAAACCTTACCCTCTGTCCCTCCCGCGATCTCTGTCGGAAAATCCAGGCATGATGTAAACAAAGTGTAAAAAATAAAGTAATTAAAGAATAACTTTGTATTTAAATATTGACTATCGTCTAGTAATGCAGGCGGCAGTGCTGGTGACGAAAATGCCGGTTCCTCCTCGAGCACAACTGGTTTATAGCGCAACGGGAAACTCACACGAGCTCAAGCAGGAGACCTTGTATCCATCCGCCTATTACCGGTACTACTTTCTATCACATTAACGTAAGGGCTAGGCTATCGTAGATTTAAAATGAATAGATTGGAAATTCAAAGGAAGAGATATTTGCTTTAAATTGTATGATTAAACTGTATGATTAAATATAGGTGGAGTTGATTTTTTTAAATCATAAACTCTCGGACGCACGATTTCGGTACATTTGTGGTAAATAACCACTGTATTGGACAAGAATTTTAAGAAAGCACATCTTGCTGGATCTCTTCATTCTATTTCTATGATGCACCACATAAACACGAAATGGCAAACTGTGTAGAATGTTCAAACTCTATTGATTTCATTGAGGAGTTTAGAAATATGCTCAATGTGGTGTGGACAATTTTTTAGTTTCGAGTATATAATGTACTGAATTAAAGACCATGTCGAATATACATCTTTTCGACCTAGGTTTAAGGCAACCAGCTCCAACGAAACGCCTATTATACATGGTTGGTTAGCTAGCGTTATGTAACTGCCAATGTGCAACTAAGGAAATATATCAACACGAAAAACGTTAGATAGTTTAATTATCGTAAACACTGTGGAATTGTAAATAAATTCGTTTATTAAATACACAATCTGTATTCCGTCTGCAAGCTTGTGACGGGTATTTTTTTCTATGATTGAGTTATCAGAGAAGCAATGGGAAGCGGATGTCCTTGTTGCTAGGCTGTGTCGGAAGCGCTACAGTATCTACCAGTTGCTACTTCTGCTAAACATTCCTTTAATTATGTTTCTAACAACCAGTCTAGACGGAGCTGGCAATATGGAGGATTCCGTAAGTCACTGACAGACCAGATGTCCTCAAAACACGACGGAGGAAGCGACCACATCGACCATGTTTGTCTTCGCAAACCATTTTATATTTTGCACGGGCCCCCTAAATTGTATTACTGTTTAGTTCACAACAGATCTCACGTGAATGTAGTTACTTCACAGATGCCTCAAGATCAAAAGAGCTAATGTATCCGAAACCTTGTACTTCAATAAATAAATACATTAAAAAATTAGTTACATTTTTCATAAGCGTCAACTACAACATGAGGCCACGGAATAAACTGCTGTATTAATTTTGTATTATAGTAAGATGGCTATGATAAACTTGTTCAGTATGAGGTTAAGGGAGATTTGATGTTCACAGATATGTATCAAAAAACAGCTCTGTTTTGGATGATGTTAATGCAGAGTAAAAGTACCATGCTAGTATAATGGCAGCATCTCCAAGTCTTAAATTGCTGGACACCCACAAGTAAATCGACAGAGCTAATAATTGTCTGAATCAACCATTCTACATGAGGTTGTGAAGTGTGTGTAAGTCCCATAATACAGTTTCTGTATAGCCCCGAGGTAAAGGAAGCCAGGAGAGTATTCAAGAGGAAACAGAATAGTGGTGGGTAACTTATATTCTGCCAGAGAAGAGGTAGCACAGCCAGCAATCCCATCCCCTAAATTTTAATGCTGGGGATTTGGGATATAGGGGCCCAAAATTATGGAATGCAGATTAAAAACTGCATCTCTTTCACATTTATTATCATTAAACAGCCATGCCTGTCATACAAACCAATGTATTTACCCATATATTGCAGCCATAATTTAGCTGCTGCTGAGGTACCTACAGTATGCCACGTTTGTGTGAACTTAAATGTAAAACTTTTAAGATATCATTGACCTATCAACCATTAAGTACCCAGGCATGCTCAGGGCCCCTCTCTTTGTGTTTTTCCACGCGTCCCATGCTACAGCACACAGGAGATCCCACAACCACTTCAACACACTTAACTCTAAATCTGTGCTTAACAGCTCAGCATCTGATCAAAACAAAGAGCCTTGTTCTGTTCTGGAACCTGTGGTTGTTTTGGTGTCACCTGGTAATAATTACAATAATAATTACTGTGGACTGTGTGTTATCACATTTGCTCTTTAAGTATGTTTTTATCTAATGTAAGGGGACAGAGGGAGAGGTTTTGCATTATTTTCTCAATATCTTGAAGGGATTCTGTGTGCTCTTTAATCTTCTGAAGAAAATTATAGGTTGCTTAATGACATATATCCATATGCTCCTAGGTTGGACACACATAGGTAATTTCTGGCCTGTTGGCGAAAGATCAATGCCTTTTTCCACCACTTTCATACTGTAGGTTAAAACTGCGGCGTTCTTTCAGAAATGAACGCTATGTTCCGTAAGGTGGGACTGGAATAATATCCTTAAATTGTACACGATAGCATATGTTTAGCTATGTATTTTTAGATACGTTACCTATACCTTACTTTACTACTGCCGGGTACCTAGCTAACTACCTACCTAGGTAGCTCAACCTACTGCCGACAAACGGACATCACCAGATGGAACTACTTTTTGAAACTACCAGGGCGACGCCACATGAAAGATCATCAATGGATGCACTACGACACTTCCCTTGCCGGTAAATGACGTCAACGCAACCGCCTGTGAATAATTTACCAAAGTGAAATATAAAGGTTTTTTTTTTTACCAAACCATATTTGCAAATGATCTTTCATTTTTTGTTTAACTTAACGTTTTTAACTTCAGGCGTATATTTGGAGGACAAACAATTTCAGAATTAAAATGTAAAAAAAAAATCACCTTGCGTTATTTCCGGAAACAAATTTCTGGGCTTTTCAGCCAATCAAAAAATTCTCATGTTTTAAATGCCCAGGCTCGGAGGAGACGCCTTCTAAAGTACTGTAGCTCGTTGTCTGCGCCTAAATGTCTGGTTACATTGACGTTAACGTTACAGTCAGGTCAGAACAACGTTTGTGACACATACGTAGCGAGCCAGCTAGCAAGCTAACGCTGCACTTCGGGGGCAGCTAGCTAAAGAGATTCATGGGAACCCAAGAGGAGAGAGGTTAGTGGTTGAATTATGAAACTAAACAAGCCCTACGAATTTCAGGTTAATCGGTTGTTTACTGAATCGTTGGCTACCTTTAACGGATTTAGCGGGATTTCGATTAATTAGCCAAGTAGCTTCCTACCGTTAGTTTCTATAACAAGGACATACAGTAGTAGCTAGTAACTAGCGACCAATTTTGCAATCAGCATCACTAGCTAACATTAGATAATTAACGGCATTCTTAGGGTATTTTGACAGCTAGCGTAACAGTTAGCTAGCTATCTGACCGGCAGTTACACATCTGGCAGACGGAATTGCTGTCTAAAAATTTACTAGCAAGATAACGTTAACTAAGTAGTCGAGCAAATTACAGGACTGAAGTTTGCAGTACATTAGGCTAGCAAGTTTATGACAGTTAGCCAGATGTGGATATTTGGATATCTAGATTAGCACTCTAGTTTTTTGTGTTAGCGAACTAACTTACTGATGTTTAGCGTTACATTAACGTTCGTACACAAGTACAGAAATCTGGAAGCAATCTAGCTAATGAGTGGGAACTTGACAAGTGGTAAGCTGTAACTTTGCTCGGTCATCTAGATAGCTCACTGAAAATGGTAATGTAACGTTAATGCTAAACAGTAGTTAGAAGGCTACCTAGCTAATTGGCTAACCGTTAGCCACATAGCTACCCGTTTGCCATGACAACAAAGTGTCAGAAGAAGCGCAAGTGACAAATCTGTAAGGTTAGCATTGTAGTTATAACTTAGCCAACGTTGGCGGGTTCAACAGGACTACCTACAACGCGTCTGTATTTAGTCTAGTTAGCTATGCTTTCCTCGATCATGACAAGCTAGCTACTAAACCACAGTAGGTTATTCGCTAGCTGCTAATAGCCAACGACTGTTTGGAAACGTTGGTGTATTGGCGCCTGTCTATGGATGAAGCGCCAACACATGTACCAGCTATCTGGTTCCAGTTTATGTTTCTCTTGCTTCTGACAGTAGGAATTATTGTTATAATTATTTATTTTCAATGCTAGCTAATTACAAACTTTACACATTCAGTTTGCAGACAATGCAAGTGATGTTAAATCCCATTATTCTGTACTGTTCGAAACTGGCAGTGCTGGCTATAGAACATACCCTTCCACGTATGCTATCAGTAGTTTGTTTGTGACACCTTTCTCGCAGATTGGGTGGACGTGGCCAATGATCTTCTCAGCAAGTGTCATATTAACCTGAGGCTGAAGAAGGTGACAGACTGTGACGCCAATGTCTTTGTTGCTTTGTATGAAGCGATCTTGGGGGAAAAGGTTCCAGGTAATTTTTTTCCCACATAAAGGGAAAATGGCACAATCAAAAACGTAATAGTAAACATAAATAGTAACCATTTTCTACATATCACAGCAGTATCTATCTTGGTGTATGTTTGAATGCTGCAACTTTAGCTCTTATGAGTACATAACATTTTTCTTCATAAAGTGTTACAGTACGTGATACACCGATGCGCCAGTGTCGGCTTATTTGTCCAACGCTTGCCCATTCATAGATCATTGCGTGTGCCTTCAGATAGCCTCACTGTGTATTTCTACCTCCTTAAAAATGCTTCCAATGTATAAAAACGCCATGCTACTCACATGTGCCAAGTCATTACTGATATCAAAGTGAAGTCAAATTGCGCAGAACAATTTGGACATTACCGAACACAACCTGGACAACCATAAAACTTACCGTGTTTCTTAAATTATTTTGTGTTACTTGGTCCTGTGTCCTTCATGTATTTGTGTTCATTTATTATGATTACGGGTTTATTGTCTTGCATATGAAATTGCTTGTGTATATCCAATAATTGAGAGGGGTGATTAGTTTTGAGATTAGGAATGACAGCATTTCACCAATTGGAAGTGTTAGTCACTGAGAAAATTTGAATGTATTTATTACTGGAAAAAATACTGCAAAGGGCACAAGGATGGGGATTAAAATCCTGTGAAATCTTAAAGCTCTGTTTAGAAATTCTCATACCTGTATTTACCTGTCAGAACAAAGCTGTTTTCTCCCCCAAAAATACATGTAGGTGGTGATTATGAGGACAGGGCAGAGTGCACCAGGTGTCGTGAGATTTTTTTCACTGTCTACAGATTATATTGCTGCCCCGAGGAGTCAGGAGGATGACGTCCACAATGTGCAGTCGGTGATTGACTCCCTAGCTCTGGATTACCTGCAAATCAGCTTGTCTCACATTACAGGTGAGTAACTTCATTTTTGCTGTTATGATTATCCTCCCATCACCTAGTGACAGTTGATAACATCATTTTGATTATTGGAATTATGGGTATTCTGAAGTCTTTCCCAGATATTTATTTGGTATCTGTTTGAAGTGCGGATGTCAAACTGGTTTTCTTTTGATAATGCTTTAAAGGGTATGCAAAGATGAACAATTTAGGTTATGCATTTGTGCTTTACAATCAACACAAGATGGCTTTGACAGAAAACCAGCAATAGAAATGTATACAGCCATATTTTATAAATGTCTGAATGTTTAGAATTGCAGATGCAGCATCTTCTGAATGACAGTTTTGCATGTGTAATATGGAAATTAATAGGCAGCTCTTTTATGGACATACTAATGATTCTGCAAATAATGCTACCAACAGCACAAAATTATATCTTTATTGCTTGTGATATAAATATTTATTTACACTTTACACTTACCTGTTGCTCTAAAATGATTGTAATAATAAATTATTATATTCAAATAACAACCAAAGTATCCAGGCATGTCAAGGATTTTATGAGACTGAGCTAGCTCACATTATCCTAATGTAACACTATGTGCTTTTTTTTAAACTCAATAGACAGACAAAAGATGAATTGTCAAGGGAGTATGGACTTTCTGGGATTAAATTTAATGGTAATGGAACTCACAAAAGTATAAAGTAGTATATCATTGTATTACCTTGTTTCTGATTAGATTATATAGTTGTAGTTTAGTAGTTATGGTAATTGAGTTTGTAGGCTCAGATTTATTATTTGTGTCTCTGGAAAGTAAATTTTTAGAATTGTCTTATTCAAAATTGATTCCCAACAGCTCTTTGTGTAATTTTTCTCTTTTTTTCAGTGCTAGGTATTATCAAGTGATTTTTACCTGGCAGAAAATGCATCATATAAAAATACAAAAACAAAAGCAGGCCATTGTTCTTTGAGTAAATATGTGTTTGTGAAGCATGTTGAAAAGGTCCAAAATAACTCCACAAGGTCCCATTTTTAAGGCTAGTGCCCAGTGTTGCGTTTTTCTCTTTTCCACTCTCCCTTTGATGCCTGCCTTACTGTTTGCTTGAATTCAAGGTGAGAACATTGTAACGGGAGACAAGGACTCCATTAAAAACCTGATTGAGATTTTTGATGGGCTGCTGGAGTACCTCACCGAGCAAATAAGTGAGGAGGAGTCGACGCATGGAGGTAGAGTAATCATCAGTGTCTTGCCACAGAAAAGTGTCTTTTCGTTATTGCCGTATGTGGTGATGCACCTAAGATGGTTGTGTTTGGACACCCTGTGCTCTGCAGCCGGTTTTTTGCTGAGCTACTCTGTATTTTAACACCCCAAGCTCACACCGTCAAAGGGCGTAAGACCCTGTTTGAATGAGATCATCAGCATGCGTGAACTGGACATAATGGGTTTAAAGCGGCCACGGCTGGGATTATAGGGAGCGTTTATGGATTGATATGGCATACTGGGCCTTCCATTGTGTCCACCGCACTCCCCCTAACCAAAAGCAGCCATTAAGCTGTGATGGTTGTGCTTGCTCTTCAGTGTACATTCAAATGGTATGGAACTTCACAGTGACTCAAAGCTTGGTCAGTCAAGGGGATTTTTTTCTGGGGAATCATTTTGAGTGTAATGGAACAATTAACTACATCAACTACATTGGGTGGCAGTGTAGCATAGCGGTTAAGGAGCAGGACTCATAACCGAAAGGTTGCTGGTTTGATAACCCGCTGGGACACTGCTGCTGTAGCCTTGGGTAAGGTACTTAACCCACAATTGCCTCAGTAAATGTCAAGCTGTAAAAATGGGTAACATTGTAAAAAACTGTAATTGATACAAGTCACTTTGGATAAGAGCATCTGCTAAATGCTAATAATGTAATGTAATGTAACGACAAACACAAATTTAAATGATGCGGCTTTATGATGTGCCTCCAGTTGCCACACAGGTCTTCATATCAGGAATTTCAGTAACTTTCAAACAGTTAGTGTTGTCATATTAGTATTAGACAGAGTCATGTTTCTCAGTTGAGCCCAGAAACTTGGCACTGAAAATATTTTTTGCTCTACTTGGCAGTAGAGGACCCCCCTAAGTGTCATCTCTGGTAACTACAGAGAACTGCAGAATTGAAAACGTTGGTCTTACATTCAAGCACTTTCCTACACTTTCAGTTTCTGTAGCCCATCTGCCCTCTCATGATCAGTGTATCTCAGGCAGAGAGAGGTAATAACTAGCACCCAAAACAAGTTGACTCCAGTCCAGAGGAATGGCTGCTCCTTGCCCTTTGTCATTTCTCTTATCGGTTACTGAAGGTTTGCCCGTGTAGATTATGTCATGCTTGAAGTTTGTAAACAATGCTGTGTTGAGCTGGCAAATTGTACTCCACTCTGTTTTCAGCGGCGGCAGAGCCGAACGGCGCGGCCTTCAGGGGAGCGCCCCACAGCGCAGCCGCGGGGACCGAGCAGCCAGGGGAGCAGGACGAGGGCACTTTGCGGGACAACCTATCCCACTGCTCCAGCCTGCAGTAAGTGCGCAGTCTCATTACACCTGTCCTCCCTTTCAGCCGCTTGTAGCGACAACGAGCGGTGATTACAGCGGGGAAAGTGTCTCTTCCTGACATGTGATAGGCCACCGCCGGCCTGCGTGGAGGCGCTGGATTCAGAGGGATATCCTGTTCACACGCTGGAGGTGCTGCAAGGTCAGGGGGAAGTGGACGGCTCGGACGCGAAAGCTGCAGCCCTCAGCAGCTAAATGGATCAGGGTTGTGAAAGTTGAAACGCGGAGGGTGGAGCAGTCCGCACAGGATATGCGCGTCTGCGGTGTGTTTACATTAACTCCGTCCCTCGCTCGCGTGGTGACCTCATCATATTTATTGGAAAGTAAACAGGGCGGAATGAGTCACTGTGATGACGGCAACAGATGTTCCAACCAGCAGCACACAAAGCGGTCAGACTGCATTTTGTTCCTCATGCGTAGTGATAATGAAAGAGACCAGTGTGTACACGGTGAACACATGACTCGGAAGATTCTGTCTAGATAACTATGTTGAGGCATGGTGTGCAAAGTTCCTGTTTTAGTTTTGAATATCACCTGTTGTCAGTGGTTATTACTGCAGTTGTTATCGTTGCGAAAGGATTTGTGATTGTTCTTATGGTTTTTTGTTAGCAGTGCATTACACTACAGAGGGTTAATGTTTCCCTTTTGAACCTACAAGTGTCTGTACCCTCATTCAGATTGTCTCTTTTTCATTAATCACTCAACCCTGTTGTTACTGTTAGACTTCTTATGTGAAATATTTGATGAAAATCATAATTCCAAAGGTCTGTTATACAAATTGGATAATGAACACCAGTTGTCTTCTGAAGTGTCAGTAGTACTAATGTTATTGTAATGTGTGCCTGATTGTAGTTTGTGTGTCTATAACTGCAGATCTACCGTCCAATCTAGCAAACATTCCCTCCCTTCCTGGAGTGCAGACGGGTCAGAGTCAACCTCAGAGCTCATTCGCTTAGGAGATTCTGCCCGGACATTTACAGCCAAACACAGAGGTGGGATACTCAGAGATACTCAGAGAGTCTTTCTACTGGTGCCATTGCTTTTATGAGTACATTTAATCATTTAAATAAAACTGACACTTTTACCTAGCGCAACATACTAGAAGTGCATCAATAGGGTTATGCATGTAGCTGATACTGAATAGATACTGAATCATTAGTTGTAGATGCTGTCATACTTTGAATATAGTGCTATTGTGGGAAACACAGGCTGCATATATATGTATGTGCGTGTGCATGTGTGTGTGTGTGTATATATACACACATCTTGCGTGTGTGAGTATAAAGTTACATGAAAATGCTCTTGACTCAGAGCGAGTTATATAGCTTGCATGTGATTTTGATCATGACTAGGCACAAATGCCATGCCCTGTGCGGAAATGTAAAAAGGATCTGCTCTTTATGTGTAGTGGTCACTGTGAGCAGAGAAACCTTCCACATACTGATATCCGTATCTCTGCAAGAACCTGTGTTTACTTCATTGCGAGCTGAGCGGTAGGGTGACCGCGCACCCTGGCCGCGTGACAGAGACTAGAGTGGTGGCCCTGGACCCAGGGGGTGGAGTGTCCTCTGCCTGTCGGCACAAGCTTTCCGGTCCATTTACTTTACGCTCCACTTAGAGCCCTTGGCTACCACGCCTGTGGCGTGCACACATTTTGAGCACGGGCTGAAATGTTGCTTTTGTGACAGGATGATTTTTTTTTTATGGAATTACAAAAAATATACAAGCTTTTGTAGCTTTACCATAATGAGGGAATGTTCATAACTTCGGTTGGTTGGTTGGTCCTGTGTTCAGGGTTATTTATATCTTGGCAGTAATAAATAGAAAATAATTAGATCACCTTTCTTTCCCTTTTCAGGCACTTCAGCTCATTGTACCCTTAGTATTATTGTATATCACAGCCATAGTGACTTTATGTTCAAATGAAATGTCTCTGTTCTCAGTTAGCAGGAGTAGTAGTGACCAGTCAAATGGGCCGTGCAGTGCAGAGCGGGCCGGTGGGATCCACCGGACTGATATTTCCAGTTCTCGGCCGGGACTGGCGGCATCACACAGCAGAGAGGAGGGTGAGTGTGCTGGAGAATGTCGGTCGGGTATTTCAACATGTCACTGTCTGAATACAAGAGGTAGTTGATCGTTGAACCTGACATCTCTCTCCTTAAAAGACCGGACCTTGATTTTGTGCTGTTTTGCTGTGTCCGCTTCATTAGTGGATGCAGCCCTCCTGCCTCCAGGACCTGACCCGCTGGATCTCCCAAGCACCAGTGCGACTCTCCTGAGAGAGCCGCTCCGCTCCGCCATCCCGCTTCTGCCCCCCTACCAGACCACCCCGCAGCGGCCGGACAGACGGCCTCATTCCGGCAGCCATTCCCCTGCCAGCGTGCCCAGCCACAGGGGGGAGGATGAGGATCGGGCTCCGCCCATCATCGCTGCTGTACGTTCTGTAGGTCCCAGAGCGGTATAATGTGAAGCACATGAACACTGAGAAACTTGCTTAATTTGAAATGTAGGATTCTGGATTATCCATACAAAGTTTCTCTTGTTTCTTATTCAAAACAGATGATGGAAGGCGATAAACATGTAAATTAAGATGCTTTTGGTACTTCACAAGTAAAATCTATCGTTGGGAAAACCGAGTTGCTTCACTGCGATGAGGGCTGTTCTCCTAGCTTCCCGCACAACATTTCTGTGATTTAGTTTCTGTGGTTGACACACCTCTGTGACGTGCAGCCTGCTCATGGCAAGTTTGAACACATCTGGCAAAAGGTGGGACTGCCTGACACCCTGACAAGCCTTTGTCCCGGGGCAAGAACACACAGGAGGGGATGAGGGCACACAGGGTTAACGCCCTTCTTGCGTCTTTGTTGTTGAGGCCTGAGTTCCTGTATGAAACGGCGCTCATTTTGTAATGATACTGAATTTTGACTTCCGGGTGCTTCCTAGCATAGGATGTTGGTGGGTACGTCCTAGATGGCCACATACTTTATGTGTTATTGGCAGCCTCTACTGGTGTGGGTGTGGTGAGAGAAATTATGAAGATGCCACTGATCCAGTGCTACAGCAGCGATCTAGAAACAGCAGCAAAGCCCAGCTGCACTTTGGCCATAGATATCTATTTCCAAGTTATATGTTGCTTGCTTATGTGGCTAGGTTGTTCACTTTAACATAAGTTGTATGTTGGTGATATGTGGAAATATTAGTCATGAAGCAGACAGAATTCTTTTAAATAGTGAAATTATGGGTAGCAGACTAGCAGGTTTGTATATCCTGTTGGACCACATAGCCAGATAGCTGCCAGTGATGAAAATGAAAGTAGATGGTATCGCATCGCAGTCCACACCACCTTGTGAAGTTCTCATAAGCGAGAATGTTCAAACCAAAAAGTCCCTAAATGCCGTTCATCTGTTGTGTACCCTCTTGCGTCTTGCCTTGGGCAAATATTTGAAATAGTTTTAAAACATGTGTGAGTTATCTCATTCTGGAGCTGAGAGTACATTTTCTTTGAGCCTGACAGAACTTTACATAGCAACACAAGGCATTACATAATCAACAGTAATACCTTCTTCTCCACAAGTCACATTTTTAAACTTGTAACTCGTGTTCCTGGGACTGGCCTGTACAGCGCACAAGCTGTTCTTTTTCACGGGGAGGGTTTCTTTCCTCTACTTCATTCTCTGGAAAGAAATCGGTGGAAAGAAAGCCACCCAAATGATCACTGCAGTAGGTATATAAATACCATATGAGCTCATGAGCAGTTACATAACCTTAAACAGGTCGGATGAAGGAATATCTTTTCAGTGAAGCACTGCAGTCTTTTAATGTGGAGTTTTTGGGTGTGGGATCCCTAATTCTATTCTGGCTGGATTGGAAGTATTTGGTGCCGCCTGATGTCGTTAGCGCCAGTCTCTGCATTGTAATCCAGAGAGTCTAGTTAGCGGCAGCTCTTCGGCTAAACCCTGCCTGATGTGCCCTCCTTTCAGAGGGTGATTGAGTGTGAATGCTCCCGCCCAGAGTCTCCTTTGTCTGTGCCACACTCTGATAATCCTGTCCTCTCTGTGCCCACAGAACAGCCAGTCCCCCAGGCCACTGTCTGACACCATTCCCGTTAATGGCCTGCAATCTCCATGCCGCTTCCTGGGTGAGCATTCGCACTTTGCTTTGGGACTTGCAGTCTCCAGAACTGAGGACATTTTTGAGGACAGTTTTTGTTAATCAAGCATCATGTTAAAGATCTTGGATCAGTAAAAGGAGCATGGTTGCATGTCTGGCATTTTGATGATATTCAGTATACAATACCAGTCAAAAGTTTGGACAAACCTACTCGTAGTAGGATTTTTCTTTTCTTCCATTTTCCACATATTACAATAATAGTAAAGACGTTAGAACTCTGAAATAACACAAATGGAATAATGCAGTGACCAAAAAAGTGTTAAACAAATCAAAATATTATATTTTAGATTCTTCAAAGTAGCCAAAATATTTTCAAATCTTTTTTTCGGAAAGAAATTCATACAGAGACATCAACTTCACTATTTATATTTGGGTACGAAACACATTTCATGTCTTTGAATGTATGTTTCCCATTATCTTTATCAAGTGTGTCCAAACGACTGGTACTGTATGTGGAGTGAAATGTAAGCTTTACTCCGACTGGTTCCTCACATACTACAGATTTAAAAGAAACTTGTGAGTTCCTCATGTTGTGACAGTTCATCTGGTGATGCAGTCAGTTTCCTGATGGCATGGATATGTTTGGTCTCCAGATGAGAATGAGGGGTCAGCATCCAGTCAGAAGGCGGTCAGTGTGGACGTGGACGGGGATCAGGCAGAGGTAAGGCTAGTGTTACAGCAGGTCACTCCCCTGGTTGGATGCACTGATTTTCATGACTGCCATACACTGATGAACTTAAGATCCTTTAGTTGCTGTGGTAATTAGCCTGCCATCGGTGAGTGAACAAGCACAAGTAGAGCCACAAAATCCAAGCACAGCCCACATGCTCCTGTAGCTTCACTGACATAGTCATCTCTGGGGCTTTCTTAAGTCCAGTCTGTTCATCCTCTTCTAATGGTAGAGGAGGAGGAAGTACAAAAAATACTGCTCATATCAGCCAGTTTTCTTTCCGGCTCATGTTCATGCAATTTGCCCCGACTTTAAGTGTAATGATCCTGTTTTAATGCCAGTTTGATTAGGGCCAGGATCCCTTTGTAAAGCTTGATCATGATTACATTTATTTTTACAATACATTTATTCATTTGCCAGATGCTTTTATCAAAAGTGACTTATAAGTCCTCTCATAAGGAAGGCTTGCTTTTTACAAAGCCGTGGTACATGGTTACATTGCATTTGCTTGTCAGACAACCCTCATGAAGGAGACATAGCATTTTACAAATAATTTATATTGCTGAATATTTACTGAAGCAGTTCGCATTAAGTGTGTTTCTCAAGGGTACAGCAACTCTTTGAAATCTACCATGTGGTCATCAGTCCAGCTCCTAAACCACTACTCTGCACTGACATTACTGGCTTTTAGTAGATGCTCTTATCCAGGGCGCCTTGCATCGGTTTCAGTTTTTTTACAATGTTATCCATTTATACAGCTGGATACACTTATGTTCTATTGTGATGGAAGTCGCTCTGGATAAGAGTGTCTGCTAAACGCATGTAATGCAATGTAGTGGACATTTACAGAGTTCAGTAAATATTTACTGGGTTAAGTACCTTAACCAAGGGTACAGCAGCAGTGCCCCAGGGGGGAATTGAAACGGCAACCTTTTGGTTGCAAGTCCTGCTCCTTAACCGCTATGCTGCACTGCCACCCACTGACATCGCCCTTGTTTGCCTGTGCCTCTCTCCCAGCCTTCCAGCGCTGGAGCCAGGAGGGTGCTGTTCCGCACCGAGCCCGACGTCCTCTTCCTCACCCTGCAGAGCCGGAGCAGAGAGGGCAGCGAGGAGGACTACGGTCGCAGCGGCTCCTCCAGGAAACCGGAGCACAGGGCTCACAGACAGCGGACAGGGCCCAGGTGAGCACGCCTCTCACTGCAGGGAACCAACCCATCACATTTACATAACATTACATCCGGCAGACGCTCTTACCCAGAGCAATTTCCAGCACAATAGAACATAAGTGTACCCATTCCAGTTGAATGAGCAAGTGTCGGACCAGGCAAACACCACTCCCAGACCCTCACTAGAAAGTTCCTTTGTGCAGCCTGACTAAACAAGGGAAGCCAAGTGTTCTACCATACATGACAGTCACTAGATCACAGACTCCAAAACACGCTGCAGTAGCAGTAGTACTATGTGTAAAATCCCTATAAAAGAGAGTACTGCCACGCCCAGCTGGTGCAGTGAAGGGACAGTGATGCTCTATAGCAAGGAAGAACCTCTTGCACAGTGCATCTTGGAAATAAAAATCATTATTATTATTGGCATTTAGCAGACGGTCTTTTCCAGAGCGACTTACAATGTTGTCCATTTATATTTTACTAAGGCAATTGTGGTTTAAGTACCTTGCCCAAGAGTACATCAACAATGCCCCAGTGGGGAATCGAACCGGCAACCTCTCAGTCATGAGTCCTGGGCCTTAACCACTATGCTACGCTGCCAAGAATCATCTATCCGTTATCACAAAAACGACACCAGTGCATCCGATGAGCTTCATTACATTATGTTACATTCATTTAGTAGCCGCTCTCATTCAGAGTAACATGCATCACAATAGAACATAAATGTATCCTTTCAGGTTGAATGAGTGATAGTGTCAGACCAGGCTAACAACACTCCCAGACCAGTGAGTGTAAGCATAACACTATTCAAGCCCTACCCTAAGTTAACTTGTGCAACCAGACCAGACATGGGAAGCCAAGTATACTACCATACATCGGTCATTTATGGTGGTATACCTGTCATATGCAGAATGCATGTGAGCTCCCCTTCAGAGAAAGTCTGCTGACTTTCATGGTGGCTAAACCGATTACGATTTGAATGATTGCCCAGTCGTGTCATTACAGTGTAATGGGCAGCAGTGTAGCATAGTGGTTAAGGAGCAGGACCCCTAACCGTAAGGTTGCCGGTTCAAACACTGCTGCTGTACCTTTGGTTAAGGTACTTAACCCAGTAAATATTTACTGAACTCAGTAAATGTCCACTACATTGCATTACATGCGTTTAGCAGACACTCTTATCCAGAGCGACTTCCATCACAATAGAACATAAGTGTATCCAGCTGTATAAATGGATAACATTGTAAAAAAACTGAAACCGATGCAAGGCGCCCTGGATAAGAGCATCTACTAAAAGCCAGTAATGTAATATCAGTGTGGAGTAGTGGTTTAGGAGCTGGACTGATGGATTTTTTTGGATAAAAGCGTCTGCCAAATGAATAAATGTAAATGTAATGTCTGAGATTTGAGCAGACTGACAGTGGTCGCTTCTGTTCTTCTCAGAGGGGGCAGCTTGCTGGGCGAGGACCTGCACAACGCGCCCCTGTCCTGGCACAGACAGAGGAACAGACAGACGGAGGAGGAGCTGCACCATATGTCCGAAAAACTAACCCGCCGGCTAGAGGAGCTCGACTCCGTAAGTGCTCTCTGACAGTTTTGGAGCAGCGATTCCATTTTCTCACTGTGCCCCGAGTCACTTCATGCATCCTGCAGCCGTACTGCTACCCCTCAGCGGTCACAAGATGATCCAGGTGCCTGCATCTGAGTCTGCGCTCTGTAGGGACGCTGTTTTCAGTGCCTCATGCAGACATGTTTATCTGCATCAGTGAGGTGGGTTCATAACGAACTGGCCACAAATCAGAAATGCAGCAGGGGGGGGATGTGTGCTGAGTTCCTGTGCTCCACACTCCTGCACAAGCTCACACTTTCCCTCTGCCTACAAGTATGATGCTAACCTGCAGCTGTACAAGTCTGCCTGCACAGATGGCAGGTTTGCAAGTGTTTCTAAGCGTGCTTGTCTGCGCAGATGCTGAAGCGGGCCCTGGGGGAGGGAGCCGAGACGACGGACACCAAGGAGGAGGATAAACAGTCTCACCACAGCGACAGCGTCATGGAGTGTCGCCGGACCAAGAGACAGACCGGTAAGCAGACCCATCCTGTCATCTCAGACATTAAATTGAACCCAAGTGGGCCACTGGGATTGCCCTGGGAAAAAATGCTCCTCAAAGGAAAGAGCATGCTGGGAGATCATATTTTCAACTTTATCTCCCAGCTTGTCAGTAATTAAATCTGTCTTGTACCATGTGTCCATTTATTCAAGCCTGGCCAAGAAAAATTTCTCTCTCAAACTCTCCTACAGTTATTTTTGATTTATTTAACCTTTATCTTACCAGGCAAATCCCATCGAGATAAAATCTCTTTTACAAGGGAGGTCTGGCCAAGAGGGCAGCTCAGATCAAAGATGTTACGGGCAAAACAGTACATAACAGTAAAATACAATACAAGCAGACGCGACTGTACAGGGGACAAACAACTGACAGAGATGCGTACATGCAACAAGCGTGTCAGCATGACAGTTTGTACAACCTTCTCGTGGTCAGCAGTGTCTGTAGTGTCATATTACCCTGTGTGCTTGAATCCACATGAAGCCTCCCTGAATGACATATGTAATACACTTGCCTGTATGTGGAAATATGTGGTCAGAATTGATCCAGGGTATGCAACTCTGTGTTAGGGATCTAAGAGTATGCGCGTGTACATGGTTTACATGGATCCAGTGTACTTCGCTATTTATAAATGAGAGCATTATTGATAGCATTTAGGTTGTGTGCCTATGTGTGTGGCCAGTACTGACCCATGGCTTGAAGCTCTGTATCAGCGGGAATGTTTACGGCTAGGAGCATGTTTGTGAGCGTGCGTGTGTATAAGCCAACAGCGATATGACCCCAGGTGTGTTTTCTCACTCCCCAGGTACGCCGCACACCTCGAAATCCTCCCGCACGCGCTCCCTGTCCCCCTCGCCCCCGCCCCCTCGCCGCTCCCCGCAGGCCAAAGCGGAGGACGCGCTGGCGCGGGGCTCCCAGCACCACAGGTCCAGCACACGCAGACGCGAGCTGCACGAGCTGGAGAGCCGCCGCCGACTGGGCCAGGTGAGAGGAGGACGACGAAGACCTTCATCGCCAAGGGCCGCTGCCCTTATAACTGGGCCTGCAGTTCCTCAATTAAAATGTGGGTTGTGTAAGCCAGGGTCTTTGTCCTCTGACAGACCCCTGGTTTCACGACCCGCATGGCAGAACCGGCCGAAACTGGTTGTCAGGGACTTGACACATTCATTATGTTTGTGTTTTCAGCTGTAATTTCAAATTGTCTCCCCCCTCTGCAGTGGCTCCAATTCCGCATTATACTCAGAAGGAAAACAGAGAACTTCCTCTTGTCCTGCAGACACAGTGACCACTTCCTCTTCCTCCACAGAACAAAAAAGCAGCGAATGACAAAATATCTCCTGTTGTCATTTTTAAGTCGTGTGTGGGCCCCTTCTTGGCGCTTGTACTATCCTGACTGGGAAACTGTGTTGCTGCTGAGATTGAGACAAAAACTCCAGCAAGGTCATCAGAGTTCTCCTGAATGCCTATCACACGGTGCGCAGAATCACGGTCTGCTGGCTCCCGACGGGCAAGAAGCGCTCAATTACCATAAAATAAATGGGAAAATATGCAGTCAGTGGCTGAAAGAAGTATTCTTTCTGTCCATCAGAACCCCACAGCATGGTCTGATAATTGGTGAAAGGGACAAAATTATCAGCCTTAGCCTCTCAGTATACTCATTTCCCTTCTTGCCTTTTCTTTGTGTGAAAGAGGAATTCTGCTATTCCATATAACACACCTTTTCACACAGCTAGTGATATCCAAGTAATAGCCCCTGCCACTGGTTTTCATTTCGAATGATAAAATGTAAATGTGCTCTCTGGCGAGGGAGGTCAGTGATGTTCTTGCCTTCCAGCAGCTGACACAAGCAGTCGGGGCCCCTCCATAGAGGGTAGCGCTGTGTTCACAGGTGGGGCAGCTCATTTCTGCCATGTTCTCCACAGATGGTAGGCAAATCCTATGAGGAGGAGCTGAAGAGGCTTGAGGAGAGAGAGCGTGCAGAGATCGCCAGGGAGCGAGAGAGAGCCCAGAACACGGTGAGAAAAGCTTCTGCGAGGCCGTCACTGACACAGCATCTGTCTGTCAGCTAGCTGCTTTTAAACACTTTGAGGATTTGTGCTGTTTCAGCATTGAAAATACCCTCAGATCAGTGAAGCCGTTGACAGACTGTTTCAACACCCTTGACCCTTTCTGCTTGCGCACCAGGAGAGGGAGTACAGAGAGGCCATCCGGAAAGAGGCCGGCCCCCGCACAGCGAAACCGTCCCGAGTCTTCAGCCCCAAAACGCCAACCCAGCAGCGGCCTCCCAGGACACGGCACCTGACCCCTAGCAGGGCACGGCCACCTCCCCGAAAGCCCGCTCCAAGTACGACCCTTCTCCAAGCACAGAATTGGAGCACTGTGTGTGCCATTTATGTGTTATTTTTATAGCATGATCGTGCTATGTTAACATACACCTGGCTGCCGTGTGTTGTGTGTTTCAGTGAAAGTAAAGGAGAATGACTTCCTGCCCCTGCTGCTGGAGGAGTTCCCCCACCTGCAGCTCTCGCCTCACACTCTCTCTCGCATGTGGAAGCAGCAGCTCAAGCAGGTGGACTATCTGGGAAACAACCAGCACAGTCGCCACAAACTGGCCAACCAGGTGGGGGAGCTGTGAGAACATCTTGTGGTTCTTGGTCTGTTGGTCTTACTCCTTTGTGTGTGTGTGTGTGTGTGTGTGTGTGTGTGTGTGTGTATGTTTTATGTGATATCACTTCTGGTCAATTCTTTTATTTTTTCGTTTATCCTGTGCTGCCATGCTGCTATCTGATTCAGAGGCTGTCCTGCAAGGTGAAAAATGGGCTAGTGTACAGTTTTTATTTTGTGATCTAGCCGTTAGTTGTAACATCACATTTAGTGCTCTGTAGCAGAGTGTTGTGTCCCTCTCCTATGCTGTGTGACATTATCCCATTCTGCATAGTGCGCAGTAACCTTGATTGCCACACGTTCCATTGCCCTGCTCTGATTGACAGCCGAGTAATTGGTTTCGCCCCCTTGCTGCAGGTGGAGGAGGCGCAGAGGCGACACGACCTCCTGGCGGAAATCATCCGAAAAGAGCACGAGCACAACCATCGGCTGGTGAGTCCCGGGTGCGTGGCGGCCGGCTCCCACCACGCAACCGGGGGAGCAAACCGCTCCGCGCCCTTCAGAAACACGCCGCAAACACCCAGCGGCCCTCTGGTACCGTTCTGACTTTGTCCTCTCCGTCTGCCCTCAGAGGGACTTCAAGGAGCGGATCCAGCAGCAGAAGTCGGCCCAGAACAAGCTGAAGGAGCAGAGGCGGCAGATCGCCCGGGCCAAGAAGTACTACAGCGACTACCACGTGCAGATGCGGGCGCGCATGATGAGGGCCCGCACTCGAGAGGAGAGGGTGAGCGCCGTCTGCACCTCTTCACAGCTCAGCTGATTAATGTAAAACCCCTCCAGACAATGGCAGACACCTGGCTCCTTCCAGCACTACTTAGCAAATAAAGATGCGACAGTGAACTGGCTACGAGGTGCTCGAGCACGCTGCTATAAGTGCCCTTGAATACTGAGAGGGGAGTGTAACGGCTCTGTGTGTGTCCTTGTAGATGCTGAAACAGGTATTTGAGGAGGGCCTGGAGCTGCAGAAGGCTCGTCTGAGGGAGGAGCGGGCGTACGCCAAGGAGAAACGCCAGGAGCACCAGCGCCGACACCGGGACGAGCTGGAGTCCATGGAGAACTACTACAAGAACCAGGTAACCATGCTCTCTTCCTGGAGATTATGATTGGTCAGTATAGGATAGTACAGTACAGTATAGTATCAACATTTCTAAGTTCAAATGTTATGTAAAATTCTGACTATTTTGTAATTGTCACAGCATTAAAATGTCTTGTGTGGGGAAAATATAGTTGAAACGGGAAATGAATTCACGAGGCGACTTGAAACACTGAATTAATACTCAGGATGAAAATTGCTCATTTTCAGGATGTGTAGATGAGAAATGCCCAATTTTCACTTGACCAGATGAATTTGAATATTGTCGGTCTTCATCTGAAAACCCTTTTTCCTCTTATTTACAGTTCTCATTGTTGGCTGAAACTCTTGCCCAAGAAAGACAAGAAATCCAAATACGAAAGAAGGCCCAGGAAAAGGTAAGTATGCACCGATTGAGCCACCATAAGATATGTAAACATATGGCTAGGTGGGAAATGAATTCTACAAAACTGTTCTGAAGAGCAGGCACAAAGAAATGTTATAATTTGGACCAGTGAACAAATGCATGTGTCTCAATCTACAGGCCCTTCAGAAGATGAAGAGGGAGCTGCGCAGCAAGATGGAGAGAGAGATCGGTGAGTTACAGAAAATCATTATTCAGAACGATGACGACGACTACTTCTGGGACCTGGAGGTTGAGAGGCTACGAGGCAAAGTGCAAATGGCTTCATTCCAGCACAGCAACAGCCACCTGCCCTGAAGTGCTTGGCTAACGGCATACAGCCATCCACACAATTCCGCTGCTAGACTTCCACGTGACTGACTTATATGGTTCCGAAACCTTTTAGATCGAATCCTTCTGTTGTGCACTTCTGTAGTGTGAATTTATTTTGTGACAAAGCAAAGACCGTGACCATGAAGGCTGTTTCTCTTAATGTACTGGGACCATCAAGCACCAAGGATTCAACACTAATAATGAGGATGTTTTCATGGTGGATTTGCAACTTTGTTTTTTTTTTACTCTCAAATTTTCTTAACTACATGCTGGACTTTCTCTTCCTAACGTCTTAAACACTGTTAAATGATTGCTGCAAGCAAAACTCGGTTTTACATTATTTATTAAATCTCGATTCAGGTTTTTGGTTATTAAAACTAATCCATTGTGTTGTGCATTTTGATCACTAGGGGGAGCCAACAAACCGAAATCTGTAACTGCTCGTGTCTTACATTCAGTGAAGATTAATTTAGGACCGCAGTGACGTCCGATGAGCATGTTTTTGGGCCAGACCGCTACCTTGACAGGAGCGTGATGCTTATATTGACATACTATACTGTCCTCAATCATTGCATGAAACATTCCAATACTTGAATTATAGAATCCCCAAGCCATTTTCTAACCTACTTATGAAATCCATCCACTGACTTCTCCCTGAAGGACCCCCCTCCTCCCCCCTTTTTGTACAAATGTTGAAATAAGACCTGCAACACAATGTTATATTAAACATTATGCTGTGAGGTGCAAACAGCATAGAGTTTATTGCTCATCATCTGCATGGGTACAAGAATTTTTTTTTTTTTTCCAAATGTTTTTTCTTTTTTCATACAGGTGTCATTAAGCTCACAGAACAGCTGGTGTGAATGCTAAACACACACTGTAATAAATACAAGCAGAATGGAAATGAGGAAAAAAAAGGTGGAGCAAATTCAAGACGGCAGAGAATTTAATCAGAACCAATTGCACACACAACAAAATACAAAAAAAAAAAAATGATAGTGTATTACGTACATCAAATTGCACCAGTCAGCTATAGAGAGATATAGTTCTGCTAGTGGAACATGCTACATGAAGCAACAGGCTGTATATCCAAACTGACTTGATACAAGAGCAACTCTCCTCGCATTCAAAGGCGTGTCTTCGTGAGAACAGAGCAGGAATAATGCACAGTAATGTAGTGTGAGTAACTGGAAGAGGCAGAGCAGAGGACAGTGTGAGCACTGGACGTAAAGGGGAGATCACTATATAGAAGTCAATCAGTCCATAAACTAGCTATTTGGTAAATAGATGGAAGTTGCCAGTTTTGAACAACTTAAGTCTGTACGTGTGCAAACTATTTTTTTTTCTTTTTTATTTAAGTTAAAAGATAAATTAAAGGTTCTGTGATCCGCATATGAACAATATCCTATACTGTACAAAGCACCATCTCAGGATACTTAATTGTCTTTATCCAGAGGCTAAATATTTTAAATTTTGCATACACACTAAAAAAAAAAAAAAAAGAAATAAAAAAAAATAATTTTGTGTGTATGCAAACTTTAAGAACAGTCCATGGTCATAATAGATTGCTATTGACAGGCAGCATTAAACATTCAAAAGAATTTATGAATCAACACATGAGTTTACAGGGGGAGAAAGCTGAAAATAAATATTAAAAGTCCATACTTGCAGAGCTGTGTTGGGGGGGAGGGGGGGATGCAAAAGGTTTATGCCATTAAATCTCGACCTCAGTCCCCCAGATCGAAGGGCTTGTGGATCTCAACGCGAGAGACGAGCTCGCACCTCTGCTGAATGTCTTATGGGAGAGGGTCACAGGTTAGACTTGAGAATGGCAGTTCCTCAGTATGTTTGAGACATGCTTCCATGAAAGGAATATACATTTGTCTGGTCGCACTGTCAGCTTTACAAAAACGAAACGCAAAAAAAAAAAAAAAAGATACATCACCTGAGAA